>NW_026251698.1:0-492200 GCF_025201355.1 Halteromyces radiatus | reverse complement strand
GAAAAGAAAAGAAAAGATGATATTAATGATTGACAAATCCTTCATTATCGTATTTACGTCTTACCTTCAAATATAATACCCTTGATTTTTTTTGTTTGTGCTTGATAACCATAATTGATAGATATGTTCAATAGCCTTTCCATTGGCATGATACTGGAACACTACTGAGAAAAAGAATGAGAAACGCAGCCATACCTAAATCACTTACTATTTTACTATTTCTTTTTTTTCTTTTGGAATTATAGTAGTACCTTTGATAGTTATAGTCCATTGTTATAGTTTCATGATCTATTGACTATATATGAGGATTCACTTTGTAAAGAAGAGTCAAGAGATGGTATTTATAACAAGATAAAAAAAAAGAGAGAGAGAGAGAGTTTAGTTTACAAATATATAAAGTCCCTTTTATTATATCTTTACTTACTTTTTATACAACATAAAAAAAAAGAAGTTTATAACAGTAGTGATAGAAGAAGAAGAAGAAGAAGAAGAAGAAGAAAGTGTGAAAAAAAAAAAAAAGTGAGGTCTATTTTATATAACCTTATGAATTGAGCCTTTCCTTTTTTTGGGAATGTTCAACTACCGCTTTCATAGTTTATATTCATTACTTTATTATTTGTTATTATCAGATAATCAATTTATCATATCTTAAACTGATTTATTATTCTAAACGGACATGTAATTGATGCTCCTTAGATTAATCAAAAGTTGTTTATAATTGATTTAAGCCTATATGCTTGACATTCCTTGTTCTTTTGTAATCTTTCTCTACTGTCATAGTTATTTAATTTTCAATGAAATACAAGGAATACAGTATGAAATAAGTGATAAAATCATTCACTTGAAAGTGTTTATTCTAATATATCATCATCATCATGATATTACTATAATCAATAATAAAAAAAAAATCAATTCAAAAAAAAAGCAACTTAAACCTATGTGATTCCTTATGATTGGTAGATTTGATTTGCATGATTTTTTAAACTGGCTCCGATCAGGTAGACATATAAAATAAATCTTTTTCTTTTTTCTTTCTTTCTTTCTTTCTTTCTTTTTTTTTTATACATTTCCAACTTCATTACTATATCCTACTCATGTTATCTATGTGGTTTTTACAAATATTTACTCTTATTAAAGGTAAGTTTCAAAAACAAGTGTTTTTCTTCTTTTTCTTTCTAATCTCCTTCCTTTTTTTTTTTTTTTTATTATATACGTTCTTCTGATCTTGATCTTTTTACTACAACATCTATCCATCTAGAATTACCGTTCTTTCTTCTTCTCATACTTCATAATTGGTATCCTTGACAATCGTCATCACTGAATATATGTCTGAAAGAAAGAAAGAAATCTAGATACACGAAGACTTGATCATTTAAATATAGTATCAATAGGATATTACGCGAAGCGGCTATACATCATCATCAGCGGAATAGATAGATATATATACAACAGGATCACAGAATTAAACGAAATGAATACGTGCTATTGTCATAAGATATGGACAACATGGATGAACAGGATATATTATAGGATTCAACCGGATTGGATTATACAATCAATTAGAAGTATCATCTTTATCCTTTTTTTTTATTCTGGCTTATGAATCGTTAGTGATTCTTTTTACTTGTAGTTTATAATGGTACTTAGTATATCAATTATATGTATTTATATTCTTTTTCTTTAATAAAATCATAATTATTATTTTTCTCGAACAGTCATCAATGCATTTCTGTACCTGGTTCCTTAAATAAATTAAATGACAGCTGAATCCAAAGCAAAGAGAATCAAGTTTAAAGACTTTCGAACAATAATATGAAAAACAAGAAACAACATGGAATCATATTAATTCTCTTTTTCATATATTTTGTCGTTTTTTTTTTTTCCTTTTTGCTATATATTGTATTCGACTCGATCTAAATGTATTATCAACAGTGAAAGGAAAAGTAGATTAGTTTTTGACATTTTCCTTTCAATGTCAAAAAACTAATCTACTTTTTTAATTGTACATTCATTATCACATTACAATATATTCTTTCTCTTTATTTTGCTACTTTTGGTACGTCACTTTTATCTATTTGGGCTTTTGCTTTCATTTTTTTTTTTATTTATTTCTTTTCCCCACATTTTTCTTTTCTTTCTTTCTCTTTCCATTTCTCCACACTTTTTTCATTCATTCTCCGCACTCTGTTCGCGTCTCCATATTGGAATAATGACAGGTAACATATAAAATACAAAGACAGTAATAGATTCTTATTCTATTATTGTCAATTTAAAAAATAAATAAAATAAAATAATAAAAAGTCAGTATAAAATATAATTACTTACTTGTTTTATGTTAATTCATGACTCTTCTGGTTTTTCCAATTGTCAAGATCTCTTTTCTTCTCGGTTTTGGTCAAACGAAACGGTGATACAAAGCAAGCCAATGGTTGTAAAAAGATAAGTCTAAAAAAAAATAATAGATGTTAAATATTTTTTATTGAAATGAGTTTATGAGTTGGCTGAATTGAGGTATCTTTCAAAGCAATCACGTATCTTTTCTTTTCTTTTTCCTTTCTTCTCTCGCCTTTCTTTCCTTTTTTTTTTTTTTTTCTCTAGCTTTACCTGGTTATGGCTCTTCTAATGGTTTGGAAGTGGCTGGAATGACAAGAATGGAGGTAAGACATAGATTAACGAACTAATCGTTTTTCTTTTTTTTTTTTTATCTTTTTTACCGTTAGACCCTGGACGGAGCACCAAATGCAAGCCAACCTGTGTTACAAGTACTTTTAAAGATCTTTTTTTTTTCTTTCTACTTGGTTGGTTATTCTCTCCTATGATGTTGGTCTCTTCAAGATCATTTCTCTACTGGTATGGTGTGTCTCTCACTCTCTTGTTGTTCTCTCTCGAGTTTGTGTGGTCTCTTCTTCTCTTTTTTACTTGGTTGGTCTCTCTCTCTCTCTCTCTCTCTCTCTCTCTCTCTCTCTCTCTCTCTCTCTCTCTCTCTCTCTCTCTCTCTCTCTCTCTCTCTTTTTCCCTTTCTCTCGTCTGTCTCTCATTGTGATGGTGTTTCCTTCGAAATCTCTTTCTTGCATGGTTGGTCCTTGTCTTTCTTTTTTTTTGTCCCTCCCACTTGGTATGATGTCTTCCACTTATTGTTTTCTCCCATGACCTTGGACTATTATCCCTTCGTCTTGTGGTACTCTCCATTCCTTTCAACAAAAATCAATAGCTTCGGTTTCCCCTATACTATTTGTAAATTGTCCTTGGTTCTTCCATTGGTTTGACTTTTATGGTTGATGCATCAACACTTGTGAATCATGTAACTAAGGTAATCCATACATTAAAAAAAAAAGAGAGAATAACGGTGATGAACTAGTACTCGTTTTATTGATTCTATTTTTAGATGCTACAATTGTCGCCTATACAATCAAGATGATGCAAAACATCCACTGGTTATTGACAAGGTAACATGTATAAAAGAAAAAAAAGAGTACCAGATTGCTACTCATTGGTTTTTTTTTAATTTGTAGGTATCATGATTGTCGTCTATACAATCAAATGTCGAATGGTCATCATCGTTTTATACTTAGCTTTTGGTGATATTCAAAGATCATGGCGTGATGACCTTTGTTTATCTAACAGGCATTGGACTTGGTCGAGGATGACTGGTGTCTAGGATCATTTATGAATCTAGGGGCTGGATCTAGTGCTCAAGTAGGTGGAGACTAGAAGGCAACATGCAGGGAATACAGTATATCGCCTATAGGCCGTGTTGTTTCATGCTGGAGTCCTTGGAAGTCCTGCCATTTGCGGTATGGTTTGGAAAGAATTAGGGGATAATATCATAATTGGTCAGTGGAGCGTATCTATTAAAACCGGAACAAGCTACCTACCTTGATGGTCTTAAAATGTCAGATGTACTGCTAGTGGCAACCCTTCCTTCTCTCCGAACCCATGATGATGATGACATTCAATTGCAATATGATACAAAACATCCATTGTCGTTGACAAGGTAACCTGTATATAAAAAAAAAAGTAACGGATTGCTATTCATTTGGTTTATTTTTATTCGTAGATACTATGATTGTCGTCTATACAATCAAATCAGTAAGTTATCAGGAAAGAAAAAGATGATCAATCAATATTACATACAATCACTTGCTTCTTTCTTTCTTTTTTTTTAGATCCTTCCTTTTATTGTACGGGGATTGATACGGTATCGCTGTCAGATGATATACGCAAGGTAACAATGGATATATATATAAGAATAACAGTGATGGAGTACTGTTTTTTGGTTGATTTTATCTGTAGGTACAATGGTTGTCGTTTATGAAATCAAATCTCGAATAATCATCATTACTTTATATTAACCTTTAGTCAAACAAAGCGGTCAATGGAGCAAAATGATAAGTCTAAAAAAAATAATAGATGAAAAAAGGGAATGATACTAATGTATTTCTTCTTTTATTTTATTGATCTTTTAGATATTATTGTCTCTATAGTCCAAATATTTTTTATTGAAAAGAAAAGAAAAGAAAAGATACGTGATTGCTTTGAGAGATACTTTAATTCAGCCAACTCATAAATTCATTTCTTGTTTTATCTAACTGAGTTTTCATTTCTTTTCCTTTCCTTTCTATCTCATTTCTCTCATCTTTCTTTCCTTTTTTTTTTTCTCTAGTTTTAGCTGGTTATGGCTCTTCTAATGGTTTGGGAGTGGATGGAATGACAATTATGATGGTAAGACATAGATTAAGGAACTAATCGTTTTATTTTTTTTATCTTATTTACTATTGGACTCTGGACTGAACAGCAAATGCAAGTCAACTTGTATGTACAGGTACTTTTGAAGGTCTTTTTTTTTCTTCCTACTTGGTTGGTTATTTTCTCTAGTGGTATGGTGTCTCTCTCTCTTGCTGTTCTCTGTAATGTTTGTGTGGTCTCTTCGTCTCTTTTTTTACTTGGTTGGTCTCTCCCTTTCCGTTTCCTTCGTCTGTCTCTCGTTGTCATGGTATTTTCTTCCAGAATCCTTTACTACGTGGTTAGTCCTTATCTTTTTTTTTTTTTTTTTTTTTTGTTTCTTCCTATTTGGTTGGTCTCTCCCATGTTTAATGGTCTGATTCTGTTTTCTACTTGATTGGCATTTCTGTCTCCATTAGTATTATTATTATCATTGTCATTATTATCACCAGTATTGTATATATTCTTTATATTGTTCGTATTTAGTTACTTTTTTTCTTTATTCCCTTTCTTTTCTTTTGTAAATTTACCCTTTTATTTAAATAAAGTGTTTGATTATTTAAATTATCCTGCTATGATGTTTTGCGTATGTACCTATTGCTACTATCTATTGCTGTGATGATTTAATAAAAATGTTTCTTTGAGTGTATTATGTAATAAAGTACATGGTCTATCTTACGGTATCATCAATGACATCGTTATTTTCGCTAAGAGAGAAGACGAACAGTCAACAGTATACAGGTACAACTTGCTATTATCATGGGTGGTGATGATGATTGATAATAAGAGAATATATATGCTTAAAATGATGAACGTAATGTATGAAATGAAATAGCAGATACTGATGTGTATATGAAGTTTGTTTTTGCAATAGTTTTTTTTATTTTTTATTTTTTAGTGAAACTAAAATGATGATCATATTATTCTTCCTTATTACTCCTTTTGATAATGATGATGATAGAGGACAAATAGATAAATAATAGTGAAATAACAATAATAAAATATGAGTTTATTTAAAAGATTATAAAATATAAAACACTATAACTAAAAAACTAAACTATTCAATAAACTAATTTCCATGATAAAGAGTTGGATACTTTTCCCTGGTTTGCTTATTCTTTTATCCAGTAGAAAACTTATAAATCCAGTTAATCATATTATATATTTCTTCATATATCCTATCTACTATATGTTCATAAAAAGAGTAAAAAAGAAAAAAAAAAAAAACAACCAAAAATAGATTAGTTCATAATAGGAGAGACTAAAAGAAGGAATAAGTATAAAGTATAATATATATATAAAGAGTGACTTTTAAGTATATAATATAGATTAGTAAAGTAATGTATAATGGTAACTTACAATGTTCAAAGTGCCAGTGGTTAAAAAAAAAAATTCAAAAGTAAAAAAAAATTCAAAGGTAAAAAAAAGTGAAGAGCGCGCCAGAGCTTGGTCCAATTTTTCCATTGTCTCCAATAATTTTTTTTTTTTGATCTCGACCACCAGATCTTTTTTTTTTTTTTTTTTGAGATTGGAACCTCCAGACCTTTTTTTTTTTTGTGATCCAACACACTCCCACATTGAGACCGGACTTTGAAGTTATACCATTTATGGAAAACACTTATGATTTTAATAAAGTAGAATAAGATGAATAAATAATAATAATAATAATAAGATGATGATGATGATATAAAGATAAACTTTATTAAAGAAGAAGAAGAAGAATATAAAAAGAATATAATAAGACTAAAACTATCAATAAAAGAGACTACAGAAAAAATATCATCTATTTACACACAAATTGATTTCCCTTTCCAGTTGTTCTTAATAATATAGTTAGTTGCATTAGTTATTCTTCCTTTTTATGTATCCAATTCTCATTTGGTTCTGTGATCGGTATATATAGGATAATGATGCATCAAAACAATAAAAAAGAAAGAAGAAAGAAGAAAAAGAGAATGAGAATCATATTTTAAATATTCTTTTTTTTTTTTTTTTATCTTACTTTGAATGCACTAATTGATCATACTTGAAAATGATCATAACAATTGAATAATAGTAACATAATAAGACTGATGGACGATGTATCATGACAACCTATCTATTTAGTAAATAAATGTTTAATGGTTGATGTGTATAATATATATATTCCACTGTAGTTGGAACTTATACCAATAATATTTGAAGGATGACAACGATAGTAATGATAGCGATATCAATTTCCACGAGGATAACTAACTGATGAGAATTCAAGCCATCTTGATAAGAAGGGTGCCTTTATAGAAAATAGAGTAACATATAAGCAGCTAAACTTGTATTTGTAACACTACCCATCAACAAAAAAAAAAAAAAAAAGGAAAAGAAAAGATGATATTAATGATTGACAAGTCCTTCATTATCATATTTTAGGCCTTACCTTCAAAGATAATACCCTTGATTTTGTTCTGCTTGTGCTTGATAACCATAATTGATATATATGTTCAATAGCCTTTCCATTGACACATTATATTGGAATACTACTGAGAAAAAAAAAAAGGGAAGAATGAGAAACGCAGCCATACCTAAATCACTTACTATTTTACTATTTCTTTTTTTTTTTCCTTTGGATTTATAGTAGTACCTTTGATAGTTATAGCCCATTGTTATAGTTTCATGATCTGTTGAATATATATTGAGGATTCAGTTTGTAAAGAAGAGTGAAGAGACGGTATTTCTATAACAAGATAAAGAGAGAGAGAGAGAGAGAGAGAGAGAGAGAGAGAGAGAGAGAGAGAAAGAGTTTATTTAGCAAGTATATAAAGTTCCTTTTATTATATATTTACTTACTTTTTATACAAAATAAAGAAAAAGAAGAAGTTTATAACAGTAGTGATAAAAAAGAAGAAGAAAGTGTGAGAAAATAAAAAGATGTGAGGTCTATTTTATATAACCTCATGAATTGAGCCTTTCCTTCTTTGGATGTTCAACTACCGCTTTTCATAGTTTATATTCATTCCTTTATTATTATCAGATAATCAATTTATGATATTTAAACTGATTTATTATTTTAATGAATGTAATTGGTGCTCCATTAGATTAATAAAAACTTGTTTAAATTGATTTAACCTATATGCTTGATATTCCTTTTTCTTTTGTAATCTTTCTTCACTATCATGATTATTCAAAGTTCAATGAATACAACGAATAAGAAATAAGTGATAAAATCATTCACTTGAAAGTGTTTATTCTAATATATCATCATCATCATTATGATGTTACTATAATCAATAAACAAAAAAATCAATTCAAAAAAAAAAGAAACTTAAACTTATGTAATTCCTTATGATTGGTAGATTTGATTTGCATGATTTTTTAAACTGGCTCCGATCAGGTAGACATATAAAATAATTCTTTTTCTTTTTTCTTCCTTTCTTTCTTTCTTTTTTTTTTTATACATTCCAACTTCATTACTATATCCTACTCATGTTATCTATGTCGTATTTACAAATATTTACTCGTATTAAAGGTAAGTTTCAAAAACAAGTGCTTTTCTTCTTTTTCATTCTAACTAACCTCCCTCCTTTTTTTTTATTATATACGTTCTTCTGACCTTGATCTTTTTACTACAACATCCATCTATCTAGAATTACCGTTCTTTCTTCTTCTCATACTTCATACTTGGTATCCTTGACAATCATCATCACTGAATATATGTCTAAACGTAAGAAAGAAATCTGGATATACGAAGGCTTAATCATTTAAATATAGTATCAATAGGATAATTACGCGAAGTGGCTATACATCATCATCAGCAGGATAGATAGAGATATATACAATAGGATCACAGAAATAAACGAAATGAATACATGCTATTGTCATAAGGTGTGGACAACATGGATGAACAGAATATTTTATAGGATTCAAACTGGATTGGATTATACTATCAATCAGAAGTATCTTTATCTTTTTTTAATTATTCTGGCTTATGAATCATTAGTGATTCTTTTTACTTGTAGTTTAGAATGGTACTTGGTATATCAATTATATATATTTCCATTCTTTTTTTTCTTTAATAAAATCATAATTATTACTTTTCTCTAATACTATTAATACTTAGCTCTCGAACAGCCATCAATGCATTTCTGTACCTGGTTCCTTAAATAAATTAAATGACAGCTGAATTCAAGCAATTGATCAATGACATCGTTATTTTCGTTAAGAGAGAAGACGAACAATCAACAGTATATAGGTACAAGTTGATATTGTCATGATGATGATTGACAATAAGAGAATATATATGCTTAAAATGATGAACGTAACGTATGAAATGAAATAGTAGATACTGATGGGTATATGAATCTTGTTTTTACAACAGTTTTTTTTTTTTATTTATTTATTTTTCAGTGAAAATACAATGATAATCATACTATTCTTTCTTATTACTCCTTTTGATAATGATGATGATCGAGGACAAATAGATAAATAATAGTGAAACGACAATATAATAAACAAATGATAATAAAAATATGATTTTATTTAAATGAGAATATAATATCTATAACTAAAAGACTAAACTATTAAATAAAGTAATTTCCATGAAAAAGAGTTGGATACTTTTTCCCTAATTTGCTTATTCTTTTGTCCAATAGAAAACTTGTTATATGTTCAGTTAATCCTATTGTATATTTCTTCATATATCTATCTACTGTATCTTTATAAAAAGAGTAAAACAGAAAAAAAAAAAAACAAAAATAGATTAGTTCATAATATGAAAGAGTAAGAGTAAGAATAAGTATAGAGTAAGTATAGAGTAAGCATAATATATATATAAAGAGTGACTTTTAAATATATAATATAAATTAGTAAAGTAATGTATAATGGTAACCTAACAATGTTCAAAGTGCCAGTGGTTAAAAAAAAAAGCAAAAGTAAAAAAAAAAGTAAAGAGTGCGCCAAATTTTTCTTTTGTCAGAGCTTTGGTCCAACTTTTTTCCATTGCCAACACACCCCCACATTGAGAACGGAATTTGAATTGATACCATTTATGGAAAACACTTATGATTTGCATTAAAAGAAAGTTGAATACATGAATAAATAATAATAATAATAATAATAAGATGATGATGATAATAATAATAATAATAATAATAATAATAATAAGATGATGATGATATGGATTAAACTATTATTAAATGATAATAATAATAATACTATGAAATGATGATTTTATAATTCATAACAAGATGAATATTAACTATGGTATCACTTCTCTTATAATATATACTTTTGATGACAAGTTACTTTTCTCTCTTTTTATCAAATTCATATAATATGATAATATGAATAAATGAATTGTATGATGATATAAAACAATAATGATAACAATAATAATAATAATGATTTGTACTTTATTAAAGGAAGAAGAATATAAATTAACTAATATATGTATGTAACTACTAAGACTAACAAACAACACAAACAACTACAGTAGAGATGGAATAATATAAAATAAGGATGATTTTATTCAAAGTATAATAGATAAATAATAAACAAAGTCAAATAGAACAATAACATCATAAAGAGACCTATAAAGAATAAAAAAAGAGAGAAAAGGTGAAATCCCTACCCACCCACGTCATTATATGATGCAACCAATCTATTATATTAGTAGTAAAAATGATCAATAAAATATATACTTTATACTTATAACAAACAGCCATATCGTAGGAGGGAAGAGAAAAAAATTAAGGGAATGAATGGAAGAGGATAAAAAAAAAAAAAAAACAAAAAGTAGTGGAAAAACGTTGAAGAGATCACAAGGAGACACTGGTCAATGCTGTCCAAGTTCCTACTCAACAACAAACGTAAATTAAAAAAATATTTTTTTTTTTTCAAGTAACACTGTAAATTGTGCTAGGCAATGGTTATTTACAATATTGTTACAAGAAAACGACACCTTTTTAGTTACACTACAATGTGCTAAACAATGGTTTCGTAATGTAAAACTAAAAATGAATAAAAAAAAAAAAAAGAGCGTTCCGAGTGAAGGATACTAGCCCAACACCCCAACTAAAGGTAAGCGAGAGAGATAAAATAAGAAGGATAAAGGAAAGGGAAAGAAAAGAAAGAAAAAAAAAAAAAAAGGAAAGAAAAAAAGAGCTCTAACTATAAATAGATTTAAAAAAAAAATCACGGGTACAAAATTGGTAGAGCCAATCATAGCACGTCTTTCCTTTATTCACTTTTTCATATAAAAAACAAATTACATTTTTGCACTCATCAGTCTATTATTCTTCTATACGAATTGAACACATAGACAAAACATCAAATTATAAAAAGTATGTAGTTTTATTCCAGTGAGATAATATTGACAAATATAAAAGAAATGAGTAGATAATAATGATATATATAAAATGAAAACAAATAATGATGATACTATAAGATCAGGCTTTGGGATCATGATGATGTTTTGCTGTATCAGATGAATTTGAGCTGGAAGTATCATTTCGTTGTACAAGTTCGTAATCACCACCCTTAGTACTTTTGTTGTCCGTAATAAGTTTGTCAAACAAAGTGCCATCAGTATTGTTACGATGGTTAGTGTTTTCACGATGATATTGATCGCGCATAATAGATGTTGACATTTTACTGGCATTATCGAGTGATCGGAAGACTTCATCATTTACATAATAGGCTTTAAATACCCGTTCCAATGTTTGCATACGTTCTTCCACCATTGTTATCCTTTGTTGATCGTTTATATCATTGTCGATATCATTAACATTGAGCATGCTGAATCGTCGATGCACAGGTGTAACCATAGGAATTGTATCTTCGTTTGTCTTGAAGGATGTATACAATCCTCGTAAGATGGATTGCTTCATATTACCAACGGACCATCGATGTACCTTTTATTAAATAATAAATCGTTAATACCTTATTCTCTCTCTCTCTCTTTTTTTTTTTCCACTTTATATTATATAGGAAACTTACAATGCCAAAAGGTGAAAGGGGTCTGTATCCAAAGAGCCAGGCTTGTACAGTAACCAGAATTCCAAAAACACCACCAACAAAACCAAGAGCATTGACCAAAGTGTACATTTTCACTTCACGCTTTGTTGTTTTCGTATAACTATCTGGTGTCACAGCAATCACACCGATATCGCTATGAGTAAGATTATATGTCGGATTTGCTGATTCCATTCTAAATGCTGTTGATATTTCTGGTGTTGAGTTCGTTACAGGTAAAAATCCAACATAATTCCATCCAACGTCTTGCAAATATTGATGATCCGATAATGTATAACCAATGGCGCTGTAAGTAAAAGGAGACACTGTATACACATTGGTAGATTGGAGATCATTCAAATCACTGTTTTGCCAATTCAGTACTTCATCTCGATCCAATAATGAAGGGATTCCATCGTTGATGTTGTAAACTTGTACAATAGGATCCATTTCCTTAGGGAAGGTTGATAAATGAATAGCACCAGCAGAGATTGTTGAATCACCATAGAGTGAGAATATGAGTCGAGAGCCATTATTTGCACCACTAGTTCCAGTTAATTGAAAGTAAACATCTGATCGAAAAAGATAGCAACTAACCATGCCAAATTTGTCCGCGAAGTTGGGTTGGAAAACGGACATATTTAGTGGTTTGATGAATTGATTGCATGAATATCCGTTATCTGTTTGACATGCCACTCCAGGATTTCGAACATCATTGGGATCAGCATAGACTGGATAACCATCAAAGCAAAAGCGGATATCTATAGATGATTGAAAATGATGAGCATTCATTACCATAATATAATAATAATATTTATATACCTGGAACTTCCACTGATGCAGAAGGTGTTTGAATGGTTTGAGTAACGTTGGGACTGTCGATGGCTTGACGTATAACAAAAGCAAGAAAGAGGAGAAAGAGAAATAGGAAGAAGAGTTGAGAGCAAATTCTAGCAGTTTCAGCCCAAATAGGTTCCCCAGAACTAATATATATATATATAAAGAAGATGTGAATATATAATAAATTAAAATCATTCATAACCTACCGAGGCTTCCAAATATCAGAGTGAATTCTATAAATTATCCATTTAATGTGATGTCCAAATTTCCAAAGTAAGATACAGATGATAATCAAAATAAACGCGCATACAACGGAAACACCAATAATGACTCCAGTTGATAGTCCATACCAATTTGTTGATCCAGAATCAGTGAATGATTGTAACCAGCTATCAGTAAAAGTATCCAAGGCATTGATATCATTGTACAGGATACTACCAGCACCACCTATAGCGAGAATAAAATGATCATCAGCACTATATACATATATATATATATTTATTCGCTTACCAAAAGCAACGGTGAGATGACGATCATCAAGTATTTCAGCAACAGCATAAGCACGACGTGATGGAAGAATGCCGCTAATATCAGGAGAAGTCCATGTCCAAGTAGTAGTATCCAGCATATATACAGAATTGATACTAGCACGTAATCTACCAACAGCATTGTTATTACCTATCAAATGAATAATAAGATACAATAAGATTCAAAAATGGTAAAAATAAGATAAAAATAGATTTCACACACACAAAAAAGGACTAATTTTTACCTCCAAACATCAAAATATGGGTCCCATTAACTAGAATAGAATCAAAAAAAGAAAAATGTTGTTAATACAATGATAGAAAAAAAAAAAAGAATATGATATTACTTAGAACAGCGCTATGATGAGCTCTTGGTGAAGGAAGAATATTATTTGCAGCCACTGTAGCATTCACCATGGTCCATTGCTTGCTAGCTATATCGAATATTTGTAGTTGATCCATAGGTGCAAGGATGTTTTGAGTATAGTCTTGAGATACAATGACACCACCAATAATAACTAATTTTCCATTACTATATATGAAATAGGAAAGGGATAAAAAAAGGGGAGAGTGAGTAAAAATAGTCTGTCATCTCTACTAAAAAAAAATCTCAGCCAAAGCTTTTTTTTTTTACTTACCTTGTGAGGGAGGCTGTGTGACCATAACGACGAATAGTAGGTGCTGGCATCGCAGTGAAACCGGAGGTCGAAGGATCGAAGAGCCAGAAATCCGAGAAGATAGAAGTATCATTGACAACACCACCATAGATATAAATTTGACCAGTATTGGTATCAGGTGTTGCTGAGAAAAGCCATCGATTTAAAGGAGCTGCTGTATTTGTCACATTGTTGGTGTTGGTTTGGTTGGACCATGTGGCAGTATTAAAATTGTATTGATATAGTTGAAGTGGGTAAACTTGATTGACGGTAGTATTTGTGATGCCTCCTAAGACTATCATTGAATTTCCATCCTTTGATATTACAGCTTGACCATATGCTACAGCAGGAGGGATATTTTGTTGTGCAAGAGAAGTCCAATTGTATCCAGTCGCTGTTTGTGTTAGCTGATTCAAATCGTTAGTATATTTTGCATTATTACTTTCACCACCAAAGACAATGATTGATTGTTCGCGTTTGATGTAGGCTAGACCTTGTTTGAATGGAATGACAGTTAATAGATTTGGTTGAGAATAATATGCCAATGTTGGGGATGTAAGAAGTACTATCAATAATAAAAGTACATAAATGACTTGATATGTCATTGCTTGGATATTTATAAGTACTGGGTATAACCGTATTGCTTTGTAATAATAGAGGAACGAAAAAGAAAAAGAAAAGAAAAGAAAAGAAAAAAAAAGAAAAAAAAAAAAAAGAAAAGAAAAATAAAGTAACAATGAATTTTTTTTTTTAGAACTACCGACAAGCAAACCAAAAATATCACCTGGAAATAATGCTGTTTTTTTTACCTCCTGTTTTCAGGGAAATCAAATCTTTTTATAGTCCACAAAGCTTTTTTTTTTTTTTTTTTTTTTTTTTTTTTTTTTTTTTTTTTTTTTACTTCCCCTAAATAAATAATATGATCTCTATTATATATATAGTATGATGGTTTCTGCTGATATTACATTATTCAACCAAAAAATCTCAAAACGTAACATTTAGGGTCCCGTTCCATTGGTCTGGATCTTCCAACAAAAAAAAAAAATTCTTTGATTTTTCTTTTTTTATTTCAAAATTGACTTAAAACTAATTAAAGATATCTACTAAATAATCCACTTCGACCTTGACTTTGTTGATCTTGTTGTGTATTCATATCATTATCATTACCAGTTTGTTGAGTACCATATTGATCGGATGATTGACTACTAAAAGTTTGACCAGATTGAGTTTGACCGTATTGACCACCATATTGTCCAGCTTGACTAGTATATTGTTGACCTTGATCACTATACTGTTGACCTTGACCATATGAACTTTGATCACCATATTGTTGACCTTGACCATATAAACTTTGATCACCATATTGTTGACCAGTATATAACCCTTGTTGATTACCAGTATTATCATCAGTACCACCACCAGAAGAAGAATATTGTTGTGAAGAACCAAATTGATTATTTCCACTTTGATAATTTAATTGATCTCCTTGATTATATGGATCACCATATTGATTATAATCACCACCTTGTTGTCTTTGTTGTTGTTGATCTCTGTCCATAATTATTATATTTATTATATCTTAAAAAAAAACTTTTTGTTATAATATTGAAAAAAGAAGTCTTCTCTTATATATACCTTTTTTTTTATCATGGGTGTCGATATATTGAAACCATGAAATATTGTCTTGCATGAATCAAGTCAAATCCCAGGAATTTCATGCCGCTTTCTTTTTTTTTTTTTTTTTTTTTTTTGATTCTCTTTGAAAAACGTGTTCTTCCGTATCCATTTCCCTTTTGGACTTTTCAGATAGCGACTACCGGTGGAGTGGAGTGACTTGAAATTTTATGTTATTATTTTTTTTTTTTATTTCCCTTTTGTGCGCGTTTCCTTTTCCTTCTTTTTTTTTTTGTTTTACAGGAAACATGTCTGATAAATATAAAAACCTCAAGGTTAAAGAACTTCAAGGTATATTATAAGAATATAACTATCAATATAATATATAATTGACTTTATATATTCTTAGAAATTCTACAAAAGAACGGTCTTCCTCATACCGGTAAGAAAGAAGAACTTATTGAACGATTGGTAAAACACGATGAACACAAAGCTCTAGAATTGGAATCACTGGAAGCTGAATTTGGTAACTTGGAAGAATATGATGACTCAAAGATCAATCTAGAGTAAGTAAAAGAAATAAAACTAATCTATATATTAACATTCTCTCTTTCTTTCTTTCTTTTTTTTTTTTATATATATAGTGAACTTGTTGATCCTGAACTTCGTTCTTTCCCACCTGAGAAGAAGGATGATGTTAAACCAACAGAATCAGCTAGTACTAATACTACTACGACGAACATTCCAAATAAAACTAATATCGGCAACAGCAGTGACACAACTAAAACTAGCTCAGCTGAACCTATTGTAAAAGAAGGCTCCAACTTCAAATTTACCCCAATTGTTTTCGACATAAAGACAAATACTGCTACATCTACGAACGGTAATACAGCATCCTCTCCGAAAAAAGCTAGTGAACCATCTTCTGCAACAACTGATGCTGAACGAAAGTTGGAACGGGCAAAACGATTTGGTGTTCAAGTCAATGAAAAAACAAAACAAGAATTACGAGCTGCTAGATTTGGTATCCAAAAACCTTCAACTCAAACTAAGAAGCCGATAACAAAGGTAAAAGTGGGGAAAAAAAAATGATTTATACAATTATGATATTAACAACAATTGTAATATCATAGGGTCTGGATCCTGAAGTACTCAAAAAGCGAGCAGAAAGGTTTGGATTACCTGACAAGAACACAAAATCAGCAAAACCATCAACCACATTGTCACCTGAAGAAGAAGAAAAGAAAAGAAAAAGAGCAGAACGATTTGGAATTGATGTCAATGTAAGTGAAAACAATATATGAATATGTATAGATCTAACCATCTCTCTCTCTTTTTTTTTTTTTCATTATAGAAAAAACAAAAAAGTTAGATATTCCCCCCTTTCCATCTTCACATCATGATGTTTGTATTCTTAGTTATTTGTTTATTCTTTTTTCTCATTTTTAATAAATTACATTTGTCATGATTCTATAGTATCCTTTTTTTTTCATTTTAGACTTGTTTATCCCATGTCATTCCATAGTTTTTGTCATAAAACTAACTCAATATTCATCATCATCAACCATCATAACATTATTCTCATCAATCAGAGTTTGTCAATCATAACATATCACCCATCGATCATACAGCATTTGAAGTAGCAACGCCAAAAAAAAAAAAATCATCCTGATAAAAGACAGTATACACAAATAATTGTCAAAAAAAAGTTTATTTTATTTTCCATCTACTAATGTAGAAGCAGCTATGTACAAAAGAATATGAATAAAAATGATATATGTGGTATGAATTTAATCAATCTTTTTTTTTTTGTGCTTACCTTCTTGTACCGTTAAACCATTCATCATCAGAGCAGCAATTCGTTCTTGTTCTAGTCTATCTTGTTCCCGTTCAACATCACCACGATCGTAGGTTGAAAGATCAATTGCATCTTCTTCATCATCACCATCATTAGCCAATGCAGGGTTGAAATCAAATAGATCACGACCAGACATGCCTTGAGATCGACCAGCCTTCCATCGAGTTTCCTTTGCTTTACGCACAGCTGCTTCCTCCACATCCTTTTGAACCAGTCGATTCTTTTTCCATTCATTAAAGGATTCCAAAGTAACAGGTGTAAGATTGCTTCCAAGTTTGTGGCGCTAATATATATATTAAAAAAATAGATCAGTTGATAATTCATTTTATAAAATAAACTTTGATCCTTACTTCAGATTCCAAAAATTCTTCCAGAGAGATTTCAGATTTTTCTTCAGTCTTGCTTTGTTTCGATTTCAAGACAAATCCTGGTGGAAGAGCATGTCTGTATTTGCAGGTTGAGCCTAAACAATAAGAATAATAAAAATATAAATATCATCATAAAACTTTTTAGAATAATCCTTTTCTTCTTTTATATATATATATATATATATATTACATACCACCATTAGGACATTCCCAGAACCAACCATATTTACTACTTTCAATAGCTTCCAAAAAGTACTTGCATACAATATCAGTAGGAGGTTGTTTTCCAGCTTTACTCTTGACCACTTGTTCTAATTTTTCTTGATCCCATTTTTCCATCGTATCTATTTATCAGATATGATATAAATTATTTTTTTGATCCTTTACCAATATATATATTTGTCTTTTATCTTACCTTCTTCCTTTTCTTGTCTAGAATCAGTATAAAGATCCTTCTTATCTGTTTTTCGATTGACGTTAACATCGTGAGAGAATTTACACTTGGCACCTTTTTCACAGTTTCCGTTTTTGAAGTTGACACAGAGTACAGACTTGGGATCTGTACCAAAAGGTACTTTTTGAACGATTTGCACAGGTTGGAAGAGTTGTTGAAGTTCTTGTTTTCGTTTTTCTTCAGCTGCTTTCTTTTCAGCAATATCACGTTTAACAGTTGACTTGTTCATTTCTTCATTGTGTTTCGCTTGAGCCTTGACATTTTGGATATATTTCTGTACTTTGCTGGATTTGTTCTTGTTCTTCATACCAAAAGTTTTGTCTTCTACTGACTTGGCAGCTTTGGCCTTTTCTGCCTTTGTCTTTTGTTGTTTCTTAGGAGGCATGATTCAAAAATAAATAAACAAAAAGTAAGAGAGGGGGGATAAAATAGATAACCAATAGAAAAAAAAAAATAAAAAAATAAAATAAATGTAGAAGACAATGGTAAAAATAACAAGCCAAAAAACAAAAAAAAATTTTGATAGCCGCAGTGACTTTTCAAAAAAAAAAATATATGCGATATTTTGATTGGCTGGTGATACTCTACAGGTACAGACTAAAACATTAAAATCTGAACAAAAAACATACAAACACATAATAGACTGTATATGTTTATATATATAGTATAGTTTATTTTGTATCAAGGATGATGATTTCTTGTCATAAACCATGTGATATCACCAGATGGTCCTTTTGGCATTGATCTTAGATATATAAAGAAAAAAAAAGGATGAATTGAACACGCTATTTTATTCTCCGTCTATCACCCCCTTTTTTTTTTTCCTTTTCTTTTCTTTCTTCTATTCTTTACAAGTTGCTCTCGTTTAAATATGGTGACTGATAACTTGACTGAACCTACTATTTTACATCACGAAACGTTTGAAAGAGTGAAAACTCTATCTACTCCTTTAACAGCAAGCAATGCCACTAGTTTGACAAGTGTAGATAAAACCATCTCAGACGAAGATAGATCAACCATCACAGCAGCAACAACACCAACACCAACCAAAGATATATTTTCTTCAAAAATACGACATTATGGTCAATGGTTTAAGGATGATATGGGAAGAACTCTTCTGATAAGAGGTGTCAATGTTTGTGGTTCCTCCAAACTACCAACGCGACCTTATCCTGGCTCTACCCATCTCTACGATGATACTTTCTGGGACCATACCAATGTTAGTTTTGTCAACCGACCTTTTCCTTTGAATGAAGCACGTTCTCATTTTGCACGACTCAAATCTTGGGGTTTTACTATGATTCGTTTATTGGTACCTTGGGAAGCCTTGGAAGCAAAACGCGGATGTTATGATGAAGAATATATTGATTATCTACGACAATTACTCATTATTATGGCGGAATATGATATTCAATGTTTTATTGATCCTCATCAAGATACTGTAAGTTATGATTGATTCATTAATGAGAACAAGTGATATACAGATGATTCATCTTTTTTTTTTTTTGATCATGTAGTGGTCCCGATTTTGTGGAGGTTCTGGAGCACCTGGATGGACATTTGAGATTGCCGGTTTGGATATAAAATCATTCAAGGAAACAGGGGCAGCATACGTTCATAACACCAATGCAATACCAGGTGACCCGTTACCAATGGTATGGCCCACCAATTATACCAAGCTTGCATGTTGTAAGTTCTTAATTAATTAGAAAAAAAGGAACATCATCTTATATTGTTTATATTAGGTACTATGTTTACTTTATTCTGGGCTGGAGATGTATTTGCACCAAAGCATAAATTTGAAGGACAATCTATTCAACAATTATTACAATCAAGCTTCATCAATGCTTTTCAACATTTGGCTCAACGTTTACAAGATTTGGATAATGTGATTGGTTTTGAAGTCATGGTAAGAATGACAAAATATATTATTATTTCTAACTTTCGTTATTATTATTACTATTATTATTATTAGAACGAACCAGCTCCTGGCTATATTGGTCTCTCAACGTTGAAAGAATTTGATCCTATTGTCAACTTGATTTTTGGTGATGCACCAACTCCTCTTCAATGTTTTGCATTGGGTGATGGTATTCCTCAAAAGGTAGGAGTATATATCAAATCCTGGCCTTTTCCCACAAAGAAATCTCATAGTCGTGTGATCAATGCAAGCAAGACATCCGCGTGGTTAGGGGATCAGACTTGTATATGGAAACAACATGGTGTATGGGGAATCAGGAATGATAAACCGGTGTTATTGGCAACAGACTATTTTTCTAAACATCCTGAAACTGGCAACAAAGTGGACTTTTATCAAGATTTTTATGTACCTTTTGTTAATACCTATGCCAAAGCTATTCAAGCTGTCAAACCTTCTTTATATTGTTTTGTGGAACCACTAGCGAACGAGGTAAAAAAAAAAAAAAAAAAATCAGTGATAATTCTACTAATTTAATTTATTTATTTATTTCGTCCTATAGAAATCACCTGTCTTTACCGAAAAAGATCATCATCACAATATGATCTTTGCTCCTCACTGGTATGATCTCAATTGTGTTTTTTATAAGAAATTTGATGGCAAGATAACTCATGACGTACAAGCTTTACAAAACGTTAGTATCATAAAAAAAAAAGACGATGAAGATATTCAACATTGATTTGTATTGATTAGGGAGGAAATGTTATCTCTGCAACTTATTTTGGTCAAAAAGGGGTCAAAAGGAATTATACTAAACAGATCATGAACATAAAACAAAGTGGACTAGATAATATGGGTAAGACACCGACTCTTTTTGGTGAAGTGGGTATACCAATGGATATCAATGATCGATATGCTTTCAAGACGGGTGATTATAGCCAACAAATTCGATTCTTAGATGCTGTTATTTATAGTCTTGAAGTCAACCTGGTCAACTTTACGTATGTTGTAAAAAAAAAAAAAAAAAAAAAAAAGGTTCTAATATTTATTGAATAGGCTTTGGAATTATGATGTGAACAATGATCATGAATATGGAGATCATTGGAATGGAGAAAACTTTTCGATCTATTCATCCAAGCATAAGACTACTCCAACTTTAGAGAATCTAACCAATTTGGATCCTGTGGAAGACATTGATCTTGATGAAGGGGGACGAGTTTTGGATGCTGCTTTAGTAAGTAATAAAAATAGATTTTCATTTTGTTATTTATTTATTTATTTATTATATATAGCGTCCTTATGCAAGCAAGATTGCTGGTATACCTGAAACATCTAGATTTGACATGCACCAACTTCAATATACTTTAATATTCCGACCTTTCGATGATCAATATATACAAGAAACACAACAACTTGGATTCGATACTTCAAACATTCTTGCAAGTCAAACAGAAATCTATATTCCTAACTACCATTATCAAGATATCGAACTGGATATACAAGTTTCCCATGGACAGTATGAGCATATACCCGAAAAACAACTGCTATACCATCGATTCAATCGTGATGATATTGAAAAAGATCAAATCATTACTATTCAACTAAAACCTAGAACGACCAACAAGAATCAAGCCAAGTGCATCATCATGTAGATTTAGAGAAAATAGTGTTTTGTTTTTATGCGCGTTATTCATACTCCGAATAAATATATATATTTCTTTTTTCTTTTTTATGTTATATCTTCTCTTTTTTATTTTTTTAATCTTTATATATACATGGATATACCGGCATCAAAGTCTCCCATTTTACCGTTTTTTGGATCTTTGTTTTCTAAAAGAACATCATCGTTGGATTATCCTTCTTTGACTCCATCTACTTCTAGTTCTGAATTGACCGATATCAGCTTTTACTATCATCATCCAACTTCTTGTTTCAAACGCTATGAATTAATGACTGAATTGTAATATTCTTCCTTTTTTTTTTTTCTCTTTTATTTGGACAATAACTTGACCATCATCTTTTTTTTTTTTTTATTGGAATATAGTGTAAACCTTCGAAATCCAAATCACTGTCCTTTGGGTATGTATCTGATTCCTTGTGCTGATACTTTGAATGGTAAACATCAAAATATTAAAATAGATGGAAATAGGATAATTTTGATACAATCCTTTTTTTTTTATGTGTGTGTGTGTGTGTGTGTGTTTTTTTTTTTTTTTTTTTTTTTTTTTTTTTTTTTTTTTTTTGGATAGTATTATATGGGGTGATATTCCTTCATCATGGATTGTACAATTCAGGCGTCTTCAAATTCAGAGTGACAATTCCCGAGAATTATCCCTATAGCAAACCTTTGGTGACGTTTCTGACAGATGTCTTTCATCCTTTGATTGGTCATCAAGGTCATCTTTCTCTATCTCAGGCTTTTCCTCCCACCCGGCATCCTTATCAAGGTTATCTCATTCATTTGCTTCATTACATCAAGAATATATTCTACAAGCCCACCATGGATGGTTTACTGCTCAAGCATTGTGTTGACAAGGAAGCATATCGTCTGTAAGTAAATTTGATCATGACAATCACATAAGTCATTTTATTTATCTATTTTTGTTTTGATTCCTATACTATGATTAGGTACAGGGAAGATGCTGTTGTATTTGGTAAACTTGCTCAACAATGTGCTAAATTGTCCATTACAGAATTATATGTGTTTGATCACTTTCCAGACAACAATTTGATTCGATTTTCTCCCTTGGATGAAGAAACATTTGGTAAGAATGCATATCAATGATGAATCTGCATTCATCACACAATGATCTATATGGTTACTCATATCTCCTTTTATATTAATGAATAGATATCATCAAGTCTTATCTTCTCAGAAAATATGTACAGGTAAAGAAAAAAAGAAAAAAAAAAGGAAATCAAGTCTGCATATCCATTCGATTGAAATTTTTTTTTTTGAAAAATAAAATAAAATAGAATGACGGGATTTTGAGATGATTATACTATTTGGATAGTATTTACCTTGACAACATCAATTTGGACCAATCTTTAGGATCATCATGGATACATTCGTTTTAGTTTTATCCCAATTATCATCATTCACATGCTTTTACTTGTATATCCACCTTCTCTTCATCATGTTTATTGACTATACCCCCATCATGCAAAAACAAATAAAAACCACATATAAACATATCAATCAATAAAATAAAAATGAAATGTACAGATCATAAGAGACGATGATTTATTGTTCGATGATTCTTTCTATCATTCTAGATAACTAGTCGGACAACGATAAATAATGACAATAAAACAAAAACGTATAGAGATAATAAGTAGTGAG
The DNA here is from genome assembly GCF_025201355.1 of Halteromyces radiatus. Lineage (NCBI taxonomy): Eukaryota > Fungi > Mucoromycota > Mucoromycetes > Mucorales > Cunninghamellaceae > Halteromyces > Halteromyces radiatus. The sequence continues at coordinate 468,916 of NW_026251698.1, read as the reverse complement.
AATGACAAAAAAAAAAAAAGTTGGTAGAAAGGAAGCAGATGAAAGAAAAAAAAAGACTATACATGTAAAAGATATAAAGGATGGACGAAAAAAAAAAAAAAGATGAAAGGGGAAGGTTTATCTAAAACAAAAATACTTGTTTCATCCAAAAGTCAAAGATAACAATTCTTTTCTTAATTTCTTCTCCAAGAGCCAAGATCCCTATCACGATCACCACCAAATCCACCGCGACGACGATCATCCCTACGATCATCCCTACGATCACTATCACGGGCCGCATCACCACCTTGTCGTGCACGTAAAGCAGGAGGAACATAGGCACCAGCACTTCGACCAAATCCACCAGGAGCACGGCCTGATGAAGGAGAGGGAGGAGCTTCACCTTGTCTAGCACGTAAAGCAGGAGGCACATAAGCACCACGTTTAGGTTCAGCAGGAGAAGGAGTAGATTGACGAGCTTGAAGACGTTGTTCAATTTCAGCTTCACGTTCACGTTGTTTACGAGCCATTTCATCCAATTTCCTAGATTTTTTTTTTAAAAAAAAAGTTAGAACCAAAAAAAAAAAAAAAAACATCTTTATCATTTACTTACTTCTTTTCTTCCTCATCTTGTTGTTTCCATTTGGCAAGTTCAGCAGCTCGTTGAGCAGCTTTTCGTTCTTGTTCTTCCTTGGCTTGACGTTCTTGTTCTTCTTGAGCACGACGTGCTTCTTCTTCCAATCGACGTTGTTCCAATAATTCTTCACGTTTGGCCCGCCATAAAGCAATACGTTCTTGTTTTTCTTTTTCAATGGCTTCTTCAGCTGCACGTCGTTTAGCATCGGTAGCTTGTTGATGAAGGGCATCTAATTTGTTGCGATAAGATGAAAAGTCGTCGTACATACGAGCCAATCGAGACTTGACTTGCATGTTGTGTTCGTGTGTTTCCTTGGCAGTAGCCAGTTCCATCTTGCGAGCAGCTTCGTAAAAGGCTTTGTCTTGCTTTTGTTGACGTTCATAATCTTTGTCCAAAAGAGGGATTTCTTCTTTACGGAAAGCACGTTCAGTATGATCCAAGCGTTTGGCGATTTGTTTGAGACGATCTGACATTTCCTTTTGTTCTGTTTGTAATCGATTGACCTTGATATCCAGTAATGTCTTGACATCTGAATTTTCCACTTCTTCAGGCTTGAGTTGTAAACCGGTCTTGGCAGAGATTTCTTCAGCAATACGTTTAGCTTGATCACGTTGAATTTCTTCTTGAACACGCTTGAGACGTTCTTCTTCTCGGCGACGTAATTCTTCTTCCATACGTTTCTTTTCAGCTTCAGCCTTCTTGGCGGCAGCAGCAGCCTTTTCTTCAGCAGCCACCTTTTCCAAACGAGCTAATTCTGTTTCGATAATTTCCTTGCGACGTTCGATAGTGTTCTTACGTTCCAAAGCATCCTTGTGTTCCTTCTTCATACCAGCCAAAGCTTGTTGTACAGCAGCAGCCTTACTTTCCTTTGCAGCTTCCTTGATGGAGGGATCAATCATTTGAAGAGCAGCATTAAGATTGACACCAAGTCGAGATAATTGTGTACGCATAAGATCAGATGGAGATGATTGAAGTTGAGAACCTTCAGCAACAGTACCCTTAGGAGCAGCAAAGAGATCGGTTTCGAAAGTCAAGCTTTGAGAACAATGATCAATACGGATATTCAATTCACCACGCTTGCATCCATTCATGATGAATTTTTCAATAGTAGCAGCATCATAGTTGTAAGGAGCAGGGAAGGAAGCCAATTCCAAAACAAAGTCTAACTTGACAGTTGTGTAGACTTGAGACAATTGTTGAAGTAAACGGGTCAAAATAACTTGATGAAGAGGTCGAACATATTTGGCCATATCAGCATCTTCAGATAACTTGGTCATAATAGGGTTAATCTTCTTGCAAATAGAAAGAGGATGGAATTGAACTTCAAGAATGTTGTAAAGATCGCGGATTTCAGGACGCACACGAGAGAGAATATTCTTGTTCAAAGCTTCCTTCAATAATCCAGTACGAGTAGGATGTTGAGCAAGACCCATCAACATAGATAGTCGGTTATGTTTTTGAATACGATGATCATCAGCTTCCAAATATCCAGGTCTAGTTTTGGTGGTGGTAATGATGGGAATGGCAAGGGCTGACAAGAGTACGATGGAAGCCATACGAGATTGATCTTCTTCAGACATAGACTTATTAATCACACGTTCGATACCAGAGTATTTGTTCCAAGCAGCAGAATGGAAAAGGAAATCTTCGCTAACCATAAATATTTGAGTAAGTTTGTTGTAATAGTTGGCAAGCATTTCGGGTTGAGGAGGACGTTTGGAGGAAGTCAACAAGGTGTAAATATCTTCGACAGATTTGAAAGCTTCTTGCCATAATTCCAATTCTGCAGCAGCATTGAGTTGGTTGAATCTGACATCAAGGTATTGTTGTAAAGTGTCGGGATCGTTCAAGTTGATGGAATGAGGTTGGTGAGAGTATTTCGAAACGTTTTGGAAGTGATTGCGTAAAATTTCACATAAACGACGGAATTCAGTCTTACGAGCATAAGTCAAACAGAAAGATAAGGCTTTGTTGGTGACTTGGTGATAAAGAGTTTCTAAACGAGCATTGTTACGTAAGATATCCAATACAGTGCGATAGACTTCCCATAAAAATTTCAACCAAGGAGTGACAACAGCACGATCAGTACGGTCCTTGTTTTGTTCACCACTCACAGTACTAAGCATAATAGATTCAGGAGTTTCAGAGGCTTCCAAGTCATCTACATCAACAGCAATTTGATCAGCCTTGGCACGAGCTTCAGCTACCTTTTGTTCAGAGAGTTCAAGAAGTTTGGTGATAACGATCTATATATTTTTTTTATATATATAAAAAATAAAATAATAAGTTGATCGTCCAATTTTTTTTATTGAGTTATATAAATACTGCTTACTTCAATCGAATTGACACTGGTGTTTTGAGCAAGGTTACGATATTGATGAAGACCTTCTTTGACGGTTTTGCCTTGGCGTAAATTAACACAAAGTTCGACGTATTTTAGCATCATTGGTTCCATAACAGCAAGAGGAGTGCTTCGAGATCGTTTGGAAAGAATGACTTCATTAAGAGCTTGTAATGCAGGGGCTTCTTGACCCAAAGCGATAAGTTCTATAAAAAGAAAGAAAGAAAGAAAAGAAAATTATTCATTATTGATCTAGATGTATTCGTCATTGTAGACCGTCTATTTTGTTTCCATCCATCCATCCATCCATCCATCCATTTATCCATCCATCCATCGTTTGTACTTTACCATCAGCTCTTTTAAGAGCATTATCGGGTTTTACTGCGTAATAAGGAGCCATGATGGGCTAATAATAAAAATATATGATAGGTATCGATATGATGAACCGCAGAACAAAGAAGAAATCAATAAAAAAAGAAGACCACAAATAAGGAAATGGCGGGGAGTGAAATCTATGAGTTGATCCTTTTTACTCTTCTCGCCTCCCAAAAAGGTAACTGCTTCTCTTTTTTTTTTGTTTTTTTTTTTTTTTTTTTTGTTAAAGGAGAACAGGCTTACACCTCCGTATTGACCCTCCTTTTTATAAGTTTTTGATTTATTTATTTATTTTTCTTTATTTATCATCTCCTTTGAACTTGTTTTTATTCTTTTTCTTTTTCTTTTTCTTCTTTTTTTTTCGATTTTTATCCTATTATTGCGTCCTTTGATAGTGACGTCTTTATATTATTGACTATAAAAAAAAACACGCAAGCTGTCATCAGCAACGCAAATCATCTTATGTCATCATCCAATAAATCAATTCGAACAAAAACTGGTGAATTAGTGATATATGATCACTTGAGAGAAGAACAATATTTACAAAATGAAAAAATAGTCATTGATTTTCTTAATTCTCTTCTGGGGCTTGAATTGAAAGGCGGTCAATTAGATGATGCATTGAAAGATGGCGTTTTATTATGCAGGTAAGTTTGAATAAGTTTTATTATATTATATATATATATATATATAACTTTTTTTCCTTTTTTTTTTTTTTGGTTAGATTGATTAATAAAGTCCGGCCAGGTACTATCAAACATGTTGGACAAAAGGATGTAACGTTTGTTAAAGTAAGTAAAATAATATTATATGAATGATCACTAACTGTTTTTTCTTTTTTTTTTTTTATCTGCAAGATGGATAACATCACTAGTTTTATTCAAGGCGCCAAGCAAGTAAGAAAGATTCATCGTTCCCCATTTAGGGATCAAAGGAGATGGATAAAGGGGTTTATATTGATGACACTAACGACATATCTAATGTAGATCGGTTTAAATGATACTCAATTATTCGAAACAAGTGATCTATTTGAAGGAAAAGACATGTTAGCAGTAAGATTACTATATATAGGTTTCTTGTATGAACTTATCTTTCTTACCTCCCTTTTTTTCTAGGTATTGAATACTGTTCTTGTATTAGAAAATATATACCAACAACAACAACAATGTGATGCTCTTGATATTCAAACTACCTTATCTTGCAATCAATCTACTGAAGACATCAACCAAATTAAAGGTAATCATCAATGTATAAAATTTCATATAAAACCCCGCCTTAACTCGTTCCTTTTTTTTTTCTTTCTTTTTTTTTTTTTTTTTTATTTTATGTATTTCAAGATAATATTGATTCAGAAGAAATTATCACCTTTGACCACCATATTACTCCAACCTTGAATGACACTTCATTATGCTCAGAAGATAAAACATTAACTTCTTCTTCAGTAGCCCGTCCACCTAAATCACCTTTACGACAACGCAGCCATGAGTCATTACCTTCAAACGATGATCCTCGCGCACGACGACCTTCTGCACCCAACTTTTCTACATCAACTCAACAAGACGATTGGACAGCAAGTGAATTTAGTAGTGTTGCATTATCCCGTTGTTCCTCTAGTCATTCCACTTGCTCCTCTTTATCTTCTGTTTCTTCAGTAGCTTCTAGTGTCCCAAAAACTCCCAACACGCCTATTCCTTCGACAGAAAATGATGATATGGTATCAAAAGAGATGGAAAAACAGCCATTGGATGATCTTTCCTCTTCACAACAACGCTCGCGACGAAAATCATCTCCTCAAAGTACTACTCTCCCTCGTCGCCATGCTCGTGATTCCACTTCTCATCGTCATCAACATCAAATCATAAAGCCTGGAAGTCTTGGACATAGCTCTGGAAATCGAGCTGCTGCCAATGGTCGTATGCATGAAAAATTATTACTGAAAACACGAGATGGATCATCAAGTACCCAATACGTAAGGAATATATCTCTTTATATATATATATATATATATATATATATTTGATTTTATTACTTTCTAATTGAATCTAATCTGTATTTTTTTTTTTTGGATTAGCAACTGGGAAACTGTATAGGGAAAGGACAATTTGGATCTGTATTCAGGTAGCAAGAAAGCAAGAAAGAAATATTATATGACATATTATTCATGTTCTCTTTCATATTTATCTATTGATAGAGCTTTGGATCTTGGAACTGGTGAAATTGTAGCCGTCAAGCGAATCAAATTTGAAGATGGAGAATTGGACAAAGAAATTACGGTAAGATCAGAAAATGAATGGCAAATAAATTTGATTCTGATTTGTTATTCTTTTTATATAGAAAGAGGTGTCCCTATTGAAAACTTTATCTCATATGAATGTCATTTGTTATTTGGGATTTATTCGTAGCAAACATCATATCAATATCATCCTTGAGTAAGTTATCTATTTATTCTAAATACAATTAATTAATATTCTTTCTTTGTTAGATATGCTGAAAATGGTTCACTCATGTCAACATTGAAATCCTTTGGTGCCTTTCCTGAAAAACTTGTCTGCTCATTCTGTATTAAAATTCTCAATGGACTGGAATATCTTCATAGCAACGACGTAAGTTTTTACTGGAACCCAATAAAAAAAAAAAGGAGAAAACATTCATCTTTTGTTTATTTTCGATTTAGGTTGTCCATTGTGATCTCAAAGCCGCGAACATCTTGACGACGAAAACTGGTGATGTTAAACTCACTGACTTTGGTGTCTCCTTGAATTTGAAAATCAAACCTGCTGACGCTGAATCTGTTTCTGGAACACCTAACTGGAGTAAGTAGAACATCTAGTCTCACAAATTTGGTTATTGATAACTGTAACTTTACTATTTTTGCATTTAATAGTGGCCCCTGAAGTAATCGAATTGAAAGGTGCTTCTACCAAATCGGATATATGGTAAAAAAAAAAAAAAAAAATAAAAATAAAAATAAAAAAAAAAGTGGGATGGATAATTATGATAAAGTAGATTGTACTATGGGTATTTAATATATCTTTGATTTTTCTATAGGTCACTTGGATGTACATTGATCGAACTTGTTACTGGAAAACCGCCTTACGCCAATATAGTACCAATGTCTGCTATGTTTCACATTGTTGAAGATGATTATCCACCATTACCCAAAAACATATCGGAGGAAATGAGAAGTTTTTTGGTATGCTGCTTCCAGAAAAATCCAAACGATCGTCCAACCGCAACCCAACTGAAAAATCATCTTTGGCTACGAAAGAACCGTAAACAATTGAAAAGGAACAAGACTTACTCTCAAAATCTCTCTGCCAATGCACAAAATCATCATGACAAACGAAGTAGTACCGGTAGCAGTATCAACGGACAACAACAATCTCACAGGCACCATTATTCAAGAAGACAATCATTTCAATCATCAAGACCATCTTCATTCTCTGGTCAATCCTCTACTGATCGAACTTCCATAAGACAAAGTATGGATAGCGCAATTGATGACATACCATCTCGTCGGTCTTCTCGCGCTCTTTCCCTCCGCAAAGAACAGCCATCACTATCTCCTTTGTTTCCTATGTTTGATCAACCTGGAGACTATATTACTCACCGTTTCATTGATACCTCATTTGGAAGACGTAAGTATATTGACACCTATTGACACCTATTACCTCCAAATGGGCTAATCTAATTTTTTTTTTTTTTTGGTGAAATCAGTCATCGAATGCAAAGTCTGTGGTGACAATATTACGGCCCATGCGACGTTTTGTCAAGGTAAGACATCATTGAATTAAATTTTGAAAAGTATAACACTTGTAGAAAACTGCGATGTTGATATTGATTCTTTTTTTTTTTTTTTTTGATTTTAGTATGTGGTCTCACATGTCATGATCAATGCAAGAAATTAGCCTTTTCTTGTCCACCAAAGGTCAAGAATCAACAACCATCATACGACGTAAGATGATTATTGTTATCTTTTTTTTTTTTTTTTTTTTTTTTTTTTTTTTTTTTTTTTTTTACTAATGGAGGAAGTGAATGGATGATTGAACAAAAATCAATAAATATACTCACCTTTTTTTTTTTTTCATTGATCATTATTAGTGGGTGTTTTCTGCCAAAATCTACAACCATCAAAATCAATCAAATCACACTTCTGACTCATCTTTGCTCGATCAGCAACATCCATTATCTCTGTCTAAACGCTCTGGAAGCAACTCATTATCAGATCATCCTCACGCCGACAGTATTCGACGTTATTCTGAAGCTCTTGGATTAACTGCTCAAGAACAGCAAGCTTTATGTGATAACCCTGCTCTGTTATCGCATACTTTGGCCTTGGAAAAGATGGACAGTGCTACCGTGGAACGACTACGAAAGGAACATCGCCGTCAATTATCTTCCAACGGCAATAGCAACAACAAGGATTGTATCATCAGCTGATGGCTACATTTATTTGGTTGATTTGATTCGTTTTATTTTATCAGTATAGTCTTTCCTATTTACTTTTTTTCTTTCTATTATTTACCTTCTATCTTTGATTTTTTCCCCTTATCTCCATCTATATCTATTTACTTTATCTTTCTACTGATTTCCCTATTGATCCTCTGTATATTTTTATATTTTATCCAACCTTAAAACCAATAAAGAGCTTCTTTCGGTTTTGTTTAACCATACCAATCAATGTTGATTTCTACTATAAATCCTTTGATCATTTGAATTGAATGCTTAAATAATAAATTATACCTTAATATGATGATAAAATTTATACCGTAATGTACAAGTTTTTATTATTCATGACAATATTAATATCACTAAATTATATAATATCTATCTAGCTTGTTCCTTTTTCCAAGGGTTCACTATCTGCACGCGGTCCACCAATGTCGTGACTAATATTTCCATCCAAAAATCTTTTCGTCAAAAAGACATTGTCGTGACCAGTATATGTCAATGTTAGTTCCTTCCAAGGATATTGCCATTTGATTGAATAGGTGATTGTCGGATCATTATCGAGAATGTTTGCCGTCAGCCAATCCAATACATCGTTCGCAAAATTCAAACATACAGTAGGATCCTTTTTTTTTTTTTTCAAAAAGTAATAATAACAATCATCAGTAGTTGGTTATGATATTTCCATCACAAAAAAAAAAAAAAAAAAAAAGTTTACCCAAGCTCCAGGTTTTCCTCTTACTCGTCGTGGTATCGTCAATGTGTCGAGTTCTTCTATTCGTTTGATGTGCCCTTCATCATCTCTAAAACCAACAATCACCTTCGGTACACCTACTAGAAATGATTGTGCCCAAAATTTTAATAATTTGAATCTATTATAAAAAGAGAATCAATACCGTATATATATATATATATATTTCTATCTTTTTCAACTTTTTTACCTTTCAAATGTGTTTTGCTGTTTATAATTTTCTATCAATCTTGATGTTTTTAATTCAATATAATGTCGAAGAGGATCTTTAGCTTGTTTTTCATCTACATATTAAATAAATCCAATATTGATTTTTTTTTTTTTGGTGAGATATAATGAATGTTTCTCATCTAATCCTTCCTTACCTATTGTACAATCCACTTCCGCACCCATGATCAATGAGTTTTTCCCAAGGCTAGTTTTGACAACAACACAGTATTGAATATTTGTATCGGCACCTTCATTAATTCTATCTTGCAGTTCTTGATGGTCATTTGTCATTTGTTTTGGAGGTATAGAGACGGTGGAGAGAGTTTCAAATTTGTAACCCCAATAGCACATGAGTTGTTGTCGTACCGATGCTTCTGCTTCTTTTTTCTTCTTGTCTTCAGTGGCTTGCTCTTCGATGAAAATGGTATCCTACAATATAGATATATTCCCCGTAAATTGATCAAGCTGGGTTTCTTTTTTTTTTTTTTTTTTTTTTTAGTTGTTGTTGTTATTTACATTGTATCGTGTTACCCTTAATTCCCAAGGTTCATTTCTACAATAAGGTGTACATAGTAATTTGGTCATGATACCTCGCCAGGTTACCTGCAATATATATATATATATATATAATTATGAATGTTCATAGTATCATAACATTCTTAGTTTGATTTAGACAGTATAGAACTTACAATATTTGCCTTTGTTACATGACTATCTTTTGACTTGAGTCGAGCGTCCGTGATGGCGTCCAATAAAGTATCCAAATGTTCCGGTACCGTTTCGTCGCGTTGAATAAACTTATCGTATCCTAGAGTCAGATCGGTACCTGTCGCAGGATAATAGTATTTCTTTGACAAGTAAAAAAAAAAAAAAAAAAGTAAAAGGTTAGTAAACGAAAAGTGATTTTTATCGCTTACCAGTTCCCTGTCATCAAACCAAACTCGGCGATCTGCATCAATACTATAAGAATTGATTTCAACTGGCTGTTTGTATGTTGGTGACGATCCACGGTACCTATCAGTATGGTACACTGGGAATAATCGCATATTATAATGCTTGGTCCTCTTATCCGTATAGTCTATTGATTGTCTTCGCTTGGTCATAACATACAAAAAAAAAAGTGAGAATAAAAAAGAAAAGCAGATAACAGAAAATCAAAACTACATTAAAAAAGACGGCATATTGAAACACCGAGTTTTTTTTTTTTTGGAAATCACTGCAGTTCATTCACTTTAAATAAAAGGGTAAAAAGATATAGACAAAGAAAAAAATAAATTTGAGAACGAGGGAATTTGGGAGTGAAAGGAAAATAAGAATGAAAGGAAAATCAAATTGAGAGAGAGAGAGAGAAGAGAAAATAAAATTGGAACACTGTTAAAAAAAAAGTAAAAAGCCAATTCAGTCATCCCTCATTCAATAATGGTCATCATCCAATAAGATTACTATCATTAGATTCCTCTCCAAAAAGTAGTTTAATATCATCTAATATCATTTCATCACTTACCTTGCCATCTAATGTGCAAAAGAATTTCATCGATTTTTCGAAAAAATGCCTGATGACCCCTCGACGATTCATTTCTACAGCCAAAATTAAGCTGAGGAATTTGAAAACTTTGGCTGTAAACTCCAAAAATCCATCCCATTTTTTCAACCCAAAAAAAAAAAAAATCCACATAAATCTTTTTGTTTCAAAGAGCCCCAATGAACCGTTCGAGCGTTTATTTTTTTAAAAAAAGAAAGGCTACTATTCAAAAATATTATATGTAAAAAACTAAATACACTATTCTAACAGGGAGTAAAAAAAAAAAAAAAGGAATGAATCATTGATGGATATCTTCCATTCAAAACCAAAAACTGACACTGAAGCTTGTATCAAGCGCTTGGACATAATGCCACCATTTCGGCTATATAAAATGATAAAAATATGAGTGAATCATTTTTACCTTTCTTCTATTTCATCACTTACAGGAATATAAAGTATTTCCCCTGGTTTTAATATACATTCGACATAATCCGCTTCAGCAAATCGTGGGTAGGATTCTAAATCCGGATCATCAATATCCACCTATATATTTTTTAAGCGCAAAAAAAAAAAAAAAAAAAAAAAAAAAAAAAAATAGTAGTAATTAGTTGAATCAAGTTGTCTTTCTTTTTTTTTTTTTATTACTTTACCTGACTTGTATTGGACATGATGCCTTCATATGGGTATAAAGCCGATGAATGAATGGGAGAATAAAGTCGAATGTATTTCCTGCCAACCACTTGAGCCAAAAGGTTATGATAAGGATCTTGATGGAGAGGAGATACTGTGCCTTTGGGACCAAACCAACAATGTTTGATAACGTCAGGAGGTGGACGTTGTAAATACCATTCGTTAGATTGAGGCTCTGCATAGCAATAGTCTGGGATAGAGATATCATTTTCTAATAATGGGATATGATCAAAGAGATTGTGTTGCGCTAGGTAAGCTATTGGTTTCTTTTTTTCATCTTGTTGATTGTCCAAGTTCGAAGGTATAATATAATCGTTGATGAAATCCTCCATTCGTACCATTTTCTGTTGCCAACAAACATCTGTGTACTTGCTTCCAATTTCAATAGGCACTATACGATCACCTGCTAGTTGAAGAATATAATCGATATCTGTCCAAGGTCGTGTAGTACAAGCTGGCCAATGATTCATCAAACCGCATTGAAGGTGAAGAGGTGTGGCTAATTTCTGATTGATATGCTGTTCAAACCAAAGGTAGTCAGGAGGTTCCTTCAAAACAGTGATGGCATGTTTGATTATTGGAAGTGTTGCTGATGAATTGATCGCCAAATGTCGCCCTTGTGTATTTGTCTTCCTTGGTCGTAACCATTGTTGTAAATCGTCTAAAAGTTTCAATGAGAATTCTCGTCGACGAGGGCCGGGTCCTCCACTGACAATGAGAGCCACATCCAAGATCTTGATGAGTTCTCGAGCCACATGTTTCTTTGCTTGCATTGTTTCTTCCTTTTCCATAGAACTGATCAAAGTGAATGATTTGAGTAGAGTTGCATCCATCAATAGACAACGCCAACATGCCGGAACATCCTTGTATGGGTACATGAGAAGCTTTTCATTGGCAAGTTCAATCAATGCATCTAATTGTTGTTGTAGTTGTTGTTGATCATCCTTTGTTTCTGAGTGTTGAATAGACTCAGAAATGTGTTGAAATACTGAATCAAATAAACTGACCACCGAAACACCACAAGGAATAAAGTCTATAACATTCAATAAGTTTCGATATATTTCTTTTGTTATAGTTTTTTTTTTTTTTTGTAAAAGCAAGTACCTTGATAATGATCTTCTTGTTTAAATAGTGAGACTATTTCTTTTTTGATCAAGTTGACATTGAGAGGTAACATATATACATGAAAGAAGAAGAAAAAAAAAAAAAAAAAAAAGAAAAAATCTCTATAAAAATGAACAACAGAGAGGAATTTGAAATTTTTCTGTCTTGATTTTCCTATTTTTTTTTTTTATTACTATTCTTTTATGTCTATTCTTTCCTTTCCTCATTCTAGTTTCCTTTTTTTTTTTTTCTTATTTTTTTTTTTTTTTTTTTTTTTGCAACTAGTCTTTTTTCCTATATTTTATCTATTTTATTATATTTTATCTATCTACTCTGTTTTATCATTGAATCAACGTACCGGAGCTGCAATTCGTTACAATAAAAGTGGGACCTTACGCGTTTGCATAATACTCTCTCTCTCTCTTTTTTTTTTCAACTTCACATTCTTTTTTATCAAATTATACAACTCGTCTCTCGTACTTTTTACTATCAAACCATGGAACCCATCAATAACAATTGAATACTACAAATATTACGAATCAGTCCTGAAGATACAAACACGAAATAGCTAAATGCATATCAAGATTACGAACTCTACAATGGAAAACCTTGCCACATTTCCGACCTTCAAGCAGCTACTTTATCAAAGGATTTGTAAGTTTTAGTGATCAAAAATACGTTATAAAAGTCATACTCATATTGAATTTTTCTGATGTAGGGCATGGAAAAGGTCCTTACCCGTTCATGATTCCTCGGAAGCTGCCCCTGTGATGATTTTCCGGTCAGTAACATTTGGTAGAAATACTTTTGAAGGCACTCTACTGGACTGGTGGACAGATGTAGAAGGACTGGCAAGATTGGTAGATTAGTTTTTGCTAGACATGGACGAGTATAACACAAGTCTGTTCTGAATGTGGCAAGAAAGATTTGAACAAGATGGAACTGGAAAAATGTCACCGTTATGTACACAGTATTAGTGTGCCAAGTTGTCGTACTGTTTGGCAACGAGACGCCAATGCCTCACCAAGCATTCAGATCCTCTTTGTGAACCTTGTGAAAAAAAAAGACCGTAGATTTTCCACGTAACAAAACCGTATGATCCTTACGGCGTAAGTTATAAAAAAAAATGTGATGATACTTCATATAGACTCACTATCTTTGTTTTTTTTTTTTTTTTTTTTTTTTTTTTTTTTTTTTTTTTTTTTTTTTTGTGTGTGATCCTTGTTCTTGTTTCTTCTCTCCATGATAGTGCCTTTTGGTCTTTGACAGAATTTATCTTATTTTATGCTTCGATCCACACGCATCCAAACTTGAAGCGATATATATATGAATGCTGAATCCTTGTATATGTTCTTTACTACCTCCAAAGGCCGTATTAGTGATGTCGATTTTGTGCGTGCAACCCATCGTCAATACTTTTCTGTCCCATCGTCTTTGGATACTTTTATAGAATTAGTTACCCTCCTTTTCTTTCTCTATTTCCTTTATCTTTTACTTTTATCACTTTTTTTTGACTCTTTATTTTTACATTGAGCTATCATAGTAAAAAAATAGTTACTTTCATTATGAATAAAAAAAAAAAAAAGGATTCTTTTGTGCTTTCAATTGTTACTCTTTTGTCTGATTACAGATATTATCTATATCCTCACACATTAATATATTTATTTATCTTTGATTTTATATATACAATAAAAACCGATACAAATATTACACACAATGCCATCTTCTTTGTCTATCAACCGGTTGGTAACGTTCTTTTCATATATCTTTTGAATTTCACAGACGACACTCATCTTAATTTATCATCTCTTACCATCCGACATACTCTCTCTAATTTGGATCAAAAAGAAAAATCTGCTTGGCTGATCATCATGATTGTTCTATTCCTAATTCAATTTCAGAGTGATTAATATATATCATCGCGTTGAACCAACAATCGTTTTTTTTTTTTATTTACAAACAATATCCTTTATTAAAAAAAGGTACAAATACGAATAACACAAATAATAAACTAATAATACATTTTAATAGGAGTAGTAGGAATAACTAATAATAATAAAAATAATAAAAATAATAATAAGAATATTGAATAATAATAAAGTATAATACAAATAAAATACTACAAAGAGTTCAAAGAATTCAAAGAAGAGCGTCGAGAAGCATACGAGGAAGAAGATGATGAGGAAGTGGAACAAAATGATTTTTCACGTTCATTTTGTTTCATATGTTCTAAGAGATCAAAAAAAAAAAAAAAAAAAAAAAGGTATTAATATCTACCATTTTTATTTATTTTCTATATCATCATTCTTTTTTTTTTTTTTTTTTTTGGCACTCACCAATGGTATCAGCTCTTGTATCATATTCATTTGCTTTTTCTAAATTATGATCACCAGCTAATCCAAGTCGATAAATTTCCGCTGTTCGTCGAAGAGCAACCACATCATCGATTTCCGCTGCCAATTCCCAGTAATGTAGAGCCTTGTTTATATCTTGATCTACACCAATACCTTGATCGTAACACATTGCGATTTCAGAAATAGCTACATTGTTATCTTGACCTTGTATAAGTGACATTAGCATATCAAAACCTTTCTTTGGGTCACAAGGTTTTCTTCCCCATCCTTTCAAGTGATACAGCGCCATCATCACTTTGGCATGAGATGATTGATCTTGAATTGTTTCCAGAGAGGACGATGATACAGATCCTTCAAACCACGAATATGCTTCTTCCTGTAAATCCAAAGCTGCTTCTACATCTTGACCCATCAACTTTTCCGCCATACTGTGCTTCAATTTGCCAATGGCCAATTCAGCCAAAGGGCCACATTTCCATTGATAAGCCTTTTCATACCATTTCAAAGCATCATCCAGGTTTTCCATATCCAAATAACCTTCTTCATAATAAGAACCAAGCATCAGTGCCGCCTTTGCATTACCTTGTTGTGCTGCTTCCGAATAATATGAGAATGCTTGCTTATAATTCTTAAGAATGACGCAAATGCCATGTTCACTGCTTTCTTCAAATCCAGTATGATATAAATGACCAAGTTCCACAAGTGCTTCGGGTACCAATGTTGCTGCCTTTTCGAATTGTTTCAATCCACGTTGATATTGTTTTTGATTGTTCCAGAGATCCCATGCATGCATAAACATGATTGTTCCCAGTTCTTTCTTGGCTTGTTCCAGACCTTGATTGCTCGCAAGTTTCAAGTAACGCTGAGATGCCACAAGATTGATATCCAAGCCACCAAGACCATACGCATGATACATGCCAAGTTGATATTGAGATGGAGCATGATTCCACTTTTCTGCTGCACTTCTAAACCAGTCCATCGCACCTGCAACGTCACCTCGGTTTTGACATAATAATCCAAGAGCATGTTCGGCATCTTTGTGTTGACTGAGATCCACTGCCCGCTTGTACCATATCTCTTGTTGATCTGTTTGATGATTTTGTCCAATAAAAACACAGATGTTACTAATGGTTTGTCGATCAATCTTGTCCCATAGTGTTGTCGTTTGTTTTTGTTCCCAAAAATTTTGTGTAGCTTGAAGAAAATGTTCAAAAGTAACATGGTCCCATTTTTTTCCAGAGATATCAGGATTAGTCATACCCTGCAAGTGATACATCATCAACATGATGCTAGATAACGGTTCTTCAGAAGATTGTTCAAACCAAGTTTGTGCATCATCGAATAATCCAAGGCCATCATATAACTGTCCAATATGAACCATCGATAGTCTATCACCTTTGCCAGCAGCGTCCATGTAGAATGTCAAAGCAGAATCAATAAGTTGGTGAGGTTTTGCAGGATCATCCAAATAGGCTTCATGTTCCAATCGACCTTTATGATACATAGCATCCGTGTTTCCTAATTCGATTGCGCGATCCAAAAGTTCAATCATGTCGCTACGATCGCCGTTGTCATTTTCCAATAAAAGTGCCATTTCCACCATACATCCACTATGACCAGCAGAAATACCTTGATCTAATCGTCTTTTTGCTTCTTCCATCTCGTTATCGATTTGATGTAATTTAAACAATTCCAATGCCGCATTTCCTTCACCTTCATCAGCAGCTTGAGTCAGCCATTGTTGTGCTTCTATTACATTGGTTTCCATATGAGTTCCGTGAAGAAGTAGGTAGCCTTTAGTTGTTGTTGTTGTTTTTTTTTTTTTAAAAAAAAAAAAAAAGTTGGTTGTTAATACGAATCTGACTTGATCTTCAATAAAAATAGGTAATATCTTACCTAAATAAAATCTAGCTGTTCTTGCAAGTCTACGACTTGATCGGCTTTTGTGATTCATAGTAATAAAGTGTGTTTTCGTCACTTGCAACTGTTCCCAAGCCAAGTTATGCTGATCATTTTGCATGAAAAGTTCAATCAATCTAAACCTTGTTCGTTCTTGTGTCCAGTCCATATCTTTGATGGGAAATTTGATGACTTTTTCGTAACACAAAATAGCTTGAGAGATATCCTTATTAGTTCCTTTTCCAAACTCGTAGCAAATACCTAATCATCATTAAAAAAAAAAAGAGATTAGAAAAAAAAAAAAGAGAAAGATCAACTACACCTATCATACATACCAAGAAGTTCCAAAGGTTCCATGAGAAAGGCTCCAGCAGATTGTTGGACCATTGTGAATAACCATGAATACACATCTTTCATCAACATTGAACAGTCCATTTCTTGATCATATCCATCCACCAAAAGTATCTTTCCAATAGAAAGTCGTGCATTCCAACCAGCCTTTTTTAACAAAGGATTTGACTTGATAATAATTTGATATGATTCCAAAGCTTCTTTCCACATGTCATGTCTTTGATACAAGTCAGCAATGGCTATTCTTGCCCTTTTTTAAAAAGGAGAGAGAGAGAAAAAAAAAAAAGGTGAGATTATTCGATGAATGATATATATTATTATCATTATTATTATTATTATTTTGAACTTACTTTTGATATCCCAACTTTTCAGATTGAATCAAACATTCAAGAGCATTTTGAATATTAGTTTCTACACCTAAACCATGTTCATGATAGCGAGCCATATCCACAAAAGCCAAATGATCACCTTTATCTGCCGCTTTTTGTAATAAGAGCCAACCTTTTTGATATCGATCTGGATCTGATTGAACCACAGCAATTTTCCCTTGTTCAAAGACACCAGCCAAAGAGCGTAAAGCAGCTGTATAATTTTTATCTTGATCCTTAGTTGCAGCAGTATGTAGCCAGTGAAGTGCTTCTTGATGAGATACAGTGGATTCTTCCAGTAAAAGTAATTGTGCGAGACTAATCATGGATGTTGTATGATGTTGATGACTTGCTCGTTCATACCAACATTTGGCCATTGTCAATTGGACATTTTCAACAGGAGATAGACCACGTTCATAAAATAGACCTAAACTATATTGTGCAGTTGGATGACCACGTTCAGCTGCCTTGCAATACCATTTGAATGCTTGTACAGGATCCTTTTCTATGATTGATTGACCAGAAGAGGAAACACCATTTGCCAACATAAGAGCTACATGAAATTGACCATCGACATCACCAGCAAGTGCACTTTTCATATAGTAATCAAAAGCCTTTTGAGGATTGGTTTCAACAATGATAGATCCGTCTTGATTTTGTACACCTTCTTCATAGCAAGCAGCCACCCAGAAGTAAGCATCTGAGAATTGTTCTTGAGATAGTTGAAAGAATTCTTGATAAGCCAAAGTGCGATTGATATCTACACCACCCCAACCATTGAATTTGTATCGAGCCACCATCAGACGAGCCACATTCCTTTGTCGTACATGTCCCACATTCAAATTGATTTTATTCATACACGTAGAATCGCCAGTTGATTCTTTGACGGATGAAATGTCATTGGTAGCAGCAAGTTGAAACCAAGGAAAAGCTTCGGCATGACGATCGGTACGTAATAATAGATGAGCCAAGGAGAGTTGAGCTGTAACAGATCCAGATAATGCCGCTTGTTTGTACATATTGATAGCTGATTGGATATCGGCATCACTATGTCCTCGTCTCTCTGCTTGTTGTCCAAGAAGTCCTAGTGCTTGTACATCACCTTGCATGGCAGCTTTTGTAAACCATTCGTATGCTATTGATTCATTCTTGTTGACAGAGATTCCTTCCAGATACATCAATCCCAATGCACGTTGAGCAGGAGCATAGCCACCTTTTGAAGCTAATTCCAAGTGTTTTAATGCGGTAGAATGATTTTGGGGAACCAGATTTCCAAGTCGATAGTTGATACCAATAAAATAATGAGCAAGTATCACTTGTTTGTCGTTGGATGGTATTGTATGATTGGATATTGCAGCTTCATAATGTTGAATGGCTAATGTTGCATTTCGGTCCACCAATTCGCCTTCTTCATATAATCCGCCCAAAGTGATATGAGCTTTTACGTTTTTCTATAAAAAAAAATAATAATAGTAATTAGTTGAATATGAAATTGAAACCAAACCAACTTTTTTTTTTTTTTTTTTTTTTTTTTTTTTTTTTTTTTTTTTACCTGTTTTGCTGCCAATTCAAGCCAATGTATAGCGATATCAATCCACTTGGTACGTATTTGAATAGAAGGGGTATCATTGTTATCAAGTAAAAAATCCAAGTTTTCCAAAATCAATTGACCAAGAGATACCTGAGCATCAGAAAATCCTTGTCTTGCAGCCCGTTCATACCAATGTAAAGCTTGTTTGAGATCAGGATATTGTTGAATAAAAAGACCATGTTGATAATGTAAACCTAACATATATTGAGCGTATCTATTATCCCTTTCAGCTGATAATTTGAAATATTTGACAGCTTCTTCAACGTTTGGTTGGACATTGTGATCACCTTTTGCCAACATGATAGCGATTCTATATTGAGCCCATGCTATAGTGGTTGAAGGTAGAGAAGTTGATGTTGATATATTAGCGACACGACGAAACCAAAAAAGTGCTTTGACTTTATCAGGCTGTTTTGAAGAATGATGATGACCTAGATAGTAAGATTCAGCTAAAGGATAAAAAGCATCAACACAATGACGAGATTCGGCCAAATAGAGTAAATTTTGAAAACCTTGCTGGATAAGAGATTCGTGACCACTATGTATTTTCGATTGTGCGACATGTACCAAGTTGGACAAATCATCTAGTGTTGTAGAGATTCCTTTTGTACTTTCTTCATTTGCTAGTGTAACAGTTGTCGAGCTCGGACCATGTCCAAAATGAGGCACATGTAAGGTAGAATGGGTACTAAGTGTGGAGTGTTTGGTATAGCGTGATGTTGTTGAGAGAGTAGAAACAGGAGTATCTATTGAAGCAGATGAGAATAAATCGGATAAAGTAGATACAGTAGAGGAATTTGTTGAAGAAGAATAAGAATTGGCAGTTGATTGTTGTTGTGTATAACAAATTTCAGATAATGGTATATCATGAGGAAATAAACTAGAAAGAGGTTGTTCAGCTACGTGGTCTCTTATCAGTGTTGAAGGAGTTGCAGCAGTATACATGTCGATTCCAACATGAAAGTTGTCTTTCTTTAATGGTAATATTAATTTATCTGTTGTTGTTGTAATAATAGATTGCGGTGGTGGTATTGGTGTTCTTGTCGTTTCTAAAGTGGTGGTTGAATGTATATTCTTATTCTTGGTTGTTTTAATTGCTTTAGTTGCTTTTGTCGTTTTTCGTTTGGAATGACTTTTACTGTGAGAATTACCCATTTGAAATAGAATAAAAAATAAAAAGAGTGACAGGAGATATAATAATAATAATAAGGAATAAAATCAAAAAGTGGGAAAAAAAAATAAGGAAAAAAGAGAAAAGAAAAGAAAAAAAAAAAGTAACGAAAATAATACTCAAAATTCAAGCTGAACTTACCAAATATAGAATTCTGTTTACGGTCCGTTGAACCCTTTTTTAAGCCCTACTTTTTTAAAAAAAACAAAACCAATTACAACTAATTATATATGTATAAAAAAAAGGAGGTACTTTTTATATATCTTTTTCTTTTTTTATTTATTCAATATATGTATTATTATGAAAAAATCAATTCATTTTTTTTCTTTTTTATACATCTAACTTAAAGACGAGCAACACAAAAAAACGCCATTGTCCAACTGTAACTTATTTGCACTGATCACTTGAAGAGGTCAAACTACTATATGGTAGTACGCAATCATTCGGAATTTGAAGCTAATATACGTATAAAGGTGAACAAAACTAGTAAAGAGAAAAAAAAATCCATAGCCTCAAATAATCTATTGGCTTATTTACATAAGGAATATATGTTATGTGAGCTTGTTATTTAATGACATGATGATGTTTGCCTTATTGAGTCGATACAAGAGAAAAAAAAAAAAAAGAAAGACGCCTACTTATGCATGATGAGGATCAAAATATTGTTATGTGTGTGAACATTGAGATCAAGTGATTTCTTTCTCTTTCCTTTTTTTTTTTTTTTTAACAAGATCGTCCACGTTTCATCTCTATTCATAACCAACGATCTTTCCCTTTCTTTTTGGTATTCATCATGCACATTTGGAAATTTGCGGTGATTTAAAACTATTATTACTCTATTCAAAAACACATGAATACAGATATTCTTCTTCTTCTATATTAAAATGGGTTATTGTGATTACTCCTATCAACTCACATGATAACTGTTCATCATTCATCAATCAAAAAAGAATTCTCGGACTATCGGAGCGAGAGATTATCCCTCCACCTTTGGATAATGATGATATGTATAATGATGATTGGTATAATGATGATTGGTTCATGATGAATGTTTGAATAGTGATAATTAACGTGATGATGATTGGTTGATTGATTGATATTGACTTAAAGCTTCCTTCTTACAATATATTTTGACAGTACAAGCAGGATATGGATGGCTGGGTTTGAAAGTCAACGGCAATGGTTTTTCCTTTTGTAAAGACAAAGTCACAGGACCAACGAAAAAAAAAAGAGCGGTTAAAAAAAAAAATTCTTTTGTTTTGGATTTTTTTTTTTCTCTTCTTGTATAGTTTACGTTTACCTCTCTTCTGTTAGTTTAGACTTACGTACATTTTACTTATTCATCTTTTTTGAATCCACCTATTTTTTTACTTTTGCCTATTATCGAAAAAGGTTTTATTTTTATAAACTTTAGTTCATGTTTTGTTCATCATTGGACTGGAATACATACTCCAAATACGACACTATAGAGCAGCAGCATTCCCTCAAAGTCAAAAAGAAGCTACTTATTGAATCCACTTCTTAATTGTTTTTTTTATTACTCATTTATCCTATTATTATATTCTTTTTATATTATTATATAACTCCCTCTTCTCTCACTCTTTTTTTATTATTATTTTTCTCTCTTTATTATTCTTTTCTTTTTTATTATCTCAAATCTATTCTGACTCTTTTTTACCTACCCAACTCTTTACTCTATTATCATGGCTACTATTAATGTTAGACGTGATGTCAAGGATTCTTTCTATCGTTACAAGATGCCTCGTCTTGTCTCCAAGGTAAGTTAGTTACTTTCTTTTATTTTCATTTTTATTTTTATCATTTATTAACTTTTTTTTTATTATTATTCTTTTAGGTTGAAGGAAAAGGCAATGGTATCAAGACTGTAGTACCCAACATGACTGAAATTGCTCGAGCATTATCTCGTCCTCCTGCATGTAAAGTGATTCTTTTTTTTTTTTAAAAAAAAAAAACAAACTATGAATTAATTTTATAACTCACTCTTTTATATATATATTTATTGTACTTTTTTTTCCAATTTGTCTTTAGATCCTACGAAATATTTTGGTTGTGAACTTGGTGCTCAAGTCAAATGTGATGACAAGAATGAACGTTATATTGTAAATGGTGAACATGATGCTGAAAAGTTACAAACCATCTTGGATGGATTTATCTCAAAGTTTGTTCTTTGTGCTTCTTGCCGTAATCCAGAAACTGATATTGTAAGTAATAATAAAAACAAATAAAATATAATATACATATTTATTTTCTTTTTTTTTTCTTTTTATATATAAAAAAAACAAAAAATATAGCTTATCAAAAATGATGATATTTTGATGGATTGTAAAGCATGTGGTGCTCAAAACGTGGCTGATATGCGACACAAGCTTTCAACCTATATTGTTAAGAATCCTCCTGCACAAGCATCCAAGAATCAACGCAGACAACGCAAAGCAGCTACTGCTCAAGCCAACGGTGAAGGACATGGACCTGGAGGTGGATTTGTTGAAGATGAAGAAGCTTCTGATGATGACATTATTTCCCAACGTATCAATAAAGAAGCTGCTGGTCTCAATATGGAAAGCAAATTGGTTCAAGAAGATTGGTCTGAAGATACTAGTGAAGCTGCTGTCGCTCAACGTATGAAGGAACTTGCCGTAAAAGGTGTCGGTGCTTTTGGTACTGAAGACGATGATGAAGGGGAAAATAAGTATGATCTTTTTGGTGCTTGGTTGGAAGAACAAGAAAATCCTGCTGATGATGATATTATTGCCAAAGCTGAAGAACTTGGTGTATATGGAAAGTACAAAGCTTGTCAAGTGTTAGTCCAATGTATCTTTGATGAATCCATTGCTACTCAAATCCCCAAACGTGTCAAATTGTTGCGCAAGTTTATCACTGAAGAAAAACATCAAAAGGCTGCTCTAGGTGGTATGGAACGATTGGTTGGTTTGGAATATAAGGATGTCTTGTTGAAGAAGGTACCTACTATCCTTATGAAACTTTACGAAGCCGATGTCATTGAAGATGATGTGTTCATCAAATGGGGTGAAAAGCCAAGTAAGAGATATGTGGACAAGGATATTTCGAAGGAAGTCAAAAAAGCTGCCAAACCCTTCTTGGAATGGATCGCCACTGCCTCTGAAGAGGAATCTGAAGAAGAATCCGATTAGTTTTTTTTTATTTTTTTATTTTTATTATTATTTTATTCTTTAGTTTACCTCACTTGATTGATAGCGTAGCTTATATATTATTTATCTTGAAAATGAAATAAAATATTTTTTTTTTACTGGATAACGTAGTTGTACGATTAATGATGGATGAAAGATGATAAGGTGACATGATAATAGGATGATTGACTTGTCTATCTTTTTTATTTATTTATTTTATCTCAATTCAAAGTGAATAAACTTTAATCATACGCATCATCAATGCAACAATACCTGCAGATATGTAATCCTATCATGTTTTAAAAGTAACGACCATGGCATTTCTAACGATCTCCTTAAGAAAAAAAAAAAAAAAAAACGAGGAGTGTACGTATTGTTATACAACGGGGCTTAAGGAGACTAGCATAATCAACTGAAGCTTATATTTTGACATGCACTAAAAGAAGCATGAGGTATAAATGACTGAGATGACAACATCATATGGGAGTACTAATTAGAATACAATGCGTTGACGCGTATCTATATATATAATAAAAAATAAATAAAGGGGACCTATACAACTCATTTCACTTTTCTTTCCATCTTTTATTTTATTTCCATTGAATACATACTTTCTTTCCTATGGGACTCTTCAATTTGAAAAAACGACTGAAAACACAAAAGATATCCAGTAATATATATACAAATGAACATCATGATTTATCAAATCAAGTGAATCGAATAGAAGACATTGATTTTCGCGCAAGTTTATTGGAGGATATTTTAAAAGAATTACCATCATTCACAAGACAACAATATTATGATCATCAACAAGGTATAATTCTCTTTATATTGGCTATTTTAATAAGACCAATTAAAAAAAAAAAAAATGGAAATGTTTTTTTTCAATAGACAACGATGATGATAGTCGAGAACAAAAGAAGACTCCTGCAGTGGTGGCATCGGAGCATGAACCAAATGTGAATCAGGAACACAGTCCAAGCGTCGATGCGGGTCCTACTAGTTTATCACATTCTCTAAGCGCCCCTTTTTCGCCATCATCTAGTTTATCCAATGAAGAATATAATCATCAACCATCATCACCTAGTTTGCCACCTCTTTATGAATTATTTGGAAAACATCGTCATCACAATGAAATACAAGACAAGAAAGAAAAGAAAAAAGAAGTTATTCAAATGAATAGATCATCACCTCCCTCAGTATCTGTTTTGAATCAACCTGCTCGATCATCTTATCGCTCTTTGATCGTTGATACTGGTTTGCATCAGGTAAAAAAAAAAAAAAAAAAAAAAAAAAGGTTAAATATAATATAAGATTCTCAATTCAACATCATGTTTATATATATATATATGTAGAGACCAACATTTGAAGAAAAAATCCATCAAGGAAAAGAAAATGTCAAAATGAATAAAGATCATGATCATCCTACTGTGATTGAAACAAATGAAGGATTACCTACAGCTACGTTGTCACGATTTTCTTTCCCTGATCGATTAAAGAATGAATTACGACTAATAAAATCACGAAAAACAAGTCATTCCATGCCTGATATCTCGATTATTAGGCATAATTGGACAAGTAAAACAACGAATAGTAATAATAATGATGATGATGGTGATGATCAATATTGTCATCATCAGCATCATCATTATCATCCATGTTCATCCCATTTCAATTCTCCACAAAACAATATTAATCTTCAATCTTGTATGTACCATTATAATCAACATCAACATCATCATCATTATTATTATTATCATCAACATCAACAACATTCAACTTCTTCTTTTATTATACACCATCATCACCATCATCATCATTAACATCATCATTAACAACATATTTATGTGTTACGTAAATCATCTTACTTTCCAAATAGGGTAGTTGATTGTAGTACTATGTCAAAAGGAGCTCAAAATGTTTTTTAGTAGTGAAAATTCTTTATAGGAAGAGAATGAAGGGGAATTAAAAGAAGTATAATAGTTAATAGTAATATAATAGTAGTGATAGTAATAGTAGTATTTTAAAAAGAAAGGGGAGCTTTTAATAAATACCCCTTAGAAATTAATAAAAAGAAAAAGTAGAAACAAAAAAAAAAAAATATAAAAGTGATATTTTGAGAACGACCAAATCAAGGCAGAAAGGATTTATTTTTATATATTATAATGATAAAAAAGGTTAAGGTAACACAGAGTTGTAAGTTTTTTTTTAACACAATCCAATAAAAAAGAGTGTTTTTTTTTTTCTTTTATTTTTTTTTTCTTTTTATTTTTTTCTTTTCTTTTTTTTCTTTTCTTTTTCTTTTTCTTTTTTTTTTCTTTTTATATGATATGAAGAAATAATGGGAAAACATAAAGAATCATCATCATCATCAGATCTTATTGATATAAAAGATATCAAATTATGTTTACAAACTCGTCATTCTTTATATCAACCTTATACCAATTTAGGATCAAATCATCTTGTAGCAATTAATCCTCATAAAACTCTTACTTCAAATGATGATCAAACTAGTTTAGATTATGTTGCCATTTATAAAGATATTCATCATCATTCATTGGATCCTCATTTATATAATCTTGTTAATCATACTTATTATCATATGCGACGTACTGGAAATGATCAAACTATATTTTTATCGTAAGTAATAGTTTTTTTTTTAATTCTCCGCCTTTTCTCATTCTTCTTCCCTTTTTTTTTTTTTTTATGTATATAGTGGTGAATCTGGTTCAGGAAAAACAACTTTACGACAATTTATTCTTCGACATTTAGTACGACTTGGTAGTCATAAAAAAGAAACAAAAGTACAAACTCAAATCCTTCAATCTCAACTTGTTTTGAACTCTTTTGGTCAAGCTGCTTCTACTTATAATCAATCTCATTCTCTCTTTGGTTATTATGGTGAAATTCAATTCAATGAAAGAGGTCGATTGATTGGTGCAAAAACTTTACATTATTGTTTCGACAAAACGCGTATTATTTTACATCAACAACCCAACTTTCAAGTTTTTTATCAACTTATAGCTGGTGCTGATCAACAAGAGCGACAAACTTTACAACTTACTACTGATCCTTCTCATTATCGTTATCTCAAAGGTGGTCGAACAACTCCTAATGATGCTGATGCTTTTCAACAACTCAAATCTAGTTTGAAATCTTCTGGTTTTAGAAAAGATCATATTCATCGTATTATACAATTATTGGCTGCTATTCTTCATTTGGGAAATTTGATTTTTATGGATCCATCTGCTTCTAGTGGTCAAGAAGCTGCTTTTGTGAAAAATACGGATGAATTGGACTTGGTGGCTGATATGCTTGGTTTAGATCCTCGTGCTTTGGAAAATGTCTTGACTTTTAAAACTACTTTGATTCGAAAGGATATCACTACTCTGATCTTGAATGCTGAACAAGCTAATCTCCAGCGAGACGAATTAGTCAAGATTCTATATTCATTATTGTTTTCTTGGTTGGTTCATCATATCAATAATAGGACTTGTCATGATCAATTTTCTAGTTTTATCGGTTTATTGGATTTTCCTGGTGTTCCACCAACAACAACAACAACAGGATCAGCTGGATTCCATACATTCTGTCTTCAACTTGCCAATGAACGTATTCATCAGTTTTATATGTCTCGTGTTTTCAACTATGATACAGATCTGTATACATCAGAAGGAATTCAAATGGAAAAAGTCGACTATAGGAATAATGCATCTTGTCTGGAACTTTTGACACGACCTTCCAAAAGTATATCTACGCTTCTTAACAATATGACGGAAAATGCTGCTACTGGAAAACGATCTTTTACCGATACCAACTTTTTAGATTCTGCTATCAAATACAATGGTCAACATCGTGCATTCTCTTTGAAAACGTCAAGTACTAGTGCTCGTCATTTTGCTGTAGAACATTATTCTGGATCTGTTACTTACAATCCTGATGGCTTCTTACAAGAGAACAGCAATTTACTTTCTGTGGATTTTGTATCTTTGTTCCGTGGAAATGCTGATACCCCTGCCTCTTGGAATGGTTTTCTAGTAGAATTATTTTCAGATGATCATCTCGCCACTTCTTCACATCCTAGACATGCTTCTGCTATCGCCACAGCTCAACAATCTGCAAAACCTACTCGTCAGCCTTCATTGCGGAAAAGTAAACGACAAAAAGATGATCAGCAAAACGATGATGAACCATCGGGAAAATCATCAACAACCGTTCTTGGTCAAACTCAATCAGCTTTGGATGATTTATTCAACTCAATTGAAGAAGCTAATCTCTGGTCTGTTTTATGTATACAACCCAATGATCAACGTAGTCCAACCGTATTTGATAGTCAACGTGTTCAACAACAAATTGAAACTCTCGCCTTGTCTCAGATAGCTCAGAGAATGAAACAATATTATATACAATCAATGTCTCATTCTGAATTTTTGGATCGATACTCAATCATATTGGAATCTCGAATTGATATCAATCGTCTACCTAGATCTTGTTGTGATCTTGCTATTCAATCGTTTGGATGGTCTCATTTGGAAGCAACGGTGGGAAATACCATGGTAAGAAAAATAATAATAAAAAAAAATATGTATACAAAAATCGCATATTTACAATGCATGCATGACTCACTATCATCTGATTATTTTTTTTTTTTTTATTTTCATGCTTTCCTTTTTTTGAAATAGATCTTTTTGGCGCAAGTAGCTTGGACAAGCCTGGAAAATCAACTTCGACAAATGGAAAAAGAACAACAACGTCAACATCGGGATATCAACAAATCAAGCAATCGTAATAGTACACAAATGGATAGTAATTTGGATATGTCTTCATTACCTAGTTCTCAATTACATTCAGTCGCAGCAGCAGCGGGATTACCTCAACCTACAACAAATTCTCGTTATGATGATCATCAATCATTTTATTCTGAAGATGAAATCTATACCCCTGATGATACAACCAGTGGCGGTCTCGGTGGTGCTGGAGGAAAATACCAAGAAGGTTCTTATTATGGTTCAGATTCTTATGGTTATTCCAATGAAGGTGATACAAAAGGTCTGACTTTGGATCAACAACAACAACAACAACAACAACATTTCGGTTATTCATCTCATAATACTGGTGACAACTACAGCGATGATGATGATGATGAAAAAAAAGTGATGTCGACACAACGAAAACAATGGTTGTTCTTTGTTTGGGCTGTGACTTGGTGGATTCCTTCAAAATTCTTAAATTGGTGTGGTCACATGAAACGCAAGGATGTACAAATTGCATGGCGTGAAAAGGTGGCGCTATGTTTTATCATTTTTTTGATGTGTGGTTTTGTGATTTGGTTCTTGGTATTCTTTGGCGAATGGGTTTGTCCACATCAAAATGTCTTCTCCGTATCTGAACTTCAAAGTCGTAGTGAAAAGGATAACGCTTATGTATCTATCCGTGGTGAGGTCTTTGATCTGACAAGTTTTGCACCTCGTCATTATCCTTCCGACATTATACCTATAAGCTCTCTTCTTGAATATGCTGGCAAAGATGTTACCACCCTTTTTCCTATTCAAGTCTCTGCTCTGTGTGAAGGAACTACTGAACCTGTATCACCTTATGTATCTTTGGATTATCAAGTCAACTTGACCGACAAAAATGCACAATATCATGATTTCCGTTATTCATCAGAAGATTATCAGCCAGATTGGTACTATGATCAAATGACAATGCTTCGACAACAATACAAAAAGGGCAATATGGGTTATGAATACAAGGCGGTGAGTGATCAAGCAAATTCAGCTACTCTGGTGAATGGCATTCAAATGACTCGTAACTGGGCTGTATTGGATAATCGTGTTTATGATCTTTCTTCTTACATTCTTGGTGGTCGATATACCATGGCGCCAAAAGGACAACAACCTCCTGCCAATGTCAATGTCAATTTTATGGATGATTCTGTTGTCAATCTTTTCCGAACCAACTCTGGTACAGATATTACTCAGAAATTTCAAGATCTTGCTTTGGATCCTGTGATCAAACAACGTCAACTGGTCTGTCTACGCAATTTATTTTTTGTTGGTATGCTGGATACTCGAAATTCAGCCAAATGTCAATTCTCTACCTATCTTCTATTGATTGTCACCTGTCTACTAGCAAGTGTGATCTTGTTTAAATTCTTGGCTGCTCTTCGAATTGGTAGTGCCCGTGCTCCTGAAGAACATGATAAGTTTGTGATCTGTCAAATTACCTGTTATACCGAAGATGAAGAATCATTACGCAAGACGGTGGATTCTATAGCCAAGCTTACTTATGATGACAAGCGGAAACTCATGTTTATTATTTGCGATGGAATGATTGTGGGTAGTGGGAATGATCGACCTACTCCTCGAATTGTTTTGGATATTTTGAACGTGGATGCTCAAGTGGATCCTGAACCGCTCTCCTTTGTCTCTGTAGGTGAAGGTCAAAAACAACACAATATGGGTAAAGTGTATTCTGGTCTTTATGAAGTGGGTGGACATGTGGTACCTTATTTAGTGGTAGTGAAATGTGGTAAACCAACCGAACGTCAAAAACCTGGTAATCGTGGCAAACGTGATTCTCAATTGATCCTGATGCAATTTTTGAACCGAGTTCACTTTGATGCTCCTATGAACCCTATGCAATTGGAAATCTATCATCAAATGAAGAATGTTATTGGTGTGAATCCTAGTTTTTACGAATTTGTATTGATGGTAGATGCTGACACAGAAGTCCTTCCTGATGGTCTCAACAATTTAGTCTCGGCAGCTGTACATGATTCGAAAATTATCGGTATTTGTGGTGAAACAACTTTATCCAACGAAAAAGATACTTGGGTGACAATGATTCAAGTCTACGAATATTTCATCTCTCATCATATGATCAAGGCCTTTGAATCACTCTTCTCGACAGTCAGTTGTTTACCCGGTTGTTTTACAATGTATCGCGTGCGGACTGTGGATGGCAAGCGTCCTTTATTTATCAGCAACGAAGTGATCAATGATTATTCTGTTAATGTGGTGGATACTCTGCACAAGAAGAATCTGCTCCATTTAGGTGAAGATCGGTATTTGACAACCCTCCTTTTGAAACATTTTGCCAATTTCAAGACCAAGTTTACTTCGGATGCTCAATGCAAAACCAATGCCCCTGATTTATGGAGTGTATTGATTTCTCAACGACGACGATGGATCAACTCGACTATTCACAACTTGGGCGAATTGATGTTTTTACCTCGATTGTGCGGTTTTTGTTGTTTTTCGATGCGATTTGTGGTTATTCTGGATTTGATCAGTACTTTGGTGATGCCGGCGTTGGTGGGTTACTTGATTTATCTCTTTTATGAAATTGGCACAGCAAGCGACGGCAAGATTCCTATTATCTCGATTGCGACAATAGCTGGTGTATATGGCTTACAAGCTCTTCTCTTCATCATCAAGCGTAAATGGGAATACATCATCTGGATGCTTGTCTCCATCCTGGCTATTCCTGTCTTCTCATTCTATATCCCGATTTATTCTTACTGGCATTTCGATGATTTCTCTTGGGGTAATACTCGTGTAGTGATGGGTGAAAAGGGCAAGAAAATCAAGGTGGCTGATGAAGGTGAATTTGATCCCAAGACAATTCCTACCATGACTTGGACACAATACGAAAAGACAATATTGGCAGAGGATTGGAATGACGGTGGATCTCAAATCAGCAGTGCTTATACGAATCATTCTCGTCGTGGTATGCAAGGACCTGAATCTGTTTATGGTGGTAGCGATACAATGAGTGCACATTACACATTGAATCCTTCGGCAATCGATCCTCGTACAGCTTCTGGTCTATTTACTATGGATGGATCAATGATGATGCCTTCTTCTGGATCTATGATGATGATGCCTTCTTCTTCAGGGATGATGCCTTCTTCCAGCTCTGCTCCCATGCTTCCTCTTCAAGCCGGTCAAAATCGATTCTCCTTGGCATCTGGTTCCATGACTCATTTACAACCATCAAGACTTCATAGTAGACAATCATTGACTCTGGATGGTTTAGATTCAACTCCTTCTAACGAAGAGATTCTCCAACAAGTTCAACGTATTCTTAGTACCGCTGATCTTACTCAAATCACCAAGAAACAAGTCCGTGAACAATTACAACAAATCTTTGGTGTATCCATGACAAATAGAAAAGATTATATTAATGCATGTATTGAAAACATTTTACAAGATCGTGTCAAGGCCTAGTGGTCTTTCTCTTTTATATATCGTTTTACTTAGTATTATTCCATTTTGTATTTTTTTTTTTTTACACTTTCAATGAATAAAAAAATTACATCTTTTATACTTTTTTGACATATCTATATTTTCTTCATTTTTTTTTTTTTTTTTGGAAGGATACCTTACTTTGTCCATATAATAAATAAACTCTATTGTATTCTCTTCATATATCATGATGATGATCATCTGCACAATGACGTTGACATTAGATGTATGGTGACATTCCTTTCTACTGATGCGAGTCATCACCCTTAATCATATGCTATAGTGCATATCCAGATATTTACCTATTCTTTCTGAACTGATACAAAAAATAGGCATGTTAAATGATAGTATTGAAACCATGATGGAACGCAGAACTAAAAAAAAAAAAAAAAAAAAAAAAAAAAAAAAGATTCCAGGGGGGTTGGTGAAAAAAAAAAAAGACTCATTGAATGACTCACATCTTTTTGATTTGAGTCAACTTAAACTAGTGTATAAAATCCGGTTCACCCCACACATTTGAAATGAACTCCGTCGATATGCTTCTATATAAAATTGGTCAATTCTTTTTTTTTTTTTTTTTTTTTTGTTCTTCTTCTTTCTTTACTCTATTGACTACATTACAACATGACTTCCCTCTCTATCAATAATAAAAAACCACAACACTTTATTACCACAGCCGACTTTACAGCTGAACAATTGCTTGACTTTGTTCAAGTTGCCATTCAACATAAAGTGCAAGCAAAATACCAATATCCTACACCTCTTACTGATCTACCTTTGACTGGAAAAACGCTGGCCGTTATGTTTTCCAAACGATCTACTCGAACTCGTGTTGCTACTGAATCTGCTGTTGCTTATCTTGGTAAATGAAGATCAAATCTTTTGTATATTTGAATACCGCTTATCATCATGATAATAGTTAATCAACTTTCTTTTTTTTTTTTCTTTAGGTGGACATGCCATGTTTTTGGGATCTCAAGATATTCAATTAGGTGTCAATGAATCATTATTGGATACTTCACGAGTAGTTAGTTCTATGGTGGATGGTATTATGGCTCGTGTAGGTGGTCATCATGAAATCGAAGTAAGTAAAAAAAAAAAAAAAAAAAAAAAAAAAAGATTAGATTAGATTGAATTATCTCTAAATTTTATTCTCGAACTAGTTACTCGCCAAGGAATCAACAGTACCTGTGATCAATGCATTATCAGATAAATATCATCCAACACAAATTTTAGCTGATTTGATGACGATTCATGAATATATCCATCATCGTGACAACAATACCTCATCAGATCAATACAGTGCTCATACACAACATCCTCGTGAAACTTTACCAGGATTGAAAGTTGCTTGGGTCGGTGATGCTAATAACATTATTCAAGAAATCTTGGTGGCCTTCCTCAAATTGGGTATCAGTGTCTCAGTGGCTGCACCTACTGGGTATGTTTGTGATGAAGATGTGATCAAGATTGCCCAGGCGGATGCTCAAAAGACTGGTGCTTCTTTATTATTTACAACTATTCCTGAAGAAGCGGTCAAGGATGCAGATTTTATTATTACAGATACATGGTAAGTTTAAAATAAAGAATATATGAATGATGATTGATTTTAACTTTGCTTATTATTAGGGTCAGTATGGGTCAAGAAGATGAAAAAGCAAAACGATTGAAGGAATTTGAAGGTTATCAAGTGACTATGGATCTGGCGAATCGTGGTGGTGCTAAACCTAATTGGCGTTTTTTACATTGTCTTCCACGAAAACCAGAGGAAGTGGATGATGAGGTAAAAAAAAAAAAAAAAAAAAAGGTTTGTTATAAGAGAACAAAGAAAGCTAAATGTTATTCATTTGTTTAGGTCTTTTATTCTGATCGATCACTTGTATTTCCTGAAGCCGAAAATCGAAAATGGACCATTTTATCCGTCATTGATAGATTGATCGTCAAAGGTGGTTTCCAATAGTTGTAGATAGATATATACATACATAGAACAATACTTCATTCATATACAAAAATAAAGATCTTCATGGCATTTACATTCCGCTTCTTCTCTCTCTAATTTTACTTTTTTCCTTTTTTTCCTTTTTTTTTTTTTTTTTTTTTCTAAAAAGCTTGCTATTTTTTTTTTTTTCTCCGTTCTTTTTCATGGTTGATTTTCATGATTATCCTGCAACAAATGATATTTCTTCCAATGATAACAGCAAGTACTCTCTGACAATTCAACGAAAACGGTGTGCTCATGACGATTGCAAACACTATCCCAATCCTTGTCTTTCTTGCTTACAAGCTGTTGGAAAAAATGATCACGAAACTTGTCGATTCCGCAATATCCGTGCCTTCAAACAACGAGGAAAGAAGACCGTCGAATGGTGTTTTGTTTCCAGCAAATCTCTTGGTATCCCTCTCAAGATCCTTCCATCCATGAATATACCTCTTATGACGAAAGAACAACGCCAGTATGTTAGAGAAACAATCAGACCTACAGTGAAACGACTACTTGACAGAGAAATCGACTGGATGAACAAGACAGAAGGCCGCTATCGAAGACGATTACCCTCCACGAACGCTAGACACACATGCGACTATTGTCTAACCAGCATCTTCAATGTTCATTTTATGTGTAGTATATGTGGTGTGGATCGCTGTGTTGGCTGTTACGACGAAAGCACATATTGGAATAGCAGCAATACAGATAATGGCACCGATCTCAACAATGATAATGATGATGATCCAACTATATGTACCTTAGGTAGACGACATACCAAAGACCAATTTATCCCAATTGTCAAGTACAACCTGAATACCTTGTGGAGTCTTCGTCTGCAAACAAGTATGAACTTACCTAGCAAGTGTTTTATCTCGTCCTCTCCTATCACCAACCATCCAGTTTACGCATCTCACTCAGCTTCTTCTCCATCTTCTTCACCTATTATGACACCAGCATCACTTTCATTTACATCGAATACGTCTCCTCCATGGCCATCACAAAGAAAAAGCAATAATCACCTTGTTTATTACCACCATCTTTCATCACAATTAAATATATGTAATGGATTGGATTCATCATATCAAGAACAACAACAAAAGCAACTATTGGTTATATCTCAAAAAGACATTACTTTGGACATCTTTCAACATTACTGGCG
Organism: Halteromyces radiatus; assembly: GCF_025201355.1. Lineage (NCBI taxonomy): Eukaryota > Fungi > Mucoromycota > Mucoromycetes > Mucorales > Cunninghamellaceae > Halteromyces > Halteromyces radiatus. Next base: position 434,562 of record NW_026251698.1, on the reverse strand, counting down.
AAAAGGCAAACCAGCGATTATTCAAGATGTAATGGAATTGAGCAAAACGGATTGGAGCCCTCAAACATTCTGCTCCTTATACGGTAATGATATGATTGAGGCTATTGACTGTCATACTATGAAAGTGAACAACATGAAAATCAAGGATTTTTTCAAGGGGTATATGGATCATCAAAAGAAACCTGTACTCAAGATCAAGGATTGGCCACCTCAATCGGAATTTGCAAAAGTTTGCCCACGGTGGTACGAAGATTTTATGTCAATGTTACCAATGAATGAATATTGTGGTGTGAATGGTGTCTTCAACTTGTCGAATCGATTACCTCAAGAATTCATCAAACCAGATTTGGGACCCAAAATGTTTATTGCTTATGGTTTGGATTTCACAGATGGAATGACAACAGTGGGTACAACTAATCTACATTGTGATATGACTGACGCCGTCAATGTTATGTGTCATTCTCAACCGATGGATATCAATGCCAACAACAATAAAAAGTACGATATTGGGGTATCATCTTCGCCTGGACCAGCAGCAGCGGTATGGGACGTATTTGCTTTTGATGATCTTCCTGTTTTACGACAATTTTTGACTCAACTGCTTAGAGAAAAAGGTGAATCATTTGTAGAACCATCCATGATGTCCAAATCAGTACGACCTCGACCATCATCACCATCTCATACAGCTCATTTTTTGTATTCAACTCCAACATCATCCTCATCTACACCAACATTAGCACCATCATCATCATCACCAGGATCATCATCATCATCACCATTACCATCATCATCAAGCACACCAACATCATCATCACCATCAGAATTGAAACAGTCAACCATCATTTCATCAGAAAAAAAGACAAAAGACCCTGTACATAGCCAATGGATATACTTGACGGAAGATCTTTTGGAAAGACTGAAACGGGAATATGGTATTCAATCTTGGCGTATATATCAAAATCCTGGTGATGCCGTGTATATTCCAGCAGGTTGTGCCCATCAAGTTGCCAATTACCAAAGTGCTATCAAATGTGCTTACGACTTTATCTCGCCTGAAAATATTGAACGATCGGCCACCATTACTCGACAATTAGCAAAAGCTCGTCAAGAAGATGTTCTTCAACTTCATTCGACCTTGCTGTATAGTTGGATCTCTACTTATCGCCGTCCTACAACAACATCCTCTCTTATCAAAATCAAATCTGAAGAAGAAGAAGAAGAAGAAGAAGATGATGATGATGATGAACGATCTTTTTTGGACACGAAGAAAAGGAAAAAGAAGAAGATATCAAATTTGACGATGAAATCGGAAACTGATTGTACCTCTCATGGAAATCAAAACGGAAGGAAGAAAAAAGGAAGGAAGCCAAAAAATGACAACTTGGAATGCAATCAAGGATGATCTTTCTTTTCTCTCTCATTAGTATCTTTACCCATCTTTGTTTTATCTACATTATATAAAAATCATACCCTTTGTTTATTTTTTTTTTTTGAACTGAATAAAACTACCCATCTTTTTTTATTATTATTATTATTAGATTGAAGGAAGATCTTTGATGTGTTGGTTGGATGATGATCCATTTCTATTAACAAAGGTTCTTTCAGATTGATCCGAGATTCTTTGTACTTAAGGTGTAGTACGATTGAGTTCGATGATCCTCCCACTATCACACCAACTCGTTTTTTTTTTTTTCGGTTAAAAAAAAAATCCCATCATGAATGATCTTCTCCACATTTTTTGTATATCAAATAAAAAAAAATAAAAAAAAAAGATTCAAAACAGACTGAATTTCCAGTTTTATTTTTTTTTTGTTTTCTCTCTTTTCATCTTTTTAAAAGCGGTAGCCCTGATAATTTTTCACACGGGGGTGTATTTGAAAAAGGATTAGGTACAAAAATGAGGATAACCGTCGGTAGTTCAATGCAACAAGGCCTATCAAATCCTATCATTAACTTTACTAACCTCACCTAACTGTGACACAATATTGTCTATTTGACCCTGATTCCCATCCAATGAAATTCTCTTTGATTTTAAGTTGGATTCCCCCCATACGATAGGTTAGTAAAAAAAAAAAAAAAAAAAGCAGCAAAATCATTATACTGTTTGCCTGGTTTTATTATATTGATAAATGGAATAAAATACATAAAGAGATGAATAACATACATTAAAGATAAAAGTCAATAAAAAAAATGAATGATAATATATATATAATACAAAAAAAAAAGAAAAAATAAATACACTAAAGACAACCTTGATCCATTTTATGGATGATGATCTTGATATCTTGTTCCGTCAACACTGGGCCTAAATGGGTACATTTTGCCATTGATTTGACCATGGAAAACAATTGATCCGATGAATACTGAGGAAAACGTGCATGTCGATGTAATCTCTCCCAGATTTCTTGACAAGAAAGAAACTTGGTAGGATGATCATCACTGATACAGGGTGAATGCTGTTGATTTGAAGTAGATGAAGGTGTGTGATGAATCAAAGGATGTTCTTCATCCAAATGAGGGAAACCAAGGGATTCATTGAGTCCACCTGTAGTATCAAACAATGGTTCAGATAACAACTGGTCGAATGCGTGTGTACATACTTCTTGCAATTTGTCACAAAATAATTGACAATCCATCGTTGGTGTTTGAGCAGATGTATGTGTGGATGCAGATACGGAGGATGTTGGAGATGAAGGTTGTTGTGCAGAAGATGATGGAGAACTTGGTGATGATGATGATGAAGCATTGGATGTCACGGTAGAATGTTCATTTGGATAAAGTCTAACAAGTTCCACAGGTGAATGCTTTTGTTTGGGTGCCAATGGAGGAGAAGGACTGGATGATTGTTGTCGTTGCTTTTGACGACTTCGTAATGTATCAGGTGTACTGATAGAAAAGGTATATTGAACTCTTTGTGCGGGAGCTGGTTGAATTGGTTGCATGGATGGTGTTGAAGATGTTGATGAAAGTGGTGGCGACGGTGATGTTACTGAATTGGCAACCTTTATGGATGATGTTGGTTTACTAGTGACAGAGGTTGTGGATAGAGATGATGGCAATGATATCATTGTTTGTTGCTGAAGAGGATGATGATGAAAAACAGTTGCTGTCATTGGTAATGAAGGCATTAGGATAGGACTTGATATAGCTGCTGCTGTTGTTGATGATGATAATCCAGATGTTATATTTTCACCAGGAAATTGTTGTGATGTCGTTGTAGTGCTTCTACCCATTCCTGTACTGGTTTACCGGAGAGAGGACCATGTTGGATATGGATACCTTTAAGAGCCACATTTTCAGTTTCCAAACGATAGATAATGGATCGCAAATAATGATTTTCTTGAAATAATTGATTAGTTGCCATAGTATGAGCATCTTGAACATGTTTAAGTTTTGATTCTAATTCCTTGACATAACGTTCTTTTCTTTCACGGAAAGCACGTTGAGCTGCACGATTTTGAGCCTTTCGTTTCACTTTTGGATCACCATCCTTATTTTTTTAAAAAAAAAAAAAAAAAAAAAAAAGTAAGTACATATCATTGCATAACGTTTTTGTTGATAATAATACTACATACTTCAGAAGGTTCTTCGTCAGCTAGAGGTTTTCGTCCAGGTTTCTTGCTGTTTGAGGAAGCAGAATGAATATCATCGCTATCTGTAAAAAACCAAAAAAAAAAAAGCACATTCATATCCTTGTATAAAGTAAAAACTGACACAGTCAAATAGTATTCCTTCTTACCTTGACTTTCTTCTTCGTCTTCTAGAGAAAAAGATTGGTTTTGACTTGGGTGTTCTAATAACAATAACAACAGGAATAATAATAGAAAATAATAATAAAAAAAAGAAAAAGAAAAGAAAAAGGAAAAGGAAAAGAGAAAATAAATAAATAATCAAGAAAATAAACAAAGGCGGTAAGAGAAAAAAAAAAGGTGATTCTTACCATGCATAGGCACTTTGGCACTTTTTTCATTCAAAGCTGCATCATCATTAGTTTCATCTCTTTTACGTTTATCTTTTTTCACTAAAATAGAATCATCATCATCATCATCATCATCATCAGAAGCCAAAATAGTAGGAGGAGGAGTCATTATTGGTTGAAAAGGAAGAGTATCAGCACGAGAGAGTAAAATAGGTTGATGATGTTGTTGAGTAGAAGGACTACGACTTGATTGTTGATTATTAGATACCATAGTAAATGGAATGGTTATGATATTTGGTTTGAATACAGCCAGTGTGATAAAATGAAGATGATATAAATCCGAATATGGGGATACACTATTTTTCTGATCCAATGATTGAAGAGACAGAAATTGAATGACAAGGTCAAGATGATGATGAAAAAAAAAAAAAAAAAGAAGAAGAAGAAGTAGAAGAAAAAGAAAAAAAATCAACTATTTTATAAGAAAAAGAAAACGATACCTTATACGTCATGTGGAAAAAAAAATCCATTCATTCGAGTAATATGAAAGGTTTACTGGTCTGAGGATAGCAAACCATCCACCATCTCAGCATTTGATGAAAAAATCGGTTACTTCCCTCTATTTCCGACGATAATCCTATCTTTGTTCCACTCTAGAATCATTTCTTGTTTCGAAAAGAGATACAAAGTTAAAGAAAAAGTAAAGAAAAGAGTCAAAGAAAAGAATTCATGCATAACTGTCCAACTACTGACATACTTCTTCCTCTAACTACTTCTTTTAAGCTCGCCCAATGCTCTCTCTCTGTCTCTCAGCTTTACTTTCCTGCCCACACAAAATATTCTAATCCTCCCATTTGATTTTGAAATGGGGGGAGACAAAAAGATTAAGGTTCGTCTCCGACCCATATATGGTTTGATTGGTCCACATCTTACTACTTCTCTAAATAAAGGAACGTGAAATGTGTTTTACACCATCCTAATTTCCTTATCGTACAACAATCATCGGATTTATCAGTCTTTATCATTTTTCTATATTATTATTATTATTATCATCGTCTTGTTTATTATGAATATTGAAAATATGGATGAATTTCTTCTAAATCATGGTTCAAACTACGCTCTTTCTTTGATAGTAAGCATATTTTATTTATATTCGTCTAGAACGAACATGAAACCGTGTAAACGGATATAGAGGATAATAGAAAGAGAAGAACTGGCATAGTAAGGTATATTAGAAAAAAAAAAAAGAGAGAGAGAAAGAAAGAAGGAAAGAAAAAAGGAAAGAAAAAAAGAAAGAAAAAAAAAAAGAATAAGATCATCATTTTATATATAAATATATGTTATACCTGAAAACGATCAACTGTCAAATAGACTATTATTGAACCCAAAACAGGTATCGGAGGAGACACATGGCATTACATTCACCAAGACGGTATGAGGTGAGCTTAGAAAAAACACTACTAACCTCACAGGCAAATCCATTGACACCATTGAAGTACTACTTTGAATAACTATAAAATGTGTATTTGAAATCATTTGTATATAAAGAATAATCACTTTATTTTAATCAACAAAGAAGAAGAGAGATTCAAATCATCTATACTAAAAAAAAAAAAAAAAAAAAAAAAAAAAAGAGACTAATCACTAGGTTCTCCATCACTTGATCCATATTCATCATCATTGGCAATATCATCTTCATCCTAAATCAATCAACACAGACAGGTACCAAAAGCGATATATGAGTTATCTATTTCCTTTTCATCATATTCAACTACTTTTTTTTTCTTACCACTTGATATACAGCCACAGATTGAGAGAGTAAATCACGAAGATCTTTATTCTTGGAATGGACCATCATGATTGGAGTAAGTTTGTTTCGATTTTCAATTCTATAATATGGATTTTTTTTAATAAATAATGCAATAAAAAAAAAAGAGAGAGAGAATTGATGCAAAACTTACTTGATGTCAGCCCCGCCTTGTAATAAAATATCCACCATTGCATATGCTAAATCTTCATCCTTGTCTTGATATTCAACAGCATAGTGTAGTGGTGTATAACCTTCCATACGGTTTTGGATATTCAAATCAATATCATCCAAATTGACCAAAAGTTCAAGACATCCTAAAGCACCAGACTTTGCTCTATCCACCATCAAAAAAAAAAAAAAAAAAAAAAGGAATGAATCAGTCCTTCTTGTCCCATTGTTTCCATTTGTCCCTTTTCTTTTCTCATTTATTACTTACGCAAGATGAGCAGCAGTATTCCCAGCACCATCAGTATAACCAATATCATAGTTTTCCCCTTCCAAGATGCCTTCCAATACATCTTCTTGGTCGTTTCTACAAGCAGCTAACATGAGTTCATCTAATAGACACGGTAAAAAGATACAAGTCAAAAAAAAAAAGTTTCATCCAACGAGATAATGTTGCAACTTACTTTCAGAGGCACCTTCTTCAGTCATTCTATAGTGTGTATATTGAAATTTTGATGGTATAAAGCTAAAAATATAAATATATAAAGTATATATATATATATATGTATAATAAAAAGAGACAAAAAAAAAAAGAAGGAAGAGAGAAAAGGATATTATCTGGATTGGCGAGCCTGGAACGAATGTTGTATGACGCCATTGAAATTCCGCTTAACAGTTTTGTAGTTTGCTCAAAAGGGTTCATGTAATCAGCATAAATAAAAAAAGAGAATAAATAATAAAAGCATTAGATTCAAAATAGTTTATTATAGAAATAAGGAATATAAGAGAAGGTATAAGAATAAAAATAATATAACACATATAATAAAGTTATTTTGGAGCGGAAATCCGCTGAGAAGACGAGGATCTACGCCGATTACTTGTAGAATGTACCGTATTATCAATCATAGAAGAAGAAGAAGAGGATGTGGGAACCATGGATGTCCGAGAAGAGGAAGGTAAAGAAGGAGGACGGTCTGCCCCTTTGGCCACAATACGCATACCAGCCTGTTTTACTACTTCGTTCCGTTCCGCCATATGTTCATTGAATGCCTTGATCATTTTCCTAGGGAATGAGATAGCTGTCTGACCCAATTTCAAAATACATATCACAGCCCATATCAAAAATGCACAACCTAAAACAATAACTGTGAGAATTCTTCTTTTCTTTTTTCTTTTTTTTTTTTTACCTGTCAAAAGTGCTGTCAACAACCAATATAAAAGTTCCATTCCTCGACTTTTTGCACGATTAGCCAAAATAGATTCTATACTGACTTCTAAACGTTTCAACTAAACAAAAAAAAAATATGTAAAATGATCATTAGATAGTTCTTTTAACTCAACATGTATATACTAACCTCTGAGTAATGGGTTTCCGGTACATCTTTTAAATAAGTATCCATCTTTGCTTTGGTGTCATTCATATCAATCTGTACACCACGTATCATGCCTTCAGTACTTTCCAATGATCGCTTTATATCGTCCATACCGCGACGTAAATCAGCTACTGCTACCTTCAATTGATCTTGTCGATATTCATATGCATTGTATTCCTGATAAGGTACATAATTCCATAATGAATGTTGAGATAACTGTAAAGAGGATGATAAACTACGATGAGATGATGAAAGCGAGGCTGGACGTATAGGTGTTGTCGATGAGGAGGTACTATCTAGTCGTTGCTGAGTTGTCGTAGGTGTCAAAAGTGAGGATGATGAGGATGATCGACTTGATGCATCACCATTGGTAAATCGGACCCCACTTGTATCTGAATCTGAACCCTTTCTTGATCCGCGACGTTGTTGTTGTTGTAAATCATCCATTGGAACAAACGCTCGATATTGTTGTTTTCGTTCCCTCAAAAATGCCTTTATTACAACAACAAAAAAAAAATCAGTATTTTTTTTCTTTTTCTTTTTCTTTTTTTATTGGTACCTTGGCTTCATCAATAAAAGGATCCAATGAGAGTAATCGATCACTGACTGTTTTACTCAAGTCTTCATTGTCACGGACACTCATGACACTATATATATATAAAGTGATCAATAATAGACTTCTATAGATATAAAACCTTGTTTATGTTTCTACTTACAATCGATCATCAGTTTTGTTGGTTGATAAAAAAGAGACATAGAGATTCAGCAAACGACCTAAAAAAAAAAAAGATAATGAAAGAGAATTGAGTTTTTCTGTACCTTTCATCCAAAATTTCCTTTTATACAGTACGCACGCCATCTTTTTTTTTTTTTTTTTTGCCTATGATTACCTTTGCAATGTGAAGTTTCATCAGGAAGTTGAGTAAACTTGACAAATCCAACATCATTTTCAGTATCCACGTGAATTTCAGCTAGATAATATAAAAACCCAAATAAAATAATTGAATATATATTTTCACTTTTTCAATTATTTTTATATTGTCATGTCATTTTCCATACCTATTTGTCTTGTTCTAGATTTTGTACTTGAAGGGTCGTTCCATATATCTCCAGTAATCACTTTTGATGATAATATAGGTGATAAAGAGCTGCTACTCTCATTCTTGCTAGATTTGCCAGCGTTGTCATTATCATCATCCTTATCGTTGTCTTCATCACCATCGTTGTCCGTTTCCATATCCTCATCATCATTGTCATCATCGTCATCATCATCCTCTTCATGATTTTCGTCTTCATTTGCAGGCTTGATCCTTCTTTCCTTCAGTGTACCATAACCGTTGTCAATCATCATCTTCACCAATCCTTTGATACCTTTTGGTTCTCCATTTTCGCTATCCTTTGGTAAAGAATGGTAATCAAAATAAAAAATCTGTTTGGAATGTTGTTGTTGTTGTCCGATATCTTGTTGTTGAATGGGAGAGATATTATCGTTCATAGATCGCTGATGATTGTTGTTATCCTTTTCGATTAGGATTGGTGAATCAGGTATATCGTGAAACTGGGTGGCACCACGAGTGGAGCTGGTGATGTCGTCTGTATCTGGTGTTGATTGAGCAGGTGAGGTGTTGTGTAACGAAGTTACAGCTGAAATCGGTGGTATGGTTGTGATGGGCCATGAAGGGGACATTGTATAAGGTACGGTGACAGAGGGTGTTAGCAAAGGTGATGAATTAGAAGCTGATGCTGCTGGGGTATCGTCTTGGTGGTCCATATTGATAGAGCTTGGCGTCGTTCTGATATGATGGCTTTCTTGTTTATCAGCACTGAGTCGAGAATCCGTGGTGGAAGTCGGTGTACCGTCAACATGAACATATTCACGCATATTGTCAAAAGAATGTCGCCTTCCATAAAATGGTAAACGTAGTTTCCGATCACCTCGATTTGACATTGTACGACTATGCAATTCATTCTGATAAGAGTCACTATGATTATTGTTGGTTTTATATACTGAGTGATCATTTCGATAAGCTGATGAGGACCGTCGATGTCGTGATGGAAATCGTAATCGTTTGATAGATAAATGGGAATGAACTGGACGTTTTCGATTTGAAGGTATCATTGTATTATCTACAATTGGATGAGTGTTATTTCGAATGTTGTTATAACCATAGTTGGAGTCCACAAGAGTTGGTTGATGTTGTAAGGTATAATGTTCATTGGATTCATCATCTATTTCATAATCAGTTTCAGGTGTAGATTCGCCAGTAGGATTCAAAGGATGATCATCATATCTATTCTTTCCCTTTTTGTCACGTTTCATCAGAGATTTATACCAAGATCGACGATTGTTATTATTATTATTGTTGGTTTCCATAGGCATTATAACATCCGGAGTTGAAGTAGAAATGCTGAGAGGATGAGTTGCTTGTGTTGAAGGTTGTTTCGTTCGTTGATTATTTTTCCAAGAAAGTTGACTATCATCAGTATCAGTGGATATAGTAGAAGGATTGTTGGATGGTATGGTTAATAAGGCCGAGTTTTCGGTATCGGAAGTTGAAGGCTTCATAAAATCTTGATTCAGTAGATCAGTAAATCCAGTGTCAGTAATTCGAGAATCATTAGATATATGACTTTTGTGAGGTTGTGGTTGTACAAGTTCTGGTGCAGCAGGTCTAACATCATTCTCCATACCTTAATATAAAATGAATAATAATTTCAGTTCACAGTGTTTTATTATATATATATATACTTACTTGATCGATTTCTGTGATGTTTATGGGTTTTCTGAATATGGTTATGTTTTCTTGATAATACTGGTAATTCATTTGTAAGTTGAGTAAGTTTAAGAATATCTTCATTAGAAACAGCACCGAGCATTTCTTTTGTATGTCCTATTAAAATAATAATAAGAATTAAAAAAAAAAGAATGTTTTTTATTATTCTTTATTTTTTTTTTTTTTTACCATTATCTGATGAATTCGTTTGAGGAAAGGACGGTGAAGATATAGACGAAGTAAGTTGTACTGGATTTGATTCAAGCCATCCTCCTCCATTTCTATCAAAATAAGATGGTTTCATTTTGGTATCAGAGAAATCTTGATCAGGACTGGTTGCAGACTGAGTACGGTTATGGTGTGATCGTGAAGAAGGATGGATAGTTGGACTCGGTGTAGAACGATCTAAGGACCTAGAAGGTTGAGGTCTTTGTGATGTACTTCTCCAATGGTCAAGTTCATGGAAATACTGTGATTGCATCAAAGAAGTAAGAGTATATATGAAGAAGGGAAAACGGAAGAAAAAGAAAAAAAAAGGTGATCATTGTGCACCTCAAAGTTTCTGGAAAATTCAAATCCCGTAACCACAGTGTCGAAGAAGTTCAAGGAACACAATAAAAAAAAAAAATGAAGATCTCATTCAATTACCGCCGGAAAAAATGTGATGATGAGAATGATGGAAGGAAAGAATGAGACTACAAATGAGACCATATATTATATGTTATTATTTTTTTTCCCTTCCCTTTTACTAATTTTACAAGGGATTGCTTATGTATATCGATAACAAAGGAAAAAGACGGAAGAACGAGGATGATCAGTATATCAGGAGAGTATACTATTCAAACCTAAATAGATGGTTTTTATGGTTAATAATCTTTACTCTAGTGATTACTGTGATATCAGAAGAATCAGATCGATCGGATAGTTCCAAAAGTATATGGAGTAATCTTTTACATCATATAGCGCATTTACCTAGAATTGGTTCTGCTGGAAGGACTGGTTTATTTTCTAAAATCAGTAGTGTTTATAAACTTAGCAGTGATCAAGAACCTGATGAAGATCGTTTTCTACCTGCTTCTATTTTAAAGTAATAATACAAAAAAAAAATTGGAAAAAAAATTAACTGATTCCTTTTTTATTATTGAATAGAGACGAATATCAATTAAAGGCACATTTCCCTGTAGTGATGATTCCTGGTCTCACAGCCTCTGCTATTGAAAGTTGGGGAACAACTGGTAAATCCAAGCCATATTATCGAAAGAAGATCTTTGGATCTATAGATATGTTTCGATTATTATTATCAGACAGATCAACATGGATAGAGCTTATGAAATTGGATCCCATCACTGGTCAAGATCCTCCTGATATCAAACTTAGAGCAACTACAGGTAAAATAATAATAATAATAATAAATTTTCAAATTGATTGATATCTTATTCAATTCTGATCTTTTTATATAGGTTTATCAGCATCGGATTATTTGTTCCCTGGGTACAACAAAAAAAAAAAAAAAAAAAAAAAAGAAAAAAAAAAAAAAAAGCATAAAATGTTTTCAATCTCCACCAATTCCAACCTTTTCTTTATTCTTTATTACAGTTTTTGGGTATGGGGAAAAGTGATTGAAAATTTATCAGTTATTGGATATGATACAAGTAATATGCATATGGCAGGATATGACTGGCGTTTATCATTACGTGCCCTTGAAGAACGTGATCAATATTTCTCCCAATTGAAAGAACTCATTGAACGAAACAAAAAACATACTGGCCGAAAAACAATACTTATGTCTCATTCAATGGGTATATCTTGTATTTTTTTTTTATTATTATTATTTATCAATTGATTCTTATATTATTATTATTATTATTATTATTATTATTCTTTTAGGAACTTCGGTAGTGAATTACTTTTTAAAATGGGCAGAATGGTCTGAAGGTGGTCAAGGTGGAGATCAATGGACTGAAAACCATATCGAAAGTTTACTTAATATTAATGGTGGTGTATTAGGTGTTCCAAAAGCATTGACATTCATGCTTACAGGTAAAAAAAAAAAAAAATAATAAAATAATAATAATAATAATAATAATAAGATATGCAAAAAGAATCATTTGATTTATTGATTTATTTATATTAGGTGAAAATCATGATATTGTCTCTCTTGGTAAATTTGCAAATACTTTGGTCGATAGACTTCTTTGTCGTGGTGAACGTATTGATATGACTCGAAATTGGAGTGGATTAGCAGCTGTTCTTCCAAAAGGTGGTGATATTATATGGGGTAATGATACTAGTGCACCTGACGATGAAATGGATGATCCTTCTCTACAAACATTTGGCAATATCATTTCTTTTTCGTCAGACAAACTCACCAACAAGGATGCCAATAGCAGCTTCGTAGATGATTCTCATCATCCTTTGTTACTCAATCATACTATGGATATGGCAATGAACCTTTTGAAAAATAGTTCTTCTCAACAATTCAACGACATGCTACAAAACAACTACTCCTTTGGTATATCGACTTCGAAACAACAGCTACAAGAAAATGATAATATTCCTCGTACCTGGTCAAACCCACTCGAATCACGACTACCCAAAGGTCAGAAAGAAAAGGAAAATAAAAAACAGATACTAGAATAAAAATATTTTACTAATCTTTTTTTTTTTTTATGATAGCTCCAAGTATGAAAATATACTGTTTATATGGTGTCGGTATACCCACAGAAAGAACTTACTTTTACTCTCCCACTGGTACAGATTCAACAACTGATGAAGAAGATAATACTAGCGGTGTATGTAGAGTGCGTAATGCGGTGATGGATAACACTGGTATTAGTCGATCAGTCCCTTTGACAATTGATGTATCTATATCGGACGCTACTCATCGCATCAAAGGTGGTATTAGGAAAACTGATGGGTAAAAAAAATATATATCTATCTTTTTTGGTCATCATTTCTAATTTTATATATATATATATATTTGTTTCATATCTATCTAGGGACAGGACAGTTCCTATCATATCGAACGGATACATGTGTGCTCCTTCTGGTGGATGGACAAAACATGCTGATCTTTACAATCCTGGTCTTACTCAAATAATTGCTCGCGAATATAAAAATGAAGAAGGAATGAGTAGGGGTGATCTTCGTGGTGGGACCAAGGTAGCAAGACATGTAGACATTCTTGGCAATCATGATTTATTGGTAAGAAGGAAAAAATAAATTATGCATTATGTTGGATGCCTTTGTTACTAACATTTCAATTCTCTTTATTATTATTATTATTATTGTTATTATTTTAACTACTTGTGTATTCCTGTAGTTGGATATTTTGCAAATTGTTTCCAATCATGGTGAAAATGTGACTCGACGTATCTTCTCCAATATAGACCAAATTGCCCAAAGGGTCCAGTTAGACCATTTAGATTAATTATATTAGATTAGTGAAAATGGTGGTGTTATTTTTTTTTTTTTTTTTTTTTTTTGCTGCTTATCTTTGATTTGATGTTATTTTTACTTTGTTATTTCATTACAACATTATTCTCCACGATTAAAGACTTGACTTTTCCTTAGTATTCTTATTACCCGCCTTTCTTCTTATTATCATTATTAGTATCATTAATGGATCTTTCTTCTTCGTTTTGACATGGATGATTACCTTTAATGTTGCTACTTCATTACAATTTCCTTTTTACATAAAGTATTTGTTCTTTTTGTTTTACGGCGAAATATGCCATTCTAATGCAGAAATCAGATAATTTGAAAATGATTGAACTGATTTTTTTGTTCGTGACATAGTAGTTACACCATCCATCATCCAATCATCCTTTCTTTATTATATCTTCATCCAAAATTCATCCATCTTTCACTATATTCATTATACAATCATCAAAATTGAAACATTTTCCGATCATACATCATTTACTATTCATCATCGTCACTTGGAAAAAAAAATCATACTTTGTTGATGTCTCCCATCAATGGCAGCATCGGTATAGATAAACAGAAATTTTTCAAAATGATTTTATTAAACGAGAGGAAGTGTAGTAGTAGTAGAATTGATAAAAGTATTAAACAAAGATAGATATAGATCAATGCTGGGGAATGGAGAGGGATAAAATATAATGTGAAATGTGTGTGTGTGCATATGTATGTGTATGTTTGATATTATGATTTCAACTAAGTATTTGACACTGGACGACAAGGGCATACATGTATAATGGTATAATAATATTATCATTTTGAAATGAAAATGCTTCCAGTAGACCTATAGAAGATCATCAGATCAAAATCAGTATATATTATTTCGTAGACGTTCATATATCAATTTCCTAATCCGTCTTTTTTGGAGAGTAATACCTGTCATTGTCACTACAAGTAAGTATTGAATCCATTCTCTTCGGCCAGCCGAAGCCACAATCGTTGACACACCATCCAAGCTGATAAGTGCTGAGCTATAGGTAATGATCAAGGCACTAAGATACACAGTGACGATAAAAGCCAACGTACCTTCCACCGTCTTTTTCGTCCCAGGCCACTGAAATCGTCCAAATCGCTTTCCAACGATAGAAGCCTAACATGGAACAAAAAAGAAAAAGGAAAAAAAAAAAAAAAGTGCCACATGTCAATCACAAACGAAATTATTTTCTTGAATAAGGTATTTCTATCTTACCAAAGCATCCCCGAATCCAAGGGATAAAATACCTGATAAACTTGCTATTATACTTGAACTATCAAAAAAAAAAAAAAAAAAAAAAAAAAAAAAAAAAAGAGAGAGAGAGAAAGAGAAATCTGGTAAATAGACAACGAAGAAATCATAGATCTTTTCTCATCCCACCTTCCTAGCCATACTGGAACGGCGCAGCCTACCAAGAGATATATATGACTCAGAATAACAGGACCTAAATCACGATTGTCGATAAATTCTGTCAGGAACATATGCAGATTTTTTCCATACGGCCAAACAGCGAAATAACGAAGAAATTCTAAATAGATAAACGAAGATAGAGCAACACCAAAGGCAAGCTGAAGGAATGAATTCTATAGGATTGATATTATCCATTTTTTTTTTTTTGTTGAATCGATGGAGACAAGAGAATGAATGTGAAGTTAGTATTTATGGATTAAGAATCAAAAGATATCGATATTTCCACTTACGGCAAACAAAACCCCAGGAACAAACATAACCACGGCCAAACCATGGAATAATTTTCGCTTCTTGTTCAACGCACTTGTCAAGTGTTTGGCTCGTGAATGCTTTGATGAGGCAAAAAAAGTTTGTTGTTGTTGGTCATCGTTAGCTGGAAAATCTAATAACAGAACCCAGATAATCACCGTAATACCAATAGCAATAGTCCAATATATACATAAAAAGAGTCGAGGAGGAGAAGAGAATAAGAATTCAAGTGTCCTACAATAATAAAAAGAATTAGATGAGTGAAAAATCATATTTCTCTTTTTCGAACTATACCATAGAAAGGGATTTTGGTGTAACATGGCCGCACAAATAGGACTGATAACAAGCACAATAATAGTAGCAGTAAGACAATAAAAAGAAATCGCAACCATAACCTTGCGCCGTTGTATATCTACCAGTGTGTCAATAGAAGTGGAGGATCTCCAATACGGTTTTTGAGCCAAAATACGAGAACGTCGTAGGAGTGGATAAGATAAAAAACCAATGACCAACATTCCCATGACAACTGCATGAATCAGTATAGTTTCTGGCTTGTTTTCTTCCATGCTCATATAATCAGGTACCTTGTCACTATAAAACTATTTTTTAAAAAAAAATCAGTATTATAAGAAGAGGAAATTCAAACTTTTTTGTATAATGTCAATTCTTTACTGTTGCATAAACCATTTCTTGAACTTTGTGTACCATCACCGCAGCACCTTCAGAGATAACGCACATTTCACCCAAGGTAAAACACCGCTTGAGAGCCACAACACAGAGATATAAAGACCATTGGAATGTAGTCACAGAGATAATCGTCATGATGATAGGTGTATATCCAAGAACTGGAGTCAAAGTCGTTAATCGAGTAATAAGAAAGGTGAAGATGCCAGAAATCAATATACTTGATACAAATAGACCACGTTTTCTTATCATTCGTTTCACAGGGTGTAAAAATCCATCAGCCGAGACCAGAATAAGAAAAATTAGACTCATCAAAAAAGTCAATTCTAATTTGGCTTGAGTCAATGCTATAGATAGAAGATAAGATTACATAGAAGATAAGATTAAATAAAAGATATTTACTATCCATATTGCTTTTTATTATTACCTATACGAAAGTTATTCGTATCTCTTTGATAGATGACACCAGTCAACTGAGCACACGCAACAATAGGAAGGAGTAGTACACCACATAATAATCCATCATCAGCATTGGATCTATGTAATCACATATGATATTTATAGATATAGATATAAAAAAAGATTTGATGAGACTAAAATCATACATACATATACACACATAGCTAACAACTACTTTATATTCAACATTTTTTTTTTTTTTACCTAAAAGCCATTCTGCTAGCACCAAAAATTCGATTGGTTGGTGGAATCACTGAAAGTGGTACCTGATTGAGTTTCGATCCTTTTATTTTGTTGTTTCGATCAGATTGCAAGAGTTGATCACCTTCACCAATGTTCACCAATTGTACTGTTGCTGCTGGTGAAAGTGGAGAATTTGGAGAATCGTCGGATGATGTTTCAGTGGAAGATTTATCAAGTGATGCAGCTGTATTATGTTGTTTTGATTTCTTGGTACGAGAAAAAGCATGACATGTACTAAGACCAGTCAAAATCAACGTAGTCCAACCTATAATTCAAACATATTAGAAACTCTTCTATTTCTACGTGTAATAAGTAGTATTACCTAGTAAAACCCCTGTACTAAGTGGAGAATTGGGTAGAGAAACCATGCGACAAACTGTCCACAAGAAAGATAATAACCATAAAATACGTTCAATAAGAGCCATCTTGAGAGCATCAACAGGGAATGTTTGAAGAAGATCAGCAGGGAGTCGCGATGAAGTCAAGGATGGTTTCTTACGATGTAATGATTGTGCACGCCTTCGTCGAATGATATCTTTGGTTTGGGCATCCTCCATAGATGATGATGATGCAAAGCCTTCATCATATTGTGAATCCATAGTATATATATATGTATGATTATATGCGTTCCGTTGGTTCCGTTCTTACCGATGCTGTGAGGTGGGATTTGGAGTACGTGAAATAATAATCAAAATCTTAACAACCTGGTGGCACGTAGTTATTGTTGTAATTTAAAGTAGATAATTTTGAGTGTAATAACAGTATATAAAAAATGAAGGACGTAAATAGGTAAGTTTGATGAAAATAAATAAAATAAAATAAAATAAAATAAATAAAGAAGAGGAAGAAGAGTTCCAATCCTTTTTTTTTTTTACATGTGATTCGGAATTTGAATATCTATTTTATTTTTGTATATAAAAAGGTCTCTACAGTTTATTCATCTAAAAGGGATTGAGATAAATAATATTCTTGTAAGGGTTCAATGATATTTTCAAGTCCATCACCAGATAAAATATGTTCTAATTCATAAACTGTCAAATTAATTCTATGATCTGTCACACGATTCTGTGCACAAAAGAAATGAGTTAGTTAGTTATAGTCAAAATGACATTTATTTTGTTTTGGATTACCTGAGGGAAGTTATAAGTTCGAATCTTTTCCGATCGATCACCAGTACCAATTTGTTTGTTTCTTGAATCCCGTCTAGCCGATTGAGTTTTTTCCCGTTCTAGTTCAAATATCTTTGCACGAAGTACCTTCAACGCCTTGGCTTTATTCTAAAAAAAAAAAAAAATTCGGCTTAATTGGTCCAATTGATTCAAAATACCTCATTATTATTTTTTTATACCTTGTGTTGTGATCTTTCATCTTGCATAGAAACTACCAAACCAGTTGGTATATGAGTCATTCTAACCGCACTATCAGTTGTATTCACATGTTGTCCACCTGCACCAGATGCACGATAAAGATCAATCTTTAAATCTGAATCCCTAATTTGTACATCTACCTATATATATAATATACTTTATTAGTTTCTTCATGAATATTGATATAAATATATACTTACTTCTGTAGGTTGTGGTAACATAGCAACAGTGATGGTGGATGTATGAATTCGACCTTGTGATTCTGTCGCAGGAACACGTTGAACTCTATACGATATTTGATGATGAATATATATATATATATATTTGATTTTTATAATTTACCTATGAACACCAGATTCATATTTCAATAGACCAAAAACATTCCTACCAGAAATATTCACGGTGATATCCTACAAAGGGAAACAAAAAGATGTTATTCACCCCATTCTCACACTTCTTTTTTTTTTTTTTTTTTTTTTTTTTATGATGGCTTTACCTTGAGACCTTTTCCGCCAACATCTTCAGATTTTGATAATAATTCCCATTTCCATTTCTTCAGTTGAGCAAAACGTTCATACATCCTAGCCATATCAGAGGAGAACAACGAAGCTTCATCACCACCAGCACCTGACCGAATTTCGAGAATGGCACTTGCATCATCAGCAGCATCTTTAGGAGCAAGTTCATAAATTAAATCCTTTTCAATGACACCTATCCTAGACATGATATCTTCATATTCTTCTTTGGCCAATTCTAACATATCGTCTTCTTGATCTTGTACTGCTAAAAGATCCTGTAGATCAGATAGATCTTGAGTACATTTTCGCCAGTCGTCAAATAATGATTTTGTTGTTGTAAGATCTGATAATTTCTTCGATGCTGTGGCTAAGTCTGTTGGATTAAGTTGATTGTTAGACAGTTGGTAAAGGAGAGAGTCATGTTGTTCAGATATTCGTTCTAGTTTCTTTTCAAGTGTAGGGGAAATACGAGTGGACTGTAATAAAGAAGCTATATAAATAATGGTTAGTCACTTAAATATAATATAGGCCATTAATATCTTACTTTTTGTAGAATATCTTCTTATAGCTTTCCATGTAATACGGGGAATCGAGAGAAGCATAAAGGGAGAAGAGAAAAGAGAGAAGGAAGAAAAAAAAAAAAAAAAAAAATAGGAACCAGAGAAAAGAAAATGGCCAAGCGGCACATAAAATTTCACCGAATCAGTCACAATAATTCATTTCCTGCAACAAAGAAAGAGTAAATGGCTCCCTTCTTTTTCTTTTTTTCTCTCCTCTTACTTTTTTCCTACCAAAAGAAATAAAGAATTCCCTCTATATACACAAACCTAATTTATTTACTTGATATGGATCCAATGTCAGTATTAGGTAGTTTATCTTTTGAAGATATATTAGATGACTTGGCTACGTAATTAATTAACAAAAAAAAAAAAAAAGAAAACCAAAAAAAAGAGTCTATTACTCACAGGTATTTCATCTTTTTTTTTTTTGTCTTTTTCTTTTATCAATATAAAATTGTCAAGTCGATTTATTATCAACGTACCAGATGTAGAACTCGCCAAGGTAGAACGAATATGTTTCCAAGTAGAACAAGCACATTGGTTTTATGAAGATTTCATTCGAGAACAACGACCTGATCTACCATCATTTCAACTTAAAACCTTTTCATCAAAAAATATCCTTTTTATATACATATGTTATCTGAAAATATTATTCTATTTCTTGTATTTTTATTTTCCTTAACCTTTTTTTTTTTATTATTATTATTACTATTCAAGCAATGTCCTCTATTATCTCAATGGGCTCATGAACATGACAAGGCTTATACTGACTTTATGACTTATAGACTCCGTGTACCAGTATGTGGTGCTATTATATTGAATGCAAATATGGATAAATGCTTGTTAGTTAAGGGTTGGAGCTCGAAAGCTGGTTGGGGATTTCCTAAAGGCAAAATTAATCAAAATGAAGAGAACGATGACTGTGCTGTTCGAGAGGTAAGGATACTTTGAAGTTATTATCTTTTCTATTCTTTATCTTTATTTTTATGAATAGGTATTGGAAGAAACTGGATATGATATCTCACCATTATTACACAAAAACGAATATATCGAGATCACTATGAAAGAACAACGTATACGACTATATATCATCATTGGTGTTCCAGAAAATACCCAGTTTACTCCTCAAACAAGAAAAGAAATCAGTGTAAGAATAATAAAAAAAATGGCAAGGCAAAAAAATTAATTAGTCAAGATTTTCCTTTATTGCTATTAGCAAATTGCATGGATGGCTTTGGATGATTTACCTACTTTTAAAGCAATGGATTCTCAACAACAAAATGGACATTTGAATTATGTGAAACAAGGCTCAAAAAGATTCTATATGGTGGTTCCTTTTATCAGGTACAAAAAAATGACCTATAGAAAAAAAAAATCAACTAAATATGGTAATTGTTATCTTATCTCTAGCAAACTCAAGTCATTCCTTAATCAGCGAAGAAAAGGTCAACGAAAAGGAAATCATCAAGATGGTCCAACTAGAATAGCTAAGAAAGGACAAGATTTTTTGCATGAAAGCGCAGTCCATTGTTGAAATAAAGGATTTTTCTTTTTTTATTGTTTTTTTTTTATTATTTTTTTTTATTTGGTTACGCCTGAATGATGATCGATGGTGTCATTATGATGTTGATAATGATGATGATGATTTTGGGAAAAAAAAAGGAGAGTATGACTATTATCATTTTACAAAAAAAAAGGGGGTGTATGTGTGCGTGTGAGTGCGTGAAAAAAGGCTTGTTTATTCAAAATACGTGGACAGAAAATGTGATAGAAACATGGTTAATTCTTTATTCTTTTGATTTTACGTGCTCCAATCATATAGAGAGAGAGAGAAAGATAAGTACCCGAGCCTTGATGTGGCAAAAGTTCTAAAAAAAAAAAGTATAACAAACTTTGGTAATACTTCTGGATTGGTGGATCATTGCTTTTTGATTGTTATTTGTTTGCATATTATTTATTTTTCCGGTCTGGTTAGACTCATTCCACCTCATTTATTACGATAATAAAAAAACTGCGGGGGAACAAATCTTATATAGCATCATCACAACCGCATGTTTCGTCGCAGCATATAGAATAATTACCTTTCACCGCAGTCTTCTCCCTTTCTTTCTCTTTCTTCCTCTCTCTCTCTCCCCTTCCATTTTGCAAATAAATCCCTGTTTATCCTTTTTTATAAATATCAACCCTAATTTTTACATTTTCTCTTTCTTTTTTTTTTTTTCTTCTTTCTTTTTCTTTTTCTTTTTTCTTTACTTTATACATATTATATATTTTTATTTATTATTAGTCTATCATGACAGATTACTTACATATTATATCTCAAGCTAAACTTGCAGAATATTATGATACACGAACTGATTTACCTATAAGAAAGTATGTTCTTATTGCAAATATGTTACGAAAAACAACAGTACAAGAAGAAAAGGCCGAAGAAGAATGGTTAGATACATGTTTAAACGCGTTAGATCAACAAGATGATGATATGAATGATGATAACAAAAGACAACCTATCACTGTACGACATTATTCTTTTACATCTCAACCATTTAAGAAATCATCATCAACAGAACAACAGCAAAATCAACATGAAGTGAACATCTATCAAATAGTCTTACCATAAATCAAAAAAATCATTGAAATCGGAGAACTAATTTCACCTTTTTTTTTTTTTATCATACCTCCTGTCCGCCTTTTTTTTTTTCTCTTTCTCTCTCTCTCTCTCTTTACCTTTCTTGTATATATTTCTCTGTCTTATATATTTTCTTTTTCTTTTTTTTTTTACT
The DNA here is from genome assembly GCF_025201355.1 of Halteromyces radiatus. Lineage (NCBI taxonomy): Eukaryota > Fungi > Mucoromycota > Mucoromycetes > Mucorales > Cunninghamellaceae > Halteromyces > Halteromyces radiatus. The sequence continues at coordinate 412,731 of NW_026251698.1, read as the reverse complement.
TATATATTTTTATTCTCATTCTTTCCTTTTTATCCAAAATCATTTACCATCAATAAAAAGCATTCTTCAAACCCTGTCTTGCTGTACTTCTTTTGTGAAGAGTTTATTTCTCACTATATCATGTCTTCCAAAGATGAAAAGAAACCTTTCAATACTACTTCTTCCTCTGTTGGATCAAAAAAGATACGTATGACACTTGCTTGTGAACGTTGCAGGTAATAATATTATTTTTAAAAGTTTTAACAGAATTGTCTCACTGACTTTTTTTTTTTTTTTTGTTCCTTGTTTTCTATAGATCAAAAAAAGGTATTGTCATAACACAACTATTATATCAATGAAACAACTCACCGATATATGTATCTATTGTTTGTTTTGTTTCTTTTTTTTTTAATTTAGTTAAGTGTGATTTTGCCCATCCTATTTGTACAAGATGTCAACAAACAAATGGTAAGTTTTTAAGAAAAAAGGAAATGGAAAGAGTCCAACCGTATTTGAACTCCCTTTTTTTTTTTATTATTATTATTTACTTTTAGCTCCTTGCTCTTATAATGGTTCATCAACTCAAGTGGATCTCTTTAATCTTGTCAAAATCAATGAAACAGTAGACTTATTACAACAACGTGTACTTTCTTTGGAATCGGATCTGAAACAACCTCCAGTCTCTTCAACTTCTCCACCAACTCCTTTACCAACGATTTCTCAAGCAACAGATAGCGATACTTTTATGGTACAGCAAGATAGGGAATATCATAACGAGGTCCTACAAGGTCTATTGAATGCTGCAAACTCAAGATGGTCACTTTCACTTACTCCAAAGGGTTTACGGATTGATACCAATATCATCTCATTACACGATCTTTATGACCTTTTACTTTCCGGTATGTCACAGCTTGAATTAAATGATGCTCAACAATCAGATACTACCTCCAATGATACGGAATCAAATTCGGCCTCATCTTGTAGTTCAACTTCTGGAGGAGAATTGACCACAGCAACTTCTGTTCAACGCACTACTCTTTTGAAAAAGAAACCATTATGGAAATCTGGTCTGAAAGTCTTTCCTCTATATAGTTCTTGGGAATCAACTACTAATCACCAAAAGTAACAGCAGCAACAACGACAACAGCAACAGCAACAACAACAACAACAATTCTCTCACCAAGATATTCCTCAATCAACTTTAGACAAAATGATGATTATCTATTCCGAATGTTTCCTTTGTTTACCAAGTCCTGAACTAGAGGGATCTATATTGGATCGCTATCGAAAAGGGAAATTAGATGAAATGTTAGCTAATATCATATTTGCTTGGACTGCACGTCATGGTGCCATTTATCATGATCTCTTTATTGATCAAGATCCAAATCAAGTAGGTGAACCATTCTTCCAACGTGCCAAATTACTACTTAGGGATCGATTTATGGTGACAAATGTAGATACAATGCATAGTCTGTTGATGATGTATATTTATGCCTTGGGTGATCCATCTAGCCATGCTGAATCTGAAGCTTATATGTATTTGGGATTAGCCAATCGGATGTGTCTGGATTTGAAAATGCATTGTGAACTTCCTGACTCTGTGACAGACCTTATCGCTAGAGAACGACATCGACGTTACTATGGCGTGCTCAACTTTTTAGAAACTCTATGTACCGTACATTCTGATAAGCCATTCTCCCTACCTCCTCAAGATACTGTTACAATCGGTCTTCCTACCGTGATGCCTCATGAAACTGGTGAAACTCGATGGCGTGTAGAATTTATGATCCAACGTTTTCGTATTACACATATATATAGAAATATAATCTGCAATACTGCTCAAGAACATCCTTTACTCTCTACGGTGTCATCCCTGGACAAAGAATTAAAAGAATGGTATCAACAATTGCCTAATTATTTCCGTTACAAACAAGGCGACATCCATAAACGAAATTGGAAAAGCAAAAGCTTTAGGGAGCAAGCATGCATCAAACTCAACTTTGAATACAACTTCCAAATGTGTCAATTATATGGTCTCTTCTTCTCTCGATCTCGTGGTAATAACTCTGAAGATTCTCCTAGTGCTATTGATGTGCTCGCCAAGGAACTGTGTGTACGTGGAGCTGAAATGATTGTGGAACTATTGGGATGCTGGGTACAATTGGATCAACTATGGTGTCACTTTTCTTTGGAAACTTTTATGATTGTGCTCATGGTTTACAGGACCTTATTGGTGAATGCTACTACTAATGAAATAGAATCTGCAAAATCAAACCTCTCATGGATGGCTCGTATGTTGATATCATCTCCTGTCAAACATCATAAACATGTTATTGGATTAGTCACAGGCATTAGATCTATTTTTGTCGAATATTTTGGTGAAGAATTGAACTTGGAAGTTGATCAACGAGCTGGTTTGAAAAGGGAATATATGGATCATTTACCATCAACGCCTATACCATCATCATCATCCCTATCAGCAACAACAACAGCAACAACAACAATAGCAGCAGCAGCAGCGGCGGCGGCATCCTCATCATCATCATCATCATCATCGTCATCATCATCGTCGTCGTCTACGTCAACATCACAACATCCTATACGGGCATCGCAGACACATCATTCTAGAGTTACAGCATGTCCCTCGCGCAATCTTACTCCAACAGCTTCACCAGTCCCAACAACAACTTCAGCAACAGCATCATCATCATCACCATCAACATCATCTAGCTTGTCCACCTCAACTACACCATCCCTACAACCATCAAATACTGGTATCCAATCTATACCTCAACATTATTCGGCACCAGTACCACAACATCAGCCAACACCGCCACTCATGACATCTCTTTATTCATTCTCCGGAAACAGAGTGATGGATGTGACGACAGGAACTTCACCATTGGATTTACATAGGCATCATTCTATATGTGGCGCTTCAACATCTGATTTACCTTTCTCTGATTTTTTATACACACCAACGCTAACGGATATGCAGCCCATGACTGCGCCAATTCAGCAGCAGCAAGATACCCAAGATTTGTCGACAACACCATCTATGGGAACGCAACATTTACCTACACATTATCAAGATAATCATATCCAGAATAGTACGACCACTGTTAGCACGACGACTACTGGAACAGTAGCTTCATTATCTCCTCCTAGCAACGATCCAACATCAGCCTCTACTACGGTTGTATCTTCACAAAACCTTCATTACCCAACTTTACAATTTTACAACCAGCAACAACATCATCCTCACATGACTTCGAGCTGGTCATCAAGACTGCCGGTACAAGAAATCAGTAAATCATCACCATTGTCTTCTTCTTCAACGTCCTTGTTACATCAACAACATCGTCATCTTCATCACTATCAACCCTATCAAGCTAATCATCATCGTAGGTCAACATCATCTTCAACGTCATCTGCATCGACACCATCCCATCCAATAGTATCTTCTACAACATCATCTATTCATCGACAACAATCATCGAATAGCAACACTCATCCACAAACAATATCATTATCAGCATCAATGTCATCCCCTACTTCGTTTGGACCAACGACAGCGATTCCTTTTATGGACATGACAATATATGGCAATGATCAAGATCAGAAAATCAAAGAGCATCAAGATCATGGGTTTGACTATTATTAGATAACAAGGATGGAAATTTTCAATTGTAGTATATATATATTTCTGTAATTAGTTTTAGTTTATTTTATTATATTCGACGTAGTTTTGTAGATATTTGTACTTGTTATCCATCAATAAAAAAATTTTTTTATTATATTATATGTATTCAAATGTAAGTGTAAAAAAAAAAAAAAAAAAAAAAAAAAAAAAAAAAAAAAGAGGGATATGTAAATAAACATGTGTATGGAAAGAGATAAAAAAAATAAAAAAAAAAAAGTATGATGATGATAGATAAAAAAAAAAATCAAGTGGAGACAGCCATATTGTCCTTATCAATGATACAGGGGAGCTTTGTATAGCCTAGATCGGTGATCTTGTTTTGACGTTGGGCTTGCATGATACGTAAGATTTCCGCACTGGAGTAGTTGACCAAACCTTTAGCCACAGTAATCTGATCCACCACACCATTTTCACAATGTCGTTGGACAACCACACGTACGGCTTGATGTTCCACAAAATGGCCTTCCACACGATGAACCGAATGAGCATATAGCGAAGCACTGGCAATACCTTGTCGTGATAAAAATGGATGACTTTGATCATGTGCCTTGGATGTCGACAAGGAGGACGATAGAGTGGATGATGATAATGTTGTTGTGACAGTGACGTTTTTGTTTGAAGAAGAAGAAGATGATGGTGATGATGGAGATGATGTAGTGGTAGTATAGTCGTTGTCATCATCAGATTGTAAAGATGGTAAAGATGAAGCTTCATCCAAATCATTAGAAGCTAACATGGCATCAGCAAGAGCTTCATCCACAACCAGAGTTCCCGCAGTATGTAAGCCATGTAAAATCCACCAAGTTCGATCCACCAATGGTTGTGATTTGGCCAAAAAACGAGTATGTAAAGGAGCAGTATAACTATCTTGAGCTTCGATGATGGGCAAAATGTTTTCTGGAGTGGCACCTCTTGTAATCACAGTAATCACGCCTGCCGCTGTTGCTAGATCCGCAGCCACCAACTTGGTCACCATACCACCTGTGCCGAGAGATGAACCTGGTGATGTAACAGTGATGGTTGATTTTAATTGTTGCAAGTCGTCACACATAATGATCGGTTGTGCGTCAGGGTTGGTCCGTGGATTATCAGTATAAAGACAATCCACATCTGTCAGTAAAAACAAATAATCGGCTTTAACCATTCCTGCTGTGATGGCTGAGAGTGTATCATTGTCTCCAAATTTGATTTCCTTCCATATATAAAATAAAAAAAAAAGAGGGTTAGTCGATCATCATTTCTTTATACTATATAAATAGGATGGATAGATCATAACTTTACCGAATAAGATATTGTATCATTTTCGTTGACAATAGGAACGACACCCATATCCAATAATTCTTCAAGACAATTGACAGCATTCAAATATTGTGATCTTTGAGATAAATCATTCTTCGTCAAAAGGAGTTGAGCCACGGTTTGATTGAATCGACCAAAAAGATCATCATACATGCTCATCAATCGACCTTGACCTACAGCCGCAATAGCCTAATGATTCAAAAAAAAAAAAGAATTAATATATGTGTTCCTTCATGCAAATAAAGTCTAACATACTTGAACTAAGGCTTGACGTGTAGGCTTTTCTTGTAAATTCAATCTTCGTAATCCAGTCCCTACAGCTGCACTTGTCACCAAGACCACTCGATGATTTTGTTGTTTTAATCGAATAATGGTTTCCACAATCCTTGATAAGTTGCCAAGTAGAGGATAATGTGTTTTTTCATCACAAATCGAAGATGTGCCTACTTTGATCACAATGGTCAATGATGTTTTCGTCGGACGATGAGTATTTTGAATATTTCTATAAACCATTGGCTTGGTAAAAGGAATCCACCGATGTATGAGTTTTTGTTGTTTTTTTTTTGGAAGGGCAAAAAAAAAAAAAAAAAAAAAAAAAGAAAGAGAAAGAGAAAGAAAAGCATGAATTTACATTTTATAATAAGTTATTACGACGAGATCGGAGTATCAACCTATGGTAAGCTGATGTATCATATCATATTATAGTCTTTCTTCTCGAATGATCTTCTTGTTCCTTTCGTTAGTATGGATACAATCATACAATCTGATGAAATCGATAAGGATCAAATCTTAAAAGCATATCCAATGAGGGAGGAATTATACTTCTTAAAAATAAACTTTTTGTCTTGGTTTTTTATTGTGTACCTGTTCTCCACAACGAGAAATACCCGCATGAATCCAAATTAAGACTAGAAGAGTGCTTTATATTACATTATATTTCGTCATTACAAACTTTAAATATACTTTTATTTTTTTTTTTGTGACCTTTCTTATTGTTTCTTTTTTTAACAACCAAAGAAGTGATTGAGTTTTCCCTAGTTAATAGTTGTCATATGAAATCATATTAGATAAATGATAATCATGCTTTATCAATAGATTATGTCTTTACTGTCATCTAGTCATTTATCCTATCATCAGTGTCGAAACATGATTTACTTTTTCTTCTCCCCCGTGACATTGTAGCGTGTAGCTGAACTTTTCTTTTTATGGAACCTCAGCGATCATTTCATCCATCATCCAAATATCATCCATCCATTTGTTCATCATACAAAGAATAAAATCTTTTCACAAATAGGAACTTTTTTTTTTTTAATTTGGGTAATAAACTTTTCAAATAGACTGGCTCCCAATCCGATCTATCCGATCATGCAATTCTGACTAGGTAAAATAGAACATACTTTACCGTTTCAGGTTCCAAAAAAAAAAAAAAAAAAGAAGGGCATGTAAGCAACTTATGATACATGATGAATTTCTACGACTCTAGGAAAAATATCCTGGTATATTTCAGGTTCAGAATTCTTTTTTTTTTTATTCCACAACCCGAACCATTTAGTTGATCCATCATAGCTATCATCACCTTCGTCGTCATTATTTTCTATATCATCATCAACATTGATTGGGATTTTGCTACTATTGATATAATATCAGGATGTCGATCTTTTTATGTAGTGATATATGCCGGTACATTCCTGATGACATACAAATATAGTAATTGGCACTGGAAGGGCATATTTCTTCTGTTCATTCTCCCTATCCCCCCTTGGGATATTGTGTATATACAGTAATATATACATATATATATTTTGTCCATTAACAACAATAAATATGATAAACAGACAAAGATATGCGTTAATGAAAATCATCGTTCAAAATTTGTTCCTTTTTTCTTTTTTTTTTTTTCCTTCAATATTCTCTTTTTTTTTATTATTATTTTCTTTTTTTTCTAAAATCAGTCATGTATAGATATTTGAGTCTGTTATCCTTAATCTGGTTACAAACAGCATCTGTCACAGCATTAAATCCAATTGTTATCAAGGGTCAAAAGTTTTTTGATTCTATTACAAAAGAACAATTCTTTATTAAAGGGTAAAAAAAAAAAAAAAAAAAAAAAAAAAAAAAACTACAAGTCTAATCATCATCCATCAATCCATCAAATTGTTGTGATCGACTATTTCCATTTTAACTACATAGTGTTGCATACCAACCAAGAGGTGATGGTCAAGTCATCAACGATCCACTTGCTGATGAGGCAGGATGTGCCAGAGATGCGCCTCTTATGAAAGAACTTGGAGCAAATGTGGTGCGTGTATATGAAGTAGATCCAACCAAAGACCATGATGCATGTATGAAATCATTTGCCGATAATGGATTGTATCTTGTGCTTGATATCGCGACCCCTAAATATTCTATCAACCGTAAACGTCCAGAATATGATGTGACCCTATATAATGCCTATCGAGCCACAGTGTCCAGTTTTGCCAAATATCCTCATTTACTTGCCTTTGTTGCAGGAAACGAAGTGACTAATGATCGTACGAATACACCTGCTTCTGCCTATGTACGAGCTGTGATTCGTGATATGAAGAATTTTTTGCGTCATGGTGGTAGTCGAGCCATTCCAGTGGGTTATGCCAGTAACGATGATGAACATATTCGCGACAGTATCAAAGATTATTTTGTATGTGGTGATGATGAAGAAAGTCATGCTGACTTTTTTGGTATCAACTTGTATGAATGGTGTGGTGGTTCTAGTTTTGAAAAATCAGGATATGCTGAGCGTACAAAAGAATTTGAATCCTATGGAAAACCTGTGTTCTTATCCGAGTATGGTTGTAACTTGGTACGTCCTCGTACTTTTGGTGAAGTATCGGCTGTCTATGGACCACAAATGACACCTGTCTTTTCTGGTGGAATTGTCTACGAATGGACTCAAGAAAATAATGAATATGGATTAGTCAAAATAGCCAATTCCCAAGTAGAAACTTTAACTGATTATCATAACTTACAAAAAGTATTGAAAGCAACAAATCCAAAAGGAATCAAAATGGATGACTATCAACAACAGCAACAACAAGAAACAGTGCCTTGTCCAGGAAGAACAGAAGATTGGAAAGCATCAACAGAATTACCACCAACACCTTCTGAAGGTGCTTGTTCTTGTATGAAAGATAATTTGAGTTGTATTGCGTCAGATGCAGTACACCAATCCAATAAGAATTCGACTTTGGGAACACAATTAGATACAATGTGTGGTATGGTGAATTGTGGAGATATCAGTGGAGAAGGAGAAAGTGGAAAATATGGTGCTTTCTCTTTTTGTAATCCTGAAGATAAACTCAGCTACTTGTACAACTTGTACGTCACACAATCCAAAAATGAAAAATCATTTACATCTGCCACTTGTGATTTTAATGGTTATGCTCAATCTGTCACTCCTAAACGTAATGATCTTAATGATTGTACTTCTATCAAACCTAACCTTGATGGACTTCCTAAAGCTACTTTTAACCTAGCTAATTCTCCAATCAGTGCTTCTACTTTATTATTAATTTTCACATTTATTCTTCATTTAGCTTGGGCTTGAATTCTTTTTTTTTTATTTATTTTTAATCTTTTGATGATGTTGATAAAAAGCATATAAATAAAATAAAAAGATTCGATTTTAATTAGTGATCATGTCTTAAATTTAAAAATTGTATAAACAATCCCACAATTCCTATCTAATACCGGACTTTGTAAAATAATGAATATTTTTTTTGCTGAAATAAAAAAATCTTTGATCCTTCCTTTGTGAAGAAAATATATGATGATACTTCACGGTTTTTGACACGATCAAGCTTCGTTTTTCTCTTTCGGGGGAAAAATGGAGACATGACGACACATGTCCGAACCACACACCTTGTTACTTTAAAGGATGTGCTTGAAGATCTGATTCTTTGGTTTTACATTTAAAAAAAGAAAAATGAAATGAAAATAAAGAATATTTTATTATTATTATTATTATTATCTTCATTGATATATCAGTGTTAACAAAAAAGAAAAAAAAAAAGATTGGACAACTTTTTAAGGCATGAATTTCAGAAATGGGTGGAAGGAGTCACGCTTTTTTTTCAGGCTGAATGGGAAGGAAATAAAAAAAAAAATTCGAACTACGTTTTCCTCTTTATACTTCTTTTTTTTTTTTTCTCGTTTCTTTTGTTTCACTTCCGGTTATCATATATTTTTTTTTCTATTATATGGATTCCTCAAAGGTATTTGATCATTAATTCAAAATAAAGAAAACCTGTATTATTAACTCAATACTTCTCTACTAGATAAACTCACAATCTCATTCAACACCACAACAACATAAAAGACCTAGGGTAACTTTGGAATCAATTTCTAGAACTCCCCTTTATACTACTACTACTACTTCTTCTTCTTCTTCTATTTCTCATGGAAACGACAATGATGGTAAATATATATATACATATATAGTATCAAGAAAAAGTAAGAAAGAACGGTTACTTATGCATAACTTTATTTGGTATAGATGAAATACGACGACTAAAAGCGATGACTTTAAAGTTGGAACACGCGTACAAAAATGCTCAAGCTCGAAATGAAGCTATACATATAGAACACAAAGCAAAATATTCAGAATACGACTTTATTATTGAAAGACTTACTACAGAAAAGAAGGTATACATAAACGACAGGATAGAAAGGTATGCTAATATTACAATTGTCATGACATAGGATGCTGAAGCTCGAGCTATTTATCACCATAAACGATCAAAAGATGCAGCACACGCTTTGGAACTAGTTAAAATGGATCATACCAATGTCACTGTAAGTTGATAATTAGCTGATACTAGTATGTCTGTTTCTTTTGAAAAGGGTTTTATCTATTAACTTAATCTATATGTATAACTCAGGAACGATTACGAACAAAATTGGAGGAATTGGAAGCACAAAATGCTAGATTATCAACTGATATCTTTTCAGAACAGCGAGAACGACAAAAAGCAACTTGGGCTTTAAATACAAAAGAATCTGAATGGACAAATCGTATACAACAATTGGAAACAACAGTGGATGTACTCAAACAACAGGTATATAGAATAAAAAATAACTATGATCCATGATCTGATTAATTCTATATATTTAAATAGGTGGAAAAACAACAAGAGAGTATCGCATTAGGATTGGAAAGGGAATATGAATTGAATAATAAATGGAAAGAAGCCGATAACAAACTCAAGGAACTCAATAATGCCAAATTTGATACTGAAGCTATCCTTACTTTTGATCGCCAAGTCAAATGTAACGTTTTTATATGTCATTTTATTAATAATAATGTAACATTTTTTTTATTTTATTTTAGTACAAGATGATACAAGGAAAATAGAGATGGAAAATTACAAATTGAAAAATGAATTGAAGCATTACAAAGAAATGTATCACAACGTGGAAATGTTACGGGAAGAAAAATATAGTCTAGAAGCAAGGGTACGTAACATGGAACAATTATCAACAGAAAATGTTCGTTTGGATTTGGAAAATACCCGTTTGAAGATGGAAAAACTGGAATGGTAAAAAAAAAAAAAAAAAAAAAAAAAAAAAAAAAAAAAAAAAAAAAGAAAGAAAGAAAAGTGAATAAAAAAGAAAGGGATTGACTCAAAGCTTTGTTTTGTTTTCTTTAGGGCGGGCTATCTCGAAAAAGAGGATGGACTTGATATTGAAACACCTCAAGGACTAGTTTACAATCTCACCAAAGAACGTAATGAATCAAGATGGATAGTGAATCAAATTGATGTATTCAAGAAAGAAATGGAAAATCGCGATCAATTGATATTAAAACTTGAAACACATGTAAGATGAACTAAGTAAAATGATTTTCAATATTAAAGTTTTATTATTATTGTTGTTGTTGTTGTTAGATGAACGAGCTTAAGAAAACAATTCAGGATAAAGATCGCCTTCATCGTTCAGATGTATTTGCCATGGAACTTTTGGAAAAAGATAAGATTATGCTACGAAAACACATTGAAGCACTGGAAAATCAATTCGTAAGTCAATATCTTTGTCAAATAATAAAAAAATATATATCAAATATTTATTTCTTTATCTATTCTGATATAATTAGAAATTATATGATATTGAAGAAAGCAATTATATGGAAGGCAATTATGATATACAAAAGACGCAACGTATTCAACAATTAGAAGAATTACTCAAAGACTTTGAAGGTCGACTCAGCGATCAAGGAAAAGATATCATCAAATCTCAAATGGAGGCCAGTTACTCATCTCCGGGAACAATCTCACCTGGTCCATATTTCGAACTTGCTTCTGGTCAATCATTATTTGAATTTATGTCCAACTTGTCACAGAAAAAGCTGGAGTACATGGAAGGTAATGACGAAAAAAAAAAAAAAAAGAATAAGACATGGCAATTAGTGTAATTATAAAATGTATTCACTCTATATATATTTTTTTTTTCATTCTATCCTTTCTTATCCTTCATATAGATACAAAGACGTTACAAAGCAATCTCAACAATGCTAATAGTCAAATCAACATCTTACGAAATCAGTTATCATTATTACAAGATTATTTTGGACGGCATGGAATGGATCCTTCATCGACTGTCAGCAAAGAAAACAACATTACTCAAGCAAACAATGCTACAGATACTTCATCTGATCATGTTCGCATCTTGGCACTCAAAGAAAATCCAGCATCTGTTGAATATGGTATTCGAAAACGTCAGCTTGAAAATTTACGACAAGAAAATAAGATCCTTTTGGAGCAATTACTGCATTATCAAACATCAACTATTGACAGCAGTATGGATCTATCTGATGACAGACAAGATCAAGAAACCATCATGATCTCTATTCCCAAGAAGACTTTGCAAAACATGGAAGATCAAAAACAAGCTCTGGAACAAGAAGTAGCCAAAAGAGAAAAACGTATTGCTCGAAAAGATGAGGTAATAAAAAAAAAAGAAATCAGTTTGGAGGCTCACATTATTCTATTTACTAGGCGTATCAAAGACAATTGGATCAACTTGCTGATATTATGCCTGGTGTACTTGGATACCGTTTGAAACCAACATACGATGGGAAAATGGTGCTTTTAGAATCAAGTTACGTAAATAGTAAAGACTTATCGTTTCAGGTCATGTTCTTGAAAAACGGTCAATCAACAGTTAAGGTACTCGGTCGCAACAAACAAGAATATCTCCGAACTTTACAAAGTGCCTACGATACTTTTATCACTGAGAGAAAAAGTATTCCTGGATTTTTGAGTGCTGTCACTTTGGATTTACAAGACAGGTAAAAAAAAAATACATTCTTTTTTCGGATGATTAACATTTTTTTTTTTTTTTTTTTTTGGTTATAACCATTTTTTGTTTGATTTCTTCTTTTTAGACAAGCCCATATCCAACCTGATATGTATGATCCAACAGTGACCCGTGATTATGACAGTCATTCTTATTCTGAAGAGGACCCATTGACAGATGTTCACGGTCATGAATTAGTGGAACCAGCCGCCATCGATCGTGAAGATGAATTGGATACTGATTTTGTGGCACAAGCAGACGATAGTGGTGACAATGATTATATAGAATGTATTCCTGATGACGACGAAGAAAACAACAATGATGGATACGATGAAGATCGACTGAAATACTTTGAAGGTGAGGACGAAGAAGATACCGAAGACTATGAACCAAAATACGAAAACAGGGAAATCCATAATCAAGAACGATCTCAGGAAGCCACCTATGAAGAATACAGCAATAATGACGACGATGATGACAATGGTAACGATGATGATGATGACGATTTGATTGACAACGAAATAAAACAGCATGAACATGATCAAACGGAAGTCATGGATGAAGAAGATGAACTAGGTTATGGGGAAAATGATGGCGATGAAGACGAGGAGGATGAAGTTGGCGGCAACGAAGATGAAGATGAATCCATGGAAGAATCTGATGAGCAACAACAACAGGGTCAAGAAAACGATCCTATCTCCCTGGATGATGATTCAGATTGAATACTTTGTAGTTAGTTTAGTTTAGTTATTGGTTGTATTATCTTTTTTTTTTTTTAATATCTCCTTTTGAATAAAACGATGAATCAAAATGATGGATTCCTCTTTTATAATATTCGGTAGTAGGATGGAATAGATATACAGAAGAGAAAAAAATAGGGATTATCGGTGTTGAGAGTGTACACTGATGCCTATTGACGTTTTTTTTATTATTATTATTATTTATTGATTACTTTGTTTGTTTGTTTTATTAGCCTATTATAAAGATGAAAGAAGAAAAAGGAAATGGACAATACTAGTACTTCCTATTATGATGATGATAGACGATGGAAGTTGTCAAAAGGCTATGTAACAAGATAATAATAATAATTAGTGGGTAGATGTTTAATATCGTATTTGATATCTGAAGAAAGACGAAGATTTCATCTGATGATCGCCCCATCTAGAAAGGGTTTGTAGATCTATTGTTAATTTTTAAATAACAAAGAAATGCCAGGTAAATGATAGAAAGAGAAATGAAATTTATATTTGATTTCATATAAACTTTTTTTTTTTTGCATGTAACATAGGTTTCCTTTTTTGTCATTCATGCATATTGACTGGATCTTTCAAGTATCATCATTTTCATTTCCATTTTTCACTTGTTATACGAGATCAATCAAACCTGTGCATTATTTTTTTCTTTTCTTTTCTCTTTTTTTTTTTTTTTCTTTTTTTTTTTTTTTTTTTTTTTTTTTTTTTTTGTGATGTTGCCTCATCATTGACTCTCAACCGTCAATGGTAAATTTAGAAGAGACGATGATAATTCAGGGGCAAGGTGAACAAGTTCAATATACGATGAGGATATCTGATATCCTGTCTGTGGCCCCCTTTGTGTGCAACATCAAGACTTTTTTGATACTTAGCACGCGGTAAAAACTATAACGAAAAGGATAAGGAGGGTCGGTAGAGGGATGAGAAGATGAACGTAAGACTAAGAAAAGGAGAATTGATGGAAGTCTCCTTGAATGATTAAAAGAAAAGAGATACAGTATATTTTTTTTTTATTATTTTACATTTTCTTTCTTTTTTCTTCTTCTTTTTCTTTATACTGTCATTACTGTCACTCTTTTTATATATATATCTCCATTCCACTCCCTTTTATAATCTGAATATCAATCCTTTTTGGAATGTTGACAAACGATCATGTCAACCAAAAGACAAATACAAAAACTATGAATGAATCATCTTCTTCGTTTGGCCGTCAGTTACGCCGATCTCATTCCTCTTCCATTCTTTCAGCTTCCGATAATAACTTCTCTATACCAAATCATCGAAAACCTTCCTTACCCATTGTCACTCATTTAAAATCAACTAACAAACCAGATGATCAGTTACAACGTCCTTCTATGCGTACCAGTTCTTCCGCTCGATTTGGAAAAAGTTTATTGCCTGCCTGGTTAGGCCGTCAACAACAACAACAACATACTTCTTCTTCTTCTACTCCTACCGTTGAATCATCAATATCATCATCATCATCATCATCAACAATAACAAAATCTTCGAGTAGCAAGTTTCATGAACAATTCGAATCCTTACTTGTAAAAAAAAAAAAAAAAAAAAAATTAAAAAAAAAATCATATGCCTAATGGTATTTTTCTTTTTTTTTTTTTTTTTTTTTTTGAACAGGATGAACTTGATATGAAAGATGATCATCGAGAACATTTACGGCAATTACCTACCGAACAACAAAAGTATCTATTACAACAAAATACGAATATAAAAAACAAAAAATCAACATCATCATCTATTCCAACATCTACTGCCAAGAGTAATCATGCTAATACTACTACCACCGCCTCTGCAATACCAACACCTAGTACCATCAGTCCCACACGTCCTTCACGACAGAAATCATTACTGAAACCAGTGTCTACCCGAACCATCTTCTCTTCTCATCTTCGAAAAAGTCCTTCAGCTACAGCTTTACCATCTGATCATAATATTTCACCTCCACCAACCGTTTCTGCCTCGACTTCAGCAGCAACTAAAAATAATCATCCTACTACTGCGATTACTACTACTAGTAGTAGTACTAGTATTAGTACTAACAAAACTTCTTCCCTCCCCAGTCCAACTGGTACATTGGATAAACGAGCAGCTAATTATAAATTCAAACGTAATAATATGAAGCATGCCACTCATGCAAATTCTCGAGTTGGATCTATGGTTTTAGAATTCAATGCATTGGCTCAACATGATACTATTCAGGATGATGAATCGGCATCTGCATGGTTATTATTGGATAATAAAAATTTAAATGCTGTTACTGCTGCTGCTGCTGCTGCTGCTACTACTTCTACTACCATACCGCAGAATTCAATCTCCACTGATCATCGATCTAGTAAAAACCTTCATCATCATAGTTTATCAAGGAAAGAAGCTTCTCATTTATCAGCTTTGATTAATCCGGATATACATCCTCATCGTAATAGCCGTGAAAGAAATAGTCCTTATATTCATGTAGAACGATTACGTAGCAGGTAATTTTTTTTTCTTAAAAAAGAAAAAGACACTCATTTTTATGCAACTCATTGTTCACATTTTTTTTTTTTTTTTTTATGTATGATTCAGAAATACCTCCTTTGACACATTGTTAAAACATTTAAATTCTCTCAAGTCAAGTCTTGAAAATGAATCAACATCTTGGGTAAATGAATTTTTATCTCGTCGTCATGATGGTTTATCTGCACTGGAACATGTATTGGATCGACTTTGTACAAAGAAGAAAAAGTAAGTTATTAAATTTTCAAGACCGACAATCCTGTGTTAAAAATCCAACTTTTTTTTTTTTTTTTTTTTTTGTGCTTCTCCTTTCTTTCTTTTCTTATTTTTTTTTTTTTTTTTTTTCGCGTATTGAAGAAAAAAGTCGTCTAGGACCAATGATACTGAAGAAACTTGTCTATTGGAATGTATTCAATGTATTCGATTACTTATTCATAATGAGGTAAGTCTGAAACGTGGAAAATTATTTGGTATATATATATTATATATATATATATATAAAAAAAAGGAGCATCCCAGGAGTGGATGGCAAAAAAAGGAGTGGTTAATAATTGTTGATGCTGATGTCAATTGATGCTTCATACATATGTATTATACATTCTGTCATTATTAATACTCTTCTTTCTTTTTTTTTTCTTTTTTTTTTTTTTTTTTATCCTTTATTTCTTTTAGGTGGGGTTACAACAGGTGATAATGCGTCCTAGTATTTTACACCAGTTACTTTTCTCATTATTTACTGCCTTGACTGCTGTCCTTGTTGATCATGGTCAGCGTGTACAAAATGAATCCACTTCTCTCTTTGGCAAATCACCTTCCTTGTCCTCTATTGGCTCTCACCTTTTACCTTCCTTTTCAACTTCGGCCATTACCAATGTACAGACTCCTTCCAACAATAACAATACTAACACTAACTCTTCAACTATGGATTCTCTCAACAAAACACAAACAACATTGTTCAAGATATGCTGTCAAGTATTCGAAGTATTCATTACCCTTTGTCTCTTATCTCATCGATCATATGAAGCACTTTTACAAACACTCTCTGAAATTCGTGGTGAACAATATCGATTTGAGCGTATTATTCGAAATCTTTGTTCTTTTCGTTTGGACCTTCCTGTGGTGGATCCTTTGGTATGGGAATGTAAAACAAGTGCTCTGACCTTTTTCAACGCCATTGTCAACTCTTCTGAAAGTATTGAAACAAGGTGTGCTTTGCGAACTGAACTAGATCGACGTGGATTTGATGAATATCTTAAGGTAAAAAAAACATTAAAACATTTAGCAATTATATATATATATATATATATATATATATCTCATACCTATCTTGTTATCTTGGTTATAATTATTTAGATTTTAAGATCAAGTTCATCTATCACCAATCAAGTGGAAAATCAAATCAAAATGTACCTGAAAGACAAGAAAACCGATTTAGATCTCATTCGCAGTGTGGAAAATGTCAAACGACAAAGTGTGTGGAGGTAACATTTTGAAAAAGAATAAAAAAAAAAAATCAATAGTCGATCAAATGAGAAGTAATCACCTTTATATATATATATGTACCTTGTTATAGTCATTCCGATGATATTATTTTGTCAGCCCTCAAATCATTGAATGACGATCCTGAAATGTACTATACTGTGGTAGATACCTTATGGGAATTATTAAAACTTGGTCAAGACAAACTCGGTCAAGATAAAAGGTAGATACAAATTAAATAATGATTTAGACTAAAATGGTTTTTTTTTTTACCACTTGATTTTCTTCTAGTCTTGCCATGGATATTTGGAGCATTATCAAGACTTTGGCAACTACGATGACTTCTGTCAAATCAAACGGTAAATGGTCAAAAAAAAAAAGAGGATCTGGCAAGATCTAACAACTCTTTTTTCTTTTAATGATTTTAGGTGATTTCCAAACTCTAGTATTACAATTTCTGCAATCCACACAACCTATTGTTGGCAAGTTACCTATTGAAATGCTAATTGATGGAAAATGTATTGATGAGGATTCCGCTCCTGCTGCCATGATGGATGCTAGCAAGAAGACAACCAACTCTCTGGAAGACTTGGAAGGTTTACGTAATAAAGTGGAAGAACTCAAGGATACTTTACACTCTACTGAAGAATCACTGACCAAGATGCGGCGAGAAAAGAATGATCTTGCAATGAAGGTCAAGGAACGTGATAACAAGATTATATCAATGCAACAGGAACACCAAAGGGAGATGTCAACCGTTCAACATCAACTGAAACAACAGCAACAGCAACAGTATCAACAACAACAACAACAACTATTGTCGCCAAAATCTCCCACTACTCCTTCACAATTGTCAACTATTCCTTTACCACCACCGCCACCTCCTCCTCCTCCACCACCACCACCACTTCCTCCTTCAGTTGATCCATCATGTGTAGCCAGAAGAAGAAGTATGAGAAAACGAAGTTCTTCAAGATCCTCCAAGTATTTGCACCCATTAGCTCTGAATCTCTGTTTCCCTTCATTGAAGTCTCTACATGAAAACAACGTTACCTCACCTACAAGTCCAACATCTGCTTTGACATCATCTTCAACATTATCAACAGATATGACTATCCCCGGTATTCCTCCTCCACCTTTCCGCCCAATGGTTATGGATGATTCTTGCTTGCAACACATACCGACGATCACTATGAAAGTAAGAACAAAAAAAAAAAAGATGACAATAGTTGATTGGTTGATTTTACCTAAACAATTTTATTTTTGATGACAGCAATTCTTTTGGTCCAAGCTCCCTCAAGAACGTATCCGAAACACTGTTTGGAAAGAAATAGCACCCTCTGAACCTAACAGTAACGAGCTATCAATATCCACTACTTTCGACAACGAAGGGAACGAATCAACAGTACAAAAGAATGCAGCGGAACAAGGTGACGCAACCGTTGAATTGGATACTGTAGAATTGGAACGTTTATTCAAGAAAACGCAGGGCGTACGACAGTATTCAAATAGTCATCATCATGATACTCCATTGGATACACCAAAACTTCGAAAACAAAAACTGTTGACCTTGTTGGAATTCAATCGTGCGAACAATATTGGTAAAAAACAAGACCAGAGGAGAATTATATGATAATTTCTTTTTTTTTTTTAATGACTGATCTTTTTTTTTTTTTTTTTTTTGATGATCATGATCATAGCTATTATGCTTGCTCGTATCAAGTTGACGTACCCTGAAATCCGTGATGCCATTTGGAATATAGATGACAACCGACTGACCATTGACAATCTTATGGCCATCCGACAATATATTCCAACTAAAGAAGAAATCGAAATCATCCAAGAATACGATGGCGATCTTGATATGCTTGGCAATGCTGAACGATACTTTAAAGCGGTAAGTTTCAATCAAAGACGTAAAAGGCGTCACACTGTTGTCAAAAATGTATGACCCATTTTATTTTCATGAACTAATTGTTTCTTTACTTTATTCCAATAGATTATGTATATTCCTCGATTGGCTGATAGAATAGGTTGTATGATCTTCCGAAGGAAATTCCATTATGAACTCCAAGAAATATTGCCTGTAAGTTGTAATATATATATATATATAAAATATAAATATATATATATATATTTATATGGATAAGCATGGATCTCACGCGATGACTTTTTTTTTTAAAAAAAAATAACTTTGTTCTTATATTCAATTTGACTTTCTAGGAATTGGATATCTTACAGCAAGCCATTGATGAACTTCGCCATAGTCACAGATTTAAAAAAGTATTGAAAACAATTCTTGCTATTGGAAACTATTTGAATGGTCATACTATTCGAGGTAACGCTTATGGATTCCATTTGGATGCTCTGTTGAAGGTGATGATGACTTTTTTTTTTAAAAAAAAAAAAAAAACTCCCTATTTTTGCTATTAACCTGACGTTCTGGCATATCTTTCTTATATATATATAATAGATGCGGGATACCAAGGCTGAAGGTGAAGGTGTTAGCAATTTACCAACACTTCTTCATTATCTGGTCTACTTTTTATCCAAAACTGGTCAAGACGTGGTCGATTTCAAAGATGATGTGATTCATTTAGAAGCTGCGGCTAAACGTAGGTTTGAAAAATGATAATTGATTGATTGAATGAACTATTGATTATATGTCTTCATCCACTTCTATATTTTCTTAGTATCACCACCAGCGTTGTTTGCTTCGGTCAATACCCTTAGTGGAAATCTTTGTCAAATTAGAGATGAACTCAGCATGCACCAACGAAAACGAATGTCTGCTCTACAAATTGATCGATTTACGGAATCCATGGAGGTAAGAAAGTACAACATCTATGTTGAAAAAAAAAAAAAAAAAAAAAAAAAAAAAAAAACTAACTAACGAAAAAAAAAAAATGAACTCTTGTAGGAATTCTTGATTGAAGCCGAACCTATAGTTAACAATGTGAAGAATATGACAAGAAGAATTGAAGATGAATTGAAAGATTTGATCATGTATTATGGTGAAGACCCTGCCGTGGTGAAATCTGAAGACTTTTTCTCTATCATCTACACTTTCTCATCTTCTTTCGAAGTAAGCCTTAGTTATCTCTTATATCTATATATATTGACTTTTGATTTGATACATTATAGAAAGCCAAGGTAGAAATTCATGAAGCCAGAGAAAGAGCACTAAGAAGACAACGACAACAGCAGGAATTACTCAAGGTATATAAATAGATATAACATTATTTTAAGGGGGTATACTAATAGTTATCTTGTTTTGGTCTCATCGTGTAGAAGAAATCCATGGATTTATTAGCGTCTCCATCACTGTCAACATCATCTACACTGACTTATTCAAATCACAGTAGATCAACCTCATATGGGGACTTGGGTATTGCTGGAGAACGACCATCTACACCTAGTACCATTGCAACCATGACAACGACGACAAGTAGCCAATGTCCGAATGATAATGATGAAGGATTTGATCAAGTTTTAAGAGAATTACGTGCTGGATTGAAACATGGTGATCATTCATGGCGAGTGAAACAATTGAAGAAGAAAACTATTGACCATTGTGATGATCAAGTGCTCAAAGATCAAGTCACTCCTGATAGGACTGCCTCCCTGACCACTGTTATAGTTTGATGTTAGTTTATCATTTACTATTTTTATTCTTATTATTATTATTATTATTTCGAATGCTTTTGTTTATTCCAATACATCCTATTCGTATTTTCATAATAAACATTTTACTTTTACTATTATTATTATTATATATTATCATCATTATCAGATTTCAAGAAATGATAATTGATTTACTGATCCCTTTTTTTTTTTTTTTTTTTTTTTTTTTTTTTTTTTTTTTTTTTTTTTTTTTACTACTGCCAATTGAAGAAATACCCAGTAACTGTTTCTTTTTATATTACTGATTTCAAGGACAATAATATCCAATCAATAATAGATAATTATCAATTGGATATTATTATTATTATGATTATTATTAAGAAACCTGTTTGGTGGTTGATCATTAGCATAAAATATTATATATAAAAAAAAAAAAAAAATAATAATAATTTTATTTTCAATTTTTACTTTCATTTTTACTTCCCCTTTTATTTTCATACTATTTTTTTATTTCACTTATTCTTTTCGTTTTCATTTTCTTTTTCATATTTTATTTTTTTAACCTTAAATTTCAAATAGTATAAATACCCCACCTTTTTCCTTTATTTTTCTTTTTCTTTAGTTAATCATCAATATATTTTTTAAATAAATCTTTTCTTTTCATCCCTACTTGATTGTATTGTGGATTATCTATTTTGATTGGCTCACTTTGTTCTATATTTAAAGTCAGAACAATTTTACTCTACTTCTATTTTCCAAATTTGGAACAAGACTTTATTTTTCTTTACTTTACTTTTTGTTTTATTTTATTTCTTTTCTTATACGTGTGCTTGCGTAATCAAGTACTGGTGCTCACTAAACAACTTATTCTCTTTCAATCATCCGTTTTACTTTTTCAATTTTGAACCTACAAACCAAAAAATCACTTAACAAAAAAAAAAAAAAAAAAAAAAACAAACAAAAAAAAATGTTGAAGAAAAAAAAAAAAAAAAAAAAAAAAAAATTTTATTTATTTATTCTTTTCATATACCGATGATAGCATATAGGTCACATCCATATCACCTCCATATCACATTCATCTCATGTCAATACCACCTATATCCCTTTCATCTATATGATCACTATATCTTTCATCCTTTTTTAAAAAAAAGTATAAATACCCCATCTCCTTTCCCCTCTTCCTTTTTTTTTTTTAGTCAATAAATATTATATTTTTTGAAATATATCTTTTCTTTTCATCCCTACTTGATTGTATTGTGGATTATCTATTTTGATTGGCTCACTTTGTTCTATATTTAAAGTCAGAACAATTTTACTCTACTTCTATTTTCCAAATTTGGAACAAGACTTTATTTTTCTTTACTTCACTTTTCTTTTTTATTTTATCTCTTTATCTATACGTGTGCTTGCGTAACCAAGTACTGGTGCTCACTATAAACATTATTAACTTTCAATCATCCGTTTTACTTTTTCAATTTTGAACCTATAAACCAAAAAATTCCTCAACAAAAAGAAGGCCGATCGACAAAAAAGGAAACTCTATAAACTAGTGAAAAGAAGCAAAAAAGCAATCGCCCCCAGGTAGGCTCGAACTACCAACCTCCTGATTAACAGTCAGACGCGCTAGCCAATTGCGCCATGGAGGCGAAGTTGAAATTTGAACTGGTCTTCTCTAAATAAATCTAATTCTTAAAAATTCAGGCAAAACGGAATGAATCCGTATGATGAATGTAAGAGCCGGATGAAAGGAATGTGCAGTCTGACTTGACGGAGGGAGTAAGGAGTATTTTGGTCCATATGCTGGATTTAAAGCTCAAGGAGGCCACATAGATCTGATTCTTTCTTTTCTTACTCTTTCTTCCGCCTTTTTTTTTTTTTTTTTTTTTTTTTTTTTTTTTTTTTTAATAACCAATTAGTACATGACTTCCGAATATAACTCACAGCAATATACAACGTAGTCAGGACAATCCATTTACTCCAAAATACTATCATGAATGTTATGGTAGGTATAGCAACCTGCAACATTACACATACGTAGTAAGTAGACGATGATAAAAATACTAATTCGTGTGCTCACTTTATTTTATTTAATTCATACAAGGCGTGCCTTCAGTGAAAGGAATGGATTGACTTGATTGATGATAATGTGAAGAATAGAGGATTACAAGGTAAGTAGATACAGTGTTCTACAAGGGAAACAAAGAGATAAACTGATATGGTAGTTAATTCATTCTTCACCATTTATCTATATAATTGACCAAGGAATGTTCTTTGTTTCTCTATACAAACATGATTAATTAATTAACACGACAATTTTTTTTTTTTTTTTTTTTTTTTTTTTTTTTAGGACAGTTTCTACGGATCCCTCTTATTTGACTCAAAGTTTTGGTGGGACTCAGTGATACAAGTATGATTGGTACAGTAGTTAAATTTTATATAGGATCTCTAGAATGGTTTATTTACTAAAAATAATCTTTTCTTGTATTTTTATATTCACTCCCAATTTTATTTTCTCTTTACTGCCAGTTTGATTTTCCATTCATTCTTAATTTGATATTACCTTCACTCCCAATTTTTTTTTTCTTTGTCTCAATAAACTGTACAACGGAGTCTGAACATTACACGCGTGTGATAGACTGCAAAACAAAAAAAAAAAATCCTCTTGTTACTTTTTTTTTTTTAGTTTTTTTTTTCTTCCTTTTTTTTCTTTACTCCATATTCATTGATTTATAACTTTTACAATAACATGATGGCGGAAGAACATAATTGGAAGTTTGCTCAATGTTTTGGTGATAAAAGTGATTCAGACGATATTACAGAAGGTAAAAAACTGATGAAGACGATAACAAGACTACCTTGACGAATAAGAAAAGGATTATTATCTTCAAAGAATTGGAATATAGAAAAGAGAACTATGAACTTATTATTATTTATTTTTAGCGGATATCATTACGACTGTTGAATTCGACCAAACAGGGGATCTATTAGCAAGTGGTGATAAAGGTAAACTTTCTAAAAGAGAGAAAAAAGGCACTAAACTAGATCAGTTGACCTATTCCTTCTTGTCTCTCACGGGTTCTTTTTGATATATATATATATATATATTCTACTATTTATTACACGTAGGTGGTCGTGTTGTTTTATTTGAACGAAATAATACTGTAAGTTACATATATATAAAGAAGTGATAAAATAGATAGTATCAGTTAGGTTCACTAACTTTTTTTTTTTTTTGGGTATTTAGAAAAAAAGTTGTGAATACAAATTTTATACCGAGTTCCAGTCTCATGAAGCAGAATTTGATTATCTCAAGAGTTTGGAAATTGAAGAAAAAATCAACAAGATTAAATGGTGCAAAAGACAAAACTCGGCTCATTTTTTATTAACAACCAATGGTAAAAAAAGAATGATCATCGTTTGAAAAAAAAAAAAAGTTGATCTATTTCTTCTTTATAGATAAAACGATCAAATTATGGAAAGTATTTGAAAAATCTCTTCGAATGGTTGCTGAAAATATAATGTCACCGTCAAAAGTTCCTGCTGGTCAGATTTATATTCCAAAGTTGACCCATCGTGACACCATCATTGCCGCCGTTCCCCGAAAAATTTATGCCAATGGTTAAGTTGAAAATAATAAAAAAAAAAAGTATGAAATTTGTCAGATGACATGAATCATTCATCTCTCTCTCTTTTTATTATTATTATTATTATTATTAATACGACTATAGCCCATGCGTACCACATCAATTCGATCTCAACAAATTCTGATGGTGAAACATATATCTCGTCTGACGATTTACGCATCAATTTGTGGAATTTAGACATATCCGATCAAAGTTTTAGTAAAAAAAAAAAAAAAAAAAATTAAGACAAAACATAATAGAATATAATGAATCTTACCTTTTTTTATTTTTATTTTTTTAGATATTGTTGATGTCAAACCTGCCAATATGGAAGAATTGACAGAGGTGATTACTGCAGCAGAATTCCATCCTTATCATTGTAATACATTTATGTATAGTTCAAGCAAAGGATCCATCAAACTAGGCGATATGCGTGCATCAGCATTATGTGATCAACATGCTATTGGTAAGAAAACGACTGAAGATAAAAAAAAAAAAAAAAAGCGATATTGAATAACATCTTTTTTTTTTTTTTTTTTTTTTGGTTTTGTAGTATTCGAAGAAGCTGAAAATCCTGCAAATAGATCTTTCTTCTCAGAGATCATCTCATCCGTATCTGATGTCAAGTTTAGTCAAGATGGTCGGTATATCCTTTCTAGAGATTATCTTGGATTAAAGATTTGGGATATCAACATGAACTCAAAACCCGTACAAACCATTCAAATTCATGATCAATTACGCAACCGATTATGTGATTTATATGAAAATGACTGTATCTTTGATAAGTTTGAATGTACCTTTAGTGCAGATGGAAAGTAAGTGATGTATAAAAATGAAATAACATTATTCTAACGATCTTTTTTTTTTTTTTTTTTTTTTTTTAGCTCTGTATTATCTGGATCTTATAGTAATACTTTTCATATATTTGATCGTGAAGGAAAGACGGATATATCTTTACAAGCGGACAAAACTGCATTCAAAGCCAAACGACTAGGATCAACCAAACATAGGATGACTTCTTTAGGTGGTGGTGTCAGTAGTAGTACGAGTGGTATGAACTCTGACAATATGGATTTTAACAAGAAAATTTTACATGCATCCTGGCATCCAAGGGAAAACTCAATTGCTGTAGCTGCTACCAATAATCTATTCATTTTTACGTAAGTGATGAAAAATAAATAATAATGATAATAATAATGAAACCTTATGAACACTTATTATTCATTTTTATTTATATATAGAGAATAAATATACAAATCGATATTGTTTTCCACTGTGCGGTCCTGGTCTTCCTAGGTTGTAATTAGTTTCTACCTTTTTTTTTTTTTTTTTTTTTTTTTTGTATTCAAACATACCATTTATAGTTCTTTTTTTTTCATTTGTTTCTCCTCTTTCCATTTTTTTTTTTTTTTTGTTACCTTTTCAATGATGCATTTTTGTTCTTTTATTTTATTTTATTTTTCCAGAAAAAAGTGTTATTATGAATAAAAAAAAAACAAACAAACCAAATTTAAACTACTGCATTGTGTTCTTTTATTTTAGGATGATCAGGCATAAATAAAAGTGATTGTCAGGTAGAAAGTAAGACTTGTTATTCCGCCATTATACAGAAATATCCAATTAAAAGTGGATTCTTCTTATTAGTAACCTTTACTTTTTTTTTCTTTTTCACTAATGGGCATACATAAGACAACAAGAAGATATATATGAAAAAAAAGAGAATGAAAATAGATTAGTTTTTATATTATTGAATAAAAAAAAGTCGTTTTTAGTATCCTATTTGTATGTGCTCTATTTTTATTGGACCAATCCAACGTTTTTTTGGCGCACTTTGAATAGTCTTCAAATTTTAGAATATTTATTATACCTTTTTTCTTTTTCCTTTCCTTTTTTTTTTTTTTTTTTATTATATAACATTATATATATATATATATATATATATACATTTTGATACATTATGACTGGGCTGGAAGTCAGCAGCCAAAAGACTTTATTAAAAGCAACTATTCTTGGACTAATTGCCGCGGCTGCATTCTCTTCACGTCTTTTCAGTATTGTGCGTTATGAATCAGTCATCCACGAATTTGACCCTTGGTAAACAACTCACTTTATATCATCCTTGTTCATTCTTATCTTTAACTCTTTATTTCTTATTTTTATATATATATCTAGGTTCAACTATCGTGCCACGAAAATGTTAGTGAAGGACGGTATATACGAATTTTGGAATTGGTTTGACGATCGGTCCTGGTATCCTTTGGGACGCGTTGTAGGTGGAACAGTGTATCCTGGTCTGATGGTCACAGCAGCAGCTATTCACAATGTGCTTCATTATCTTCATTTCCCTGTCGATATTCGCAATGTATGTGTACTTCTCGCGCCCGTATTCTCAGGTGCTACCGCGTTTGCTACGTACTTGCTGACCAAGGAACTCAAAGATAGCTCGGCAGGTTTATTAGCAGCAGCATTTATTGGCATCGCACCAGGTTATATCTCTCGATCAGTAGCTGGATCATATGATAATGAAGCTATCGCCATCTTTTTACTTATGTTCACCTTTTATCTTTGGATCAAGGCCTTGAAATTGGGTTCTTCTATGTATGCTGCCTTCTCTGGTTTCTTTTACTTTTATATGGTCGCTGCTTGGGGTGGTTATGTCTTTATCATTAATATCATTCCTCTACATGTCTTTGTCCTTATGCTCATGGGTCGTTTTTCAAGTCGTGTTTATGTTGCCTATTCCACTTTTTATGTTTTGGGTACTTTGATGTCTATGCAAGTTCCTTTTGTTGGTTTCCAACCTACTCGTACCTCTGAACATATGGCTGCATTAGGTAAGTTTTTTTTTTTTTTTTTTTTTTTTTTTTTTTTTTTTATATATATTGGATTAACTAATTTCATTTATCTTATAGGTGTATTTGGACTTTGTCAAATTCTAGGTTTTGTTGAATTATTACGTGGTCATTTACAAGCCAAACAATTCCAAGTTTTACTTAAAACTATTGTGATCGGTACTTTTGTTTTGGGTTTCTCTGCTTTGGTGCTATTAACTATTGGTGGATATATTGCTCCATGGACAGGTCGTTTCTATTCTCTTTGGGATACTGGTTATGCAAAGATTCATATTCCTATTATTGCATCTGTGTCAGAACATCAACCTACTGCATGGCCTTCCTTCTTCTTTGATTTGGAAATGTTGATCTTTTTATTCCCTGCTGGTCTATACATGTGTTTCCAGAAATTACTTGATGAACATGTATTTGTGATTGTTTATAGTGTATTTGCCTCTTACTTTGCTGGTGTGATGGTGCGTTTAATGTTGACTTTGACTCCTGTTGTATGTATCTGTGCTGGTATTGCTGTATCTACTTTATTGGATACTTATCTCAACGTTTCTTCCACTACACAAACCACGACTCCCGAAAGCTCAACTGGAAAGGCATCAAAGAAAGGAAAACATCATCATCATCATCATCATCATCAAAACGAATCATCATCTACAACCCAATCAAGTGGTGGTATTGCCTCTATAAGTCGTGATTCTCGTGCATTGGTTGTCTTTAGTTTTACATTTTTCCTTATTGTGTTTGTGTGGCATTGTACATGGGTAACATCAAGTGCTTACTCAAGTCCTTCCATTGTTTTGGCATCACGCAATGCAGATGGCTCTCAACATATTATCGATGATTTCCGTGAAGCATACTATTGGTTACGCAAGAATACAAAGGAAGATGCCAAGATCATGTCATGGTGGGATTATGGATATCAAATTGCAGGTATGGCAGACCGACCAACATTAGTGGACAACAATACATGGAACAATACACATATTGCAACAGTAGGCCGAGCCATGTCATCTGGGGAAGATGATGCATATGAAATCATGCGACAACATGATGTTGATTATGTTTTGGTCATTTTTGGTGGATTACTGGGCTATTCTGGTGATGATATCAACAAATATCTGTGGATGATTCGTATTGCTGAAGGAGTATGGCCTGATAAGATCAAGGAATCCAACTATTTCACGCCATCAGGGGATTATCGTGTCGATGATCAAGCATCTCCTGCCATGCGTGATTCTTTGATGTATAAGATGAGTTACTACAGATTCAACGAACTATTTGGTGGTCAACCTCCCATGGATCGCGTACGACGTCAACATTTACCTGTCAAGGGACCCGAACTCTCTGTACTAGAAGAAGCTTATACCTCAGAAAACTGGATTGTGCGTATCTACAAGGTCAAGGATTTGGATCCTCTAGGTCGACATCATAAGGCTGCTGCGGATTTCGAAGCTGGCAAGAAGAAAAAGAAGAAGACTTTAAGCAAGAAAAGTCGTGATCGTCGAAGACGTGCAATGGAAGATTTAGATTAGAATTAAAAAAAAAAAAGAAGGACATATCATTATTCTCTTCCCTTTAGGATATTTATAGTTTTAGCTGTTATTCGAATAAAATCAGAATTCTTTTTTTTTTTATATATATACCGAAAATGGCATTTTATTTATTCTATGAAAAAAAAAAAAAAAAAAAAAAAAAAACAACGTATGGCTATTGGAATGAGTTAGTTTTCAAAAAGGTATCATTTCACTATCAATATCCGGAGACACTATCATTTTTTTTTTTTTTTTTTGAATTGAGATCTGTGATATGAATAAAGCGAAGAGTGGTATATACATGTTTTACTCGTAGCGGTTTTATGGAGTGATTGAAGGTTTAAAACTTCAAATTGGGATTGGAAGGTTTCTTTTTAGAGTAGGTGACCTTTTGTCTGCGGTTTTCTACGGATCATCGACCTCTTTTTTTTTTTTTTTTTTTTTTGATCCACTAGGATCAATCATAGATAATACATTCATCTTTTGTTAATGGTTGTTCATACGGTATGATGATAGATTTTAAGCTTAAAAAATGAGATTTGAAGGATGATGATAGGGCTCTAGATTCACTTTCCTGAAAATGGTGTCTACAAAAGTCAGGGTTATGCAATTATTTCAACAAATCGATGAAATCTTTTGATGCTTTCTATGCAGCGAGGTATGCGATAAAATGGGAGATATTAGATCACTTTTTTTGAGAGGAAGTTAATGATGATAGTTTTTATTGGGATCATTATTGAATGGAAATTGACGAAACTGATATTTCATTTTTACTCTATAAAGAGATATAAATTATTATCAAATAAAAGAGAATGACTTTGTGTATTTGGTGCAATCATTATTGAGTGAGTTGCAACTACTAAAAGGCTCTGGTCAAAAAAAGAAAAAAAAAAAGACAAGCTACTCTAAAGAAGTCATTGGTCGTTACAACAGTTTTTTTTTTTTTTTTTTTTTTTTCATCAACTACTTCTCACCTTATCATCCATGACAAACACTATTAAAAAAAAAAAAAAAGAAAGAAAGAAGGTGAAGTACTTAATGCTCTACATCTCTCTAAACAGTTACACACACTAAAATAAAAATAAAATAAAATATATTGAAATTTTTTTTTTTTTATTAAAAATCATCATAAATAAATATACATCGGATCTATCAATCTATTTGTCCAAACTATGCATTCTTGGGAGTGATGTTGGGGACGATAGCGTGATCTGACCAGCAGTTGTATCCATGGAAGATGTAGAAGAGGTGGCAGTGGGTGCATCCGATATTGAGTGATCTTCTTTTTGTTGTTTTCGTCTTTCTTGAGCCAGTTTTCGTGCTGAAGGTGATACCACAGTACCATCAGGATGGAACCAAAATTCAGATAAAAATTTATTTTTCAATTCTTCCACCAATCGAGATTTTCCAGTATCTTCTTCTTCTTCTTCTTCTTCTTCATCCCAAGTCACCGTGTCATCCCATTTTCCTAGATGTAGTCCTCCAATGAATTCATCCCATTCGCTATTGGTAAATGTCAAATGTAGCTTGGATCCACTGAGTTCCTTTGTCATCAACAAGACACCTTGCCCCACTACTTTGGTCAATAGCACCATACGTTCACCTACTACAATATTGCGTCGAAAAGCTGCCCAGTTGGTTTCAGTCAATAGAGGTTCCAACCAACCACGGTATGCCTTCATGTTCATGTTTCGATCCCGATCTCGATCTCGTTCTGACATGGCAGAGACACTAGCTGCATGATTGGATGGTGGTGAAGGAATAGCCAAAGGATCGTATTCATCATCATCGTCATCATTATTGTCACCTCTAGGGAGATTTCGAATCTTGACCACTTCTTGAGGAAATAGAGTTGCAAATACCTTTTGGAATTGAATAAAGGCTAGATACAGTCGATAATAATCAATGTTGTAGTAAATACCGTTTTGATTCATACCATTATCTAGATGTGGTTTCATATTGGAATGGAAGGTAAGGATCCGTAATGCTGGTTCCAATAATTCAGCTGCATCTTCAGGTGTCATGGAAGCTAGTTGGAGTGATGATGGAGGTTCTGCTTGTTCAATGGCTAATGTAATATCTGGAGCAAGTCGTATTGATTTTTGTTCCAAATCTGCTAATGTAATACTTCGCATCCGCTGAATAATATCATCCCCTATTTATTACAAAAAAAAAAAAAAAAAAAAAAAAGATATTAATTCAAACACTATTTTTATTTATTTCAACTTACGTCGTTGTTCAAATTCACCATGACGATGAGGAATCTTTGGTTTCTTGGTAGGAGCAGGTAAAGTAGTCAACACATAAGGATTATCCGAATCAGAACATTGACGCCGTCGTTTCCGTAAGAGAGATGCTTGAGTCAAAACACCTTGTTCTGCAAATCGTCGCAAGAGAGGAGGTTCACGCTCTATCCGACCATACTGATAATAAAATCCACGTTGTCTTGGTTCCATCACTTGGTTCGAAGATGGATCAGGTTGGATTCGGGTACTTGTCATTGGACCATGAAGCATAGAGTTGAGTGGTTGATATTCTTCGTTGTATGTCAAATGTTTTGATGGTGGTGAAGATGATGAGTTGGTACCTGATGGTATGACTGTGGAAACATCATCGTTGATATGTTGTTGGGTATATTCCACAGGAGGATGTCGTTCATCCAATCGAATAGAAGATGATGAATGAGAAGATAAGTTCGTCGAATATAATGTTCTGAATTGAGTATAAGGTCGTACACCAGAAGTCTGATCAGAATTCATAATCACATCGTTTTGTAATGATGGTGGTGGTGTATGATCCAGTAGTGATACACTTGGTGAAGACAGTGGTACTGTTGACCCATTGGATGTTGAATGTTGTAAAGGATGAGTGTTTGTGATATTATCAAGAACATCGGCTTGTCCTGTGAGTGATGATGTTCGTTGCTGTACATCAGAAGAAGGTAAAGTGCTGGAAGTCGTTGTTGGAGAAGAACGAGTCAAATAAGAAACAGAAAGTTGTTTCGGATAAGTTGTACCATTGTTACCTAGGTCCTTCCATCGTTGTCCCATGGTGTATATTTCGTTTTGTGTAGTTGAGGTCGAATGAGATGGTGGAGGAGTTGGGCATAGATCACAACAACTTGGACTGTGATTCACACGAACGGCACCAAGAGAAGCACCAGGGTTGAGATCGTCCCTAAAGATAATGGTATCATCATGTGCAGGTCGATAAAACTTGACTAAATCACCTAAAGAATAAGAAATACAGAATAGTAACTTGGCAATGCGTTCAGTATCAGGACGTCGGCGTATGATTTGCTTGATAATACGAAAGAGATCTAATAGTTCTTCATCACCAAGTATGTCTTCGGCTTGTGGTTGGAATAATCGAGTTTCAGGTTTTGGTCGAAGTAGACAGCTTAACGTTGGTCGAGTGTCCATAATGTACTATTCATGTATACAATAATAATAATAATAATAAAGGGAATGAGAAAAAGAAAGAAAGAAAAGGGAATTCACACACACTCTGAAGTCAAGTAGATTTTTCCAAATTCCGCCAAAATCAGTAAAAAGATAATTTCAATGATTGGCCATTGGTAAACACTAATGATACCAGGAACAGAACTTACTGCTTTACTTATTTTGGAGTGGAATCTTCTCTGATAAGGAACCATTCAATTATTGATAACAATATCATTTTTATATACTTATCACTATCAATGATAAACATAATATATATTAAAATATTTCTACAATGAATATTGTCTACAGTGATCCAATTTTTTTTTTTATGAGAATCATCAGCGGAGTATAAAGTCAGGATCCTCACTTTTTATGTTGTCTTCCCAAAGTTTTTTTTTTTTTTTTTCTTCTTCTGAGTGTCCCTCACTTCGTTTCTTTCGGTCTGGGTCAATAAACGACAAAGACAATGTCATATACTGGTCCTGCAGGTAAATTACAATTAGATGATAAAAAAAAAATACATGCTGAATAGTATTCACAAATATTTCTTTTTATTAGGCTTTTACAATGCGCCTGTCACCAAACTTCTTGTTGTCTCAATAGGTGTTCTATCTATACTGGGATCCATATTGAAGCTGAAGCCTTATTATCAATTACAACTTTTCCCACACATCACTATCCATCATCAAGTAAACAAGAAAATATATACTTTAAAAAAAAAAAGACGTAATAGACACATATATACTTAAATTCACTTTTATATAGTTTTGGCGACTGATCACTTGCCAAATTCCTTTTACCAGTTCGGGAGATGTCTTCTTTGGTACAATGATTATATATTCAATGCGGATTATAGAACGTCAATTTGGTACTTCGAAATATGTGGTACGTTTTTTTTTTTTTTTAAACACTAAACATGGTTCGTTCAATTGTTTTATTTAATATATTTTTTTTTATTACTGTAGGCTTTTGTATTTGTAACCATATGTTTGGCGACTCTACTGGAGATTGGCGCTTTGGTGACAGGCATCAAGTTGGGATTTAGATACGTCCCTGGTGGACCGTACGTAAACTCAAAGGAAATGTAAACATATCTAAAAGACTCTTTTTTGTTTCCATAGGTACGCTCTATTATTTGCCATGCTTTATCAATATCATCGAATGGTACCAGGATTATATCGCTTTCGGATATTCAACATAACGTTTAACAACAAGATATTTCTATATATGCTATGTTTTCAGGTATGTATCCATGGACGAGAGGTTATGATCAAGTGACTTATACTATTTTTTTTTTTTTTAGATCTTTATCTCTCAAGGTGTGAATACTATAGTACCATGTGTATGTGGATTATTGGCCGGTGCGTTTTATAGATCTGATGTTGGAGGGATCAAGCAATGGCGATTCTCGGATCGATTACAATCATTCAGTTCACGTTATCTACAACCTTTGTTAGCGACTCCTCCAGTTCCTAGGTCCAACAATGCATTACCAATACGAAGACCCATCATAGCCATTGGTATGGAAGGCCTTGTTGCTACAGCTACTGGCATCGGCATCAACAATAATGACAATAACAGACGTAGACGATCAGCAGATAATACCATGTCAGCCACTTCCACTAGTATGGGCGATGATGATGATGACGCTCTATCTATCAATACAGATACCTCGATAGCCTCGAATGAAATAAGAAGAAATACTGGTAATAGGGTAGCAGGACCATCGACTTCCATGCGGGATTATTTAGATGCACTTACTGGACGAACACCATTAACAAGCAGTGAAATTGAACCACCATTACCGGAACATCTGATTGTATTGTCTTCCATGTTTCCCGATCATCCAAGAGAAACCATCACCAATGCCTTGTCGGCTGCTCACAATAATATCAACCGTGCTGTAGAAATCATGCTTCATACCCCTGCCCCTAGTAGTAGTATTAGTATTAGTAGTAGTAGTCATCCATGATTTTATATATCATCATTTTGTATAGAAAAAGTTACTTAAAAATATATATACTGTTTCTTTTGTAGACTTTATTGTAAAATATAAAAACCTTTTAAACCATCATGACTAAACTATATAGAAGACTATTTGTATTGAATAAAATCATCCTTAAAATTACTGTTGCGTAGAGTCCAATAGAAAGATGTCACCGTACTTGACCATAGAGAGAAAATCTAAACCAAGAGAAAAAAAGAAAAAAAAAATAGTTATTATTAAGACAATAAATAGCTCACTTTTTTTTTTTTTTTTTTTTTTTTTTACCTCTCCTCTACTATCCTTGTACCATGAATTACACTTGGTAGCCCATACAGTTTTTCCTAAAGTGTTCTTCAATTGGGATACAAAATCATTTTGGGCCTTTTCAGTAGGTTCAATTGCCTTGACATCCTTTCCTAATTGTTTCAAACCTCGGATAGCAGCATCGATTTGACTGAAAATAAATAAAGGAATGAGTTTTTAATGTATGAAATAAGATTTTATCCACTTACATTTCAGCCATGGCTACCACTGAATTATGACCAAGAAGTGAGGCTACAAAAGTATACAATTTAGCATTTCTTTTTTCAAGATTATATCATCTTTTTTTTTTTTGTCTTACCTGGACTATTTTCATATAAAGTGGGTCATCACCAAAAAAAAAAAAAAAAAAAAAAAAAAAATCAGTCTCATATGATCATCAAAGATAACAAATTAACTTACCCAAGTAACATGAAGAAATTTGGAAATCCATGAATAGCAATTGATTTATATGTGGCGGTATAATTTTCTTCCCAAAGTTTATTCAAGTTTTTACCATCTCGACCATTGACTATTGAATAAGAATAAAAAAATCAATGTCTAAAAAGAATATATATATATATATATATATATTTTTTTACCTTCCAAATTTCCAAGGTAACCTTGAGCATCATACCCAGTGGCCAAAATCAACACATCACATTCGAATTCATTTCCATCTTTAGTAGTAATGGTACGACCTTGAACAGAAGCAATACCTGATCTTTCCACCACGACGTTTTTCTCTGCCAAGGCTTCTAAATAAGTTTCAGAAGGAGTGATACGAAGACATCCAAGTTCATAGTCCGGAATCAACTTCTCCACCAGATCGGGTCTTCCTTTGTCGGTCAATCGTTTTGTCATTTCATTGATGGCTGCTTTTCGAATCGCTCTGCCGACAAATGTATTGAAAAGTCTAAAATTGAGATAAAACAATTCCAACTTTTTTTGAAATCATGAGTCCCTTTTTTCCTGTTTATTTTTTCTTTTTTTTTACTTTTTTTTTTTTTTTTTTTTTTTACTTACTCCAAGAAAGATGGTGTATCGATAAAACTTCATTAAAAAAGGGACCCATCTGAAAAGGAATTTGGTAAGACGAGAATATTTGTATTGTCCTCTCACAAGACACCATGTTGGATTACGTTGATAAGATGTTAATTGAGATACAATGGGTTGGATTTTGGGAATCAATTGTACAGCACTATTAAAATGATAAAAAGATCAATAAAATCAAATGTTTTATCATCATTCATTACCTTGCACCACTTCCAATCACAGCAACTCGTTTATCGGTGAGATCCACAGAATTATCCCAAAAGGCCGTATGAATGATCTTGCCTTCAAATGATTTGAATTCTTCAGGGTATCTTGGAATACGAAGAGGTCCCAATCCAGCAAAACTATCATTCAAAAAAGAAAAAAAAAGAAATGAATATATATAAAAAAAAGTAAAATCATATGTAAACTTACACAACATCAAAATAAGAGATTTGAACATTAGAAGAACCTACTTCTCTTAATGACAGTTCCCACTGTTTTCTTTCTTGTATCCAATTGGCACGTACCACCTCAGTATTGAAGATGGTTTGGTCGTACAAGTTGAATTGTTTTGCCACTCCACGCATGTATTCTAGAATTTCAGCTTGAGGAGAGAATCGATGTGACCAATCTAAGAATAATAATTATTATAAAAAAGATCAGTTAATATTTTTTTTTATAGTCCTATTTGATGTAACCTTACCTGGATTAGGTGCAAAAGATAAACTATACAAATGAGAAGGAACATCACAAGCACAACCAGGATAAAAATTATGTTTCCAAGTGCCTCCAATATCATCAGATGATTCAAAAATGGTAGCCTTAATACCAAGTTGTTTCTGTACTTGAACAGCTGCAGCAATACCACTGAACCTATAAAAAATAATCATCAGAAAATAAAGTCATATCTTTTTTTTGTTTTGTTTTAGTACCCTGAACCAATAATAGCAACACTAAGTGAAGAAGACATGTTGTGATTATACAAAAAAAAAAAAAAGAAAAGAAAAGAAAAGAAGAATAAGAAGAAAAAGATCTACTCCACTTATTTAAGAGTACTCGAAAAATCAAAAGACCGATTCCCTTTTTCAGAAGAAAAACTTTCATGTCAACTATTACAGGCGGATCACTAACTTTATTTCATCAATGGGAATATGAGTGAGAGAATTGTCCTGACTAATGCCGACTTTTTTTTTTTTTTTTGAAACAAAAATATCATCATCATTATTATTATTTTCTTTATGAACTATCCAATGCAACCTCACTATAGGACAAATCTCGGATAAATGAATTATGCCGTGATGATCCCTCTGTATGTTTTTTTGAAATAAATAAAAAAAAAATTATTTATTATAAAATAAGGCACTACAATATAAAATCATCTATACTAGTATTTCGTAATGTCCACCAAAATGAGGTCACTGTACCAGACCAAAGAGATGAAGACTATAATCAAATTGATAGTTAGATGGATTAAAATAAATAAAAGCATTCATTCCACTTACACCTCCTTTCCCATCTTGATACCAAGAATGACAACCACCAGAAAGCCATACTGTTGATTTGAGATTATTGTGAAGATTCAAAGTGAATTTTTCTTGAGCATCTTGTTTAGGTTCAATATAATCTAAATGATAACGTAACATTTTCTTGATACAATCGATCGCAAAATTGACTTGACTATATATATATATCAAAATAATAATAATAATAATTAATTAATTATTGATCAGGATAAATCATTTAAAAGACTTTACGATTCAATCATTGCCACTACAGTATTATGACCTAGACCAGTACCAGGACCAAGCATCATGAAAAAGTTGGGATAACCATGCATTGTCACTGTCTTGTATGTCTTGGGAGAGTCTTGTTTCCAAAGTGTTTTCAAAGAAATACCATTTCTACCAATGATATCCAGATGACCAAATTGATCATGCACATTGAATCCAGTTGCCAGTACAAGGACATCCACCTCATAAGATTGTTGTACTCCATTACTAGTTGTTACCCATAATGTGTTTCCATCCACTTTTTCCACTGCTGATCCCACTACTGTCACGTTGTCTTTGGCAATGTATTCATAGTAATCTTCAGATTGACAAATACGTTTACATCCAACAGCATACTATAATAAATGAAATTCGTTAGTATATTCTTGCTCCTTTTTTTTTTTTTTTTTTGCCTTACATTAGGAAGTAGAAGAGGAATGAGATCAGGTCTACCGACGTCTGTCAATCGTTTCGTAATAGAATGAGTAAATAACCGTCTGACTCTTTTGGCAAAAGAAGAACGAGGATATTTGAAATTAAAAATACGAAATTCACGAATCAAATACAAGAACCATCGATAGAACCGCATCAGAAAAGGAATATAACGAAGGCATGTCATGAGTAATTTGCTGTATTTGAATTGAGACCGAGGTGCAATCCATCCAGGAGTTCGTTGAAAATTATAAAGACGAGTTGCTTTTTTCTGTAAATACGGCATGACTTGAACAGCACTATCCAAAAAAAAAGAGGCATGAATACTTTTCTAAAAAAAAAAAAATCATACGAATATGATTTACCTAGCACCATTTCCAACAAGAGCCACACGTTTATTTTCTAATTCAACGGTATCATCCCAAAGGGCTGTATGCATTGTTGGTCCTGTAAATCCTTTCAATTGATCTGGTATTTTTGGAATCCGTAATCCACCAACACCGCTGAATCTATATATGACATATCATCAATTCCAATAAAAACCTTACTTTCTTTCTTTCTTTTTTTTTTTTTTTTTTTTTTTAACTTACAAAAAATGATAGTATTTGGATTGGATTTGATCAGGAGTATCTTGATGACAATAATCCACTTTCCATTGAGATCGATCTTGACACCATTCAGCCTTCAAAACACTAGTATTCAACTTTGTGTTCTTGTATAAATCATATTTTCTAGCTACTTGACGTAAATAAGCATAGATTTCACTTTGACTTGCATAGTGTTCCGTCCAATCTACAAAAAAAAATGAGACTTTTTTTATTGACAACAATACCTTTTTTTAACTTACTTGGATTGAGTTCAAAACTAAAACTATATAAATGAGAAGGAATATCACAAGCACAACCTAATTATATACATGTCAATAGATTAGTTTTTATATATATGTCATACTATAAAATATTTTTACCAGGATAAGTATTTGCGTGCCAAGTACCACCTATTTCGGACGCTTGTTCTATAAAATAAAAGACATAAGGTTAATATTTTTCGTCAAGTTTATAATGAACTTTTTACCAATAATATCAGCAACTATGCCTAGTTGTTTATAAAGTTGAATTGCTGAGCAAATGCCACTGAATCTATTCAAAAAAAAAAAAAAAATAGTGTCAAGAGTTAGTATTCTTTCTATCTATTTTATTTCTTGCTACAAACCCCGCGCCAATCACAAGTGCAGTCAAGTCTTCTTGTACAGGATAAACCATAAAAAAAAAAAAAGATAAAGGGAAAGAAGGAAAGAAAGAAAGAGAGAAAAAAAAAAAAAAAGAAGGCGGGTAAATAAATAGAGAGAAGAAAAAAGAATCAGGGGGAAAGGACTACAGATTCAATGCCTATTTGGGATCATCCTTTTCGTTGTCATTGTTTTTGAAATGAACTCATGATATTTCCCACGTTTTCCCGTACATCATCTTTTTTATTCCAAATTTTAACAAAGATTTATTATTTATTGGTCAGCATTGATTCTCTTCTTCCATATTCTGTAAAAAGACAATAATTATTTACGAAATAAAAAAGAGTTTGTTTATTGTATAATATGCAATATATAGAACTAACTAAAAATAAGATTTTTTTTTCCTCATTTAGCTAATTCATTGAGATAATATGTAAAGTGATAATATGCAAAGATAATATAATATGATAAAAATAACAAATGACATTAAATGAATTCACGACCTTCAACCATCAATTGTGGAGGTGCTTTGACAAGATCAGTAATCTATGATAAAATAAGAATGTTAATATATAAATCAATAAATAAAAAAAAAGAGTTATGTAAAGTAAAAGTTACCTGATTACAACCCCACACCTTAATATGTTGGAGAGATTGGCATGATCGAATCAATTTGGTTAGAACATAATCATCCATAGAACGTACAAAGCTAGTATCCAAATACGTCAAAGAGGTACAAGCCAAAGAACTAGTTGGAGGAGATTTTGTTTTCTTCGTTGTAGAGTATGCATTGTTGTTGTCATCATCCGTGTTTTCCCCAGCAATGCTTTCCAAGGCAGAGACTGATAATTTGTGCAAACTGTGAATATCCAAATGAAGCAGAGATTTTCCTGAATGTGCTAGTAAGTGTTTCAATGCATCATCATCAAACTGTGTACATCGAGCAATCGTCACATGTCGTAATCCCATTCTAGGTTGATGATGATATGCCAAAGGTCCCACTTTCCATTCTTCCGAGAATAAGGTCTTGAACCCATCTGAAGTCATCTTGTCGCTACCATCCAATTCTAACTTTTCCAATTGAGAACAATGAGCTAAGATACCGTCCACTAACATTTTATCCGTCATATCCGTACAACCACGTAGCGTAAGTTCCTTGAGAGTTTTGCCATTAATAGAAAGGACTTTGATAAGAGGTGTATCTGTCAATTTGTAGGGTCGATTAGGTTCAGTAGAAGGCCATGACAATTCTAAACTTTCCAATGTGTTAATACCACTTTCCGCAAGCATCTCCAACCAATCATCATCTAGTGTCACAATGCGAGAAAGTCGTAGATGTTGTAATTTGTTGCAATGAGTCACTAATGCTTTGAAACTATCCTTTTGGAATCGATTGCTATGTCGTAGGCTGAATGAATGTAGTCGACTACCAATTGTTTTGAAAAACTTGATCCATTGTTGTTCAGTAATAAGATGACATCCAGATAATGCGAGTGAAGTCAATTGCTGTAGATGACTGCCATAGAGTTCAAGTACGTCATTCGTCATTCGTCCACAGTAATAGAGACGTAAAGTGCGTAGATTGGGACAAAAGTGAGCAACATTTTTCAATCCATCTACATCCAAATCTAAGAAAAATAAATATATTTTGATGAATTAGTGTGATTTTCTTCTTTCATCTTTTTTTTTTTGTTACTTACTAGTACAATCATAAAGACGTAATTCTCTAATAAAAGGTTGCATAAAGAGTCGTGCAGTATGATTTGTCAATAATCGATTTCGACAAATGATTTTGGCAATTTTGTCCATATTAATAAAACTAAGATCGCCAAGTGCTTCTACATCACTGATATGATCTGTAATAATCTAAATATAAAAATTAAAAAAAAAAGTCAGAAAGTATTAGAATGATATTTTGATGATGATCCCATTTTACAAAAAAAAAAAAAAAAAAAAAAAAAGAAAAAAGAAAAAGAAAGGACAACTTTACATTGATACAAATATCTTGAAGTGAATTGACAACAGGAGTAGATTGGACACCCATCATAAACCAAGGTTTTTTATTTCCACCAGATGTATGAGAGATCACACGTCTTTTCTTTGCTGGCTGTTTTCCCTTTGATAAATTTCCAGAGAGACAATCAGGACATAAAGTTTCTTCAGATGGATCGGATCGAGGACGAACAAATCGGCATTTGCATTTGGAACAAAATAAGACACGAATTCTTCCAGGAGTGGCGCGTGAAGAAGGTCCAGGTTCAACAAAATCACTATCATCACTATAATCAGAGTCATCGTCGGCTGGTCGTTTTTTCTTGCCTTTGGATTTCTTGTTCTCATTAGCAATTTCAATAATCGCTTTTTCTTTAGCATTTCTAGTCCTTCTTCTTGGTGTATAAAGAATACTTTCAGTTGTTTCAGTAGTAGTAGTAGTAACGGGGGAAGAAGAACTTGCTGCGGAATCATTCGTGGCGTTTTCTTCTTGAGCTTGTTGTTCTCTTTCTCTTTGTTGTCGTCTTCGTTCTGCCATTTGAGCTCGACTACGGTTTTCTACTTGAATACCATGTTCCTATTTTTTTGATAATATAAAGAAAAAAAAAATAATGATCAATTCTAATTCTTATCATTGCATCTAAAAATAAAAAAAAAAAAAATACGTACACGTAAAAAACTTGTTAAGGCCGAAGTAGGACCCCGGATACGGTTACGATTGTTAGCTTGGTTTGTAGGTTGGTTGACATTGGATTGGTTGGGATTAGAAGACATTTCCAGAAAAAAAAAAAGAAAACCAAGAGAGAACCAAGATGACAGACGTCTAACAAAAGTAATTAGGGTATGAAAGAAAAAAGAAAAAAAAAAAAAGGGCGGGAAATCAAACGGCTTAATATATTTTTTTTTCTATAGAATTTTTTAAGCCAATAAGATAAATTCATTTATTTTATTTGATTGGTTTGAATCCAAGAATTTTGTCTTGATTTCCACAAGTC
The DNA here is from genome assembly GCF_025201355.1 of Halteromyces radiatus. Taxonomy (NCBI): domain Eukaryota; kingdom Fungi; phylum Mucoromycota; class Mucoromycetes; order Mucorales; family Cunninghamellaceae; genus Halteromyces; species Halteromyces radiatus. Next base: position 370,870 of record NW_026251698.1, on the reverse strand, counting down.
AAATTTGAACCATTTAGATTAAATTATATCTTTGACTTGATCAAAGAAAAGAGAATATTAACTACTAATGGTATTTTACTTTTATGCCGAATAAGACATCTTCAAAATCTACTTTTCCCGAATTCAAGTCTGTGTAACCCATTATTGAATAATTAAATGTTTGCCATCAAAAAACTTGTCTTTTTTTTTTTATTCTCTCTTTCTTTTATTTTTATAAACAACAAAATGTCAAGAGAAAAGAAAACTGTAGCCATTATTGGATCAGGGTAAATAAAATAAAGAATAATTATGAATGATTATTAATATATTATGATTTATAGATTTAGTGGTTTATGTGCTGCTATTCGTGTTAAACAAGAATTGGGAATTAGAGCTACTGTATTTGAACTTTCTGGTAAAAAAAAAAAAAAAAAAGAAAAGAAAAATCATCATCATTAAAATAATAATATTTTATATAGATAATGTTGGAGGAACATGGCATGTTAATACTTATCCTGGATGTGCTTGTGATATTCCTGTGTAAGATTTTTCATTCTATTTGCTTTCATCATTATTCATACTTATTATTATTATTATTATTATTTTCAATAGTCATTTGTATTCTTTTAGTTTTGAACTTAATTCAGGTAAAAAAGTCTCCAGGAACCAAATCACCATCGGAATTTGAATCATATCCATATATAAAAAAGATATAAATTCGTCTCTAATATCTTTTCTTTTTTTTTTTTTTTTTTTTTTAGAATGGTCTCAAAAATATAGTCCTCAAGCAGAAATTCATGAATATTTAGTACGTGTAGTAGATAAATATCGACTTCGTAGTCAAATCAAACTCAATACAGAAGTCATCTCTGCAACTTGGTGTGAAGACTTACTACAATGGAAAGTGGAATATCGACATAAAGAAGACCCTCCTGAAACAAAATATTTTGATATTGTGTAATTTCACTTTCAATATATATATATATATATATATATATATATATATATGATAACTTATTATTATTATTTAAAGTTTTGCTGGTTTAGGTTCTCTTAGAATACCAAAAATACCAAAACAATTTACAAAGTTTGAAGGTCCAACTGTTCATAGTGCTAAATGGGATCCTACTATTGATTATTCCAACAAACGTATTGGTATCGTTGGTACTGGTGCAAGGTAAAAAAAAAAAAAAAAAAAAAATAGAATCAAAAACGAAATTCAATAGTATTAAAACTTTTTTCTTTTTTAATATATATGTAGTGCTATTCAATTGACTCCTGAATTACAAAAGATTGCTACCAATTTAGTCGTATTTCAACGTACTCCTCCATGGATATTCCCAAAAGCTCAATTCAATTATTCCAAATTAGTACAATTCATCTTTCGGTATTTTCCCTTTATCATGCGTCTATACAGATGGTATTTGTTCCTTGGTGTAAGTGAAAATGGTTTAATAAAAATAAAAAAAAAATATTGATCTTTTTTTTTATAACATATAGCATGAATGGTTTTACTATGGTTTCCGTGATAACAATGGTATTCTTGCAAAATTAGGTCTACGTTATTTCAGACGCATTACTGCCGAAACCTTAACAAAAGCTGGGAGACCTGATCTTATTCCTATCATGACTCCAAATTATGCACCTGGTTGTAAGGTAAACTTAGAATTAAAAAAAAAAGGACTCGATATATGATTTTAATATGATTCCAATAGAGAATTGTTCGTTCTGATGATTATCTTCAAACAATGGCCAAATCCAATGTGAACGTCGTCACTTCTCCTATTGGTAATATTCAAGGAAATACCATTTATACTAAGGATGGTCAAGCTTATGAATTGGATATTCTTGTTTTGGCTACTGGTTTCGAAATTGGGAAATTTGGTGGAAATATCAAACGTAACAAAAAAAAAAAAATTTAAAAAAAAATTAAAAAGGAATCATACAAAAACTTATATTCTTTTTATATCTCTCTGTTTTATGATCAATTATAGTCTATGGAAGGAATAATATGGATTTGACTAGTTATTGGAGAAATCATCCACCAAGAACATTCAAATCGACTCTAGTGAATGATTTCCCTAATATGTTTATTCTTTTTGGTCCTGGTACTGGTTTAGGTCATAACTCGGCTATTGGCATTATTGAAAGGTAAAGCAATTTTTCTTTTTATGTGATGCTATGCTGGTCATACTCATTTTTTTTTTAAAAAAAAATAGTCAAGTGGAATATGGTATCAAAATGATAAAGTATATGATGGATCATCGATTGGATGCAATGGACCCTACTAGAAGTGCACAAAAGGTATACTCGACAAGACTTGTGGCCAGTTTCAAGGATTCAGTGTGGCAATCTGGATGCAGGTCTTTCTACAAAAGTATAGATGGTAATATTTACTCTCTTTGGAGTGGAACAGTCATGTCCTTCTGGCGTGAATTGAAGAATACAGGTTTCGACACAAGCTTCAATTATTATCGAAAGGCTTTACCACCTGTGGAATATTCTGGTGAAATAGGCAAAACGAAGTTATAATGATTTTGGTAATAAACCTTTTGGTATTGGTCTGATTAGTAGCCGTAGTCTTTTAGGAATAGTATTAGCAGTAGTGGTAGTAGTAGTGATAATCTTTTTTTTTTATGCTTATTGACAATAATGTATCTTTAAAGTCTGCTTGTCATTTTCACTTTTAATCAATAAACAATCTATCACATTTTTTTTTTTTTTTTTGGAATCAAGTATGTCAATGATGAGTGAAATATGAAACTTTCAGTATCTAGATGGGTATACAGAAAATGAAAATATATTCGATTTGGTAGTAGGGTCAACTCTTCTGTTGAAGTACATCTAGTGAGACACATTGACTTCCGCTAACCTGTTCAACTTCCTATCGAATAATCCAATCAGAAGTGTCATCTTTCCCCACACATATACTAATATGATTCGGATCCAGCCAACATAACGTACCCGTGATAAAATCATCGACTTTTATTTGACGTTTCACTTTAAATAGAAGAAAACAATCAACATCCGTCATCACTACGATGAAGCAAACACACACAAAAGTAAACTTTATTTTCACATTCTTTTTCTTTAAAAAAAAAAAAAAATAAGAGATAGACTATACTATTGTCATACTACTAACAAAGGTAAAAATCAAAACTAATGTAATCAAATCCAGTCGAGAAAGTGACACGCATGTAATTTACTACAAAAATAGACACAATAGAATAAGTACATCAGGTATTATCACAACTATTCAAATAAATACTTACAAGCTTCACTTCCTTAAGACCATCCTTGAAGAAGGTGAAGTAAGGAGTGATACCATCTTCACGGTAGTTCAACAAAGCGACCATACCTTCGGGATCCATGCTTTCACCAATGTAGAATTCATAATCTTTGAAGTTACCCAAGATCTTCTTGACCAAAGTGGCGGCCTTGGCTTCGAAAGTGGGAACACGCGAAGGATCGGATTCTTGGAGCTTAGCCTTGATAGCCTTCATATAACCCTTGATATAGGACATGTAAGACTTCTTGTCGAAAGAGGTTTCGGTCAAACGGAAAGAGTAGACGACGTTGTTGACAGTTTGAGAGCTAGAATCAGCTCCTTCGTCATCACCACCTTCGGCAGAAGGGTTGGCACCAATATCGACTTCACCTTCAGAAATGGTGATCATCTATTAAAAAAAAAACCCCCCATATCTACTTTTTCAGTCATTCCATTCTATATGAAAATAATAATAATAATAATAATAATAATAATAAAAAGGGTATACTTTGACTTTACCGCACAGTCAACTTCGAAAGCAATGTCATCGATTACTTTGATGGGCTATAAAGAACGATGAAAAAAAAAAAAAAACATGTTTAGTAAAATGATAGTTCCTGTTATCTCTCATTCTACTTACGTAGGCATCAGAGAACAATTCGTCGCCTAATCATCCAGAAAAAAAAAGAAAGGAATGAGTCATCCATCATTATTAAATATGTTTTAGTGTATTTTCAATGATTACCAGAGATGATATCAGTGTACAAAAGCATGTTGATTAAAAAAGGTGTATGGATGGATGGATGGAAAGAAGAACAAGAGAAATCAAAAAATGAACTTTTGTATCAAGACGTGTTTGACCATTTTAAACCCAGATAATCGAGCCGTGTTCGGACGGACCCTGGGTCAAATATCTTTTTTATTCTTCCCTTTTGCATGAAAACTAATGGTAAAGTTAAACAAAACCCATCACTAATGTTCATCACTCTATTCATTCAAGTACATATATGTGATTCATATTCCATATCGAATGAAAAACCTAGTTTGCAGATCAATTTATTTATATTCATTTTAACTTGGATGATCCTATTTCTTTTTTTATTTTATAACATTGTCATCAAAATCCAAATCATTTTATATGAATGATTTTTATTAAAATATACCAATAAAATAATAATAATAATAATAATAATATAATAATAATAATAATAATAATAATAATAATATATCATTTCCTTTGCATAACAACAAAAAGATGTTCAAAATTATTAAATTCCCGCGGACTATCTATCTAGCATCTTGTGGGATACAAGCCAATCATATGTTGCCGCACATACGTTCACACTTACGCACACTTACTCGTATAAAATACAAAAAAAAAAAAAATTGATGATTAGAGTTAAAAAAAGAAGAAGAAATCGTTATGAAATAGAAGATGAATCCGCCTTTACATACCTTTTTTTTTCAGTCAATTTTTTTATAACATTTTAGTGTGGAAGACGGAGAATCATTTTTCATATATTTTTTTGGTGGAAGATCCTCATTCGCGCCCCTACTTCTTTTTCCTCTTTTTTCTTTTCTTTTCTAAAAAGTTCCTTTTTTTTTTTTTTTTTTTTTTTTTTTTTTTATTATTATGTTTCCACAACTAAGGAATGGGTCTTTACTTTTACTTGTAGCTGCTACTACACAATTGGTAAGTGGATTCTACTTACCAGGAGTAGCTCCTATAGATTATGCTGATGGTGATAGTGTTCCACTTTATGTCAACTCACTTTCACCCATGTCGTCTCAACAAGTCAAATCTATCATGTCTTACGATTATTATGATGAACGTTTCCATTTTTGTTCACCTCCTGGTGGACCTAAACAACAACCTGAATCTTTGGGTAGTATTCTTTTTGGTGATCGTATTTTTACTTCAGCTTTCAATGTAAAAATAAATAAATAAATAAATAATAATGAACAATCAACTAACTCTTTTTTTTTAATAGCTCAAGATGAAAGTGAATACAGACAATGGTTGTGAACTTTTATGTCAAGTAGAAAATCCTATTCCCAAAAACGATGCTTTATTTATCAACCAATGTATTGCTGATGATTATGCTATGAACTGGGTGATTGATGGATTACCAGCTGCTCATGAGATTATGGATGAACGTACCAAAGAAACTTATCAAAGTATTGGTGTACCATTAGGGGATGCCCAAGAACAAGTAGCATTGAACAATCATTATGACATTTATATCAAGTATCATCCTCGTCCTCATGGTATGAATCGCGTTGTAGGAGTGGAAGTACTTGCCTCTAGCAAAGATCACAAAATGAAAGATAACAAACCTATGTGCTTACAAGGTGATAAACCCTATTATCTCAAGGCCGATGGTAGTGATAAAGTGATATATACATACACCGTAACATGGATTGTAAGAGCACAAAAAAACAAAAAAAAAAAAAAAAAAAAACAAAAATAATAACGTTTTTTTTTTTCTTTTTTTTAGGAATCAGATACTGCTTGGGCTACTCGTTGGGATAATTATCTTCATATTTTGGATCCATCTATTCATTGGTTCTCTTTGGTTAATTCCATTGTGATTGTTCTGTTTTTGACTGGTATGGTGGCCATGATCTTGATTAGAGCTTTACATAAGGATATTAGTCGTTACAATGCTGTGGAAGTACAAGAAGATGTTCAAGAAGATTATGGATGGAAATTGGTTCATGGTGATGTTTTCCGACCTCCTGTACGATCCATGTGGTTATCAGTCATTGTTGGTAATGGTGCTCAATTGGTGGCTATGGCTGCATCTACTCTAGGTAATAATATATATATATATATACTTCATTCATACTGATGATATTCCTTATAGTATTTGCTGTCCTTGGTTTTCTATCTCCTTCTAATCGTGGTGCTTTAGCAACCGTTATGGTGGTTTTGTTTATGGTCTATAGTGGTATTGCTGGTTTTATCTCTGCTCGTCTATATAAGATGAATGGTGGTGAATCTTGGAAGACAAACATGTTATTGACTGCTACCTTTTTCCCTGGGTAATTTAGAAAAACAAAAAAAAAAAAAAAAGACTGAAAGAAAATCAATGGATTTGTGAAGATAAGACTGATCTTTTTTTTATAGAGTTATCTTTGGATCATTATTTGTTTTGAACTTTTTGTTAGTTGGATCTCATTCATCTGGAGCTGTTCCATTTGGTACTATGCTTGCTATCTTGGGGATTTGGGCAGTGATTGCTTTACCTTTGAGTATAGCTGGGTCTTATTTTGGTTTCCGGAAACCTCGTATTGAACATCCTGTACGTACTAATCAAATTCCTCGTCAAGTACCTGATCAACCTACTTACTTACGTAGTTGGCCATCCATTTTGATGGGAGGTACCTTACCTTTTGGTGCCATCTTCATTGAACTCTACTTTATCATGAACAGCATTTGGTTCCATCGGATTTATTATGGTATTGGCTTCCTCTTTTTAGTATTTTTGGTACTTGCCTTGACCTGTTCTCAAGTGACTATTCTTATGTGTTATTTCCATCTTTGCAATGAAGACTATCATTGGTCGTGGCGGGCATTCTTAACTTCTGGTGCTGCAGGTTTTTATGTGTTTTTATATTCGGTTTATTACTATTTCAACAAATTGGCTATCACAAGTTTGACAAGTACTTTACTTTATTTTGGTTATTCAACCATCATTAGTATTTTATTGATGGTGATGACTGGTAAGGATATATATATAATCGATTTATCGCTTACTTTCATTCCTTTTTTTTTTTTTTTTTTTAAAAAAAATAGGCTCCATTGGTTATCTTGCTTGTCTCATCTTTTTACAAAAGATCTTCTCAAGTATCAAGGTGGATTAGATTAGAATTTATGATATTTGTTTACTTTAAAAATATTTATTCTCCAGTAAAATGACATACCTTAAATCTTATAGTTTTGATGATTGTTCCTATTGTTGATCGGATTACAATGTTCCACATACGCGGGTCACCCTGAGTTTTTTTTTTTTTTTTCACGTGTAAGGAAAAATATTGGGAGAAAAAGATAATCAATAGAAGAGACAGCATCTGCCAGCACATGTCTATGAACATCCTTCTTTTTGATGAGTGGTCTTATTTGGTCTGTCAAACATCCAAACACAAATAGTTAGATAAGGGCCCTTTTTATAGATATATATTTGAAACAGAACCTATTCGTTACACATAGTGTTAGGGATTTCATATGAGCTTTTTTTTTTCCCTTATTGACACATGTTGATTGTTATTCTTTTTGTATTGTTAGTTCTGATTTTTAATTAAACAATGTGTGACATATATCGAAAAAAAAGTTACGTTATCTATAGACACCATAATAATAATAATAATAATAAAAGGATGATTGTTTTTTTATTTATTGCATAAGATGAATAGGATAGATAATGAATAAGAATGTGACAAAAGATGATAGATAAATCGAATAAGAAAGAAGGGGATATCGTTTTTTTTTTGTTTTTTTAAAAGGAAAAGAGTATGATGAGAAGGGAATGATAATGAGACATAATAAATAACAAAAGGAAATGAAAAAATGGGAGAATATGGGAATAATAATAATAAAAAATCTTCAGGTGATAATAATGATAAAAAGAGTAAGTAATAATAAAATCAATAGACAACGGTGGGAGGATCGGGTGTGGTGGGGCAAGATAATATATCGGGATGAGTCAAATGTTTTCCAGTAGATGAGCGAGCACGTAAAGAAGAAGAAGAGGAGGACCGATGGGTCAAAGGCTTGTGATCATTGGAAGGTAATTCAAAGGAAGCAGACGATGATGAATTACTAACAGGAGCAGCACCAAGCAAGGCACGTGGAACGGGAAGCAGACCTGTCATACTTTTGGCGATCCACACAGTAATATTGAGAGGTAATAATACTAAAGTAGCAATAGTAGAATTCTTGGCCATTCTTTGATCTTGATCAATCTTGTAACATATAAATTGATCAAATTCTCGTACTTTTTCATCAATCATAGTAAATTTGTCTTCGGACCAAGAGCGTAAGAGATGTTCCTTCTTTTCGAATCGACGAACAGCTTTTGTGAGTTGTTGAATAGTAGGACTAAGACCATCAGTGACTTGACCCAAATCCTTTTTGGTGGCAAAAGCTTGTCGTAAAGAATATAGTTCATCTTCCATAATATCCAATTTCTTTTGTAATTGTTGTACCTGAGTTTCATTCACTTGGATTTCACTTTGTAGATACATTGTTCTTTCACGTAAAAGAAGCATGACATGAGAGAGAGGTTTCAATGAAGCAGCAAGAACAAAAACAGCCACGTTGAATGAACTCATATATCGTTCATAATCACTAAGGAAATATCGACTATATTGTAAAGTATATCCAGCTACTGCAGGTGAAGCCAAGACCCATATCAACCCCATCAATTCATGTCGTCGGAGTTCAGTTGCCATTTGTTCTTGTCTTAACCAACTAGACGAAGGTGATGCTTTGCCTTTCTTTCCATCTTCCATATTGGATGTATTTTTATTATTATTATTGTTGTTGTTGTTATTGTGATACGTGGCGTGGAAATGAATCAAACGTCGACTTCTTGCACTTTCGTAATAAGACCATGGTACTAAAATAAAGAAAATCAAAAGAAAAAGTAATATCAGATGATTAGTATTGTTTTGTTTGTTGTTTGTCACCCTTTTTCGTTTTATTTTTATTTTATTTTTTTATTATAATTATTTTTCCTTTTCATTATATATATATATATATATATATATATATTATATAATTACCTGTCATCCATTTATAAACATAATATAGAATCAATAAAATCATTACAAAATCACTCCATATTTCGGCACTACCAGCAAAAAAGGTACCAAGAGTAGGGACAATAGCTAATAGAATAGGCCAGGAAAATTCATTTGAATTCGTTTGGTTGACTTCCATTTCTGCAAGTGATGGTGGTGAAGACGGTGAATTTCGTTTCTTTGTGAAGGTATTCGTAGTATTGGATCGTCTATTAGGTGGGAAACGCATAAACGATTCTTCTTGATCGTTTTCAGAAAAAGTCATAATAGGAATATAAAAAAAAAAAGTAGAATAAAAAAAAAAAGAAAGAAAAAGGAAAGGAGAATTAAAAAAAAAGTTTTAAGCTTATAAGGTTGGTGTGAGAGCGAGAGAGAGAGAGAGAAAGAAAGAAAAAGAGAAAAGAGGAAATCAAAATTCAAATGCCACGATTATTTATATATGTGAGTATGTACCACCAATCAATGAATTTTTTTTTTTTTTTTTTTGGAAATCAGCTGAAAATGTGTATTAACGGATCTTATGAATAAAATAAAATAATATATTCTATTTCTACTAAGCATATGTTTGTTATTGTTATATATATATATATATTTTAATAGCTGATTATATGGTAACACTCTTTTTGGAACTATTTATCCCTTTTTGTTCATCGCTTTTTTTTTTTTTTTTCAATGAGCGCGCCTAATACAATTTTTTTTTTCTTTCTTTCTTCGTACCAACAGATCAAATCCTTTCTTTTCTCTTCTTTTCCTTTTTTTCTTTTCTTTATTTGTGTACATTCACCTTACTATTATATATTTACATATACATATTATATATAATTCACTATATGAATAGTGATATAACTTGTTCACCAAAAGTGTCTTCACCATTAAGACCTCCTCGTTTCGATATTACTGGAACAACAACAACTAGTACTACTAATACTGATGACTATACACATACAACATTACGTAGACTCAACTCTCGTTCATCAATTTCATCTTCTTCCGCTCATCTCAATAGACTCAACGCCAATCTTGAAGCTGATATGAGTGATTCTCCCGTTGTATCTGATTATGCTCTACGGAAACATCATTCTACTTCAACTTTGACTTCTGATTTACAACGCTGGAGTTTAGGTGTTTCTGGCTCTCAACCCGACTTACTTGATGCTAGAAACGATAATCATGTGGTTGTTCCATCACCAACTAATTCAACTTCATCTTCTCCAATTTCAACACCATCACAGAATATACCTACTCCAATGACAACCAATACCTCTTCAGTAGTTTTGGGTCAAGATATTACAGAAAATAGTGCTATGGATGTATTAACTTTGGAACCGAATGATTTACAACGCTTTAGAAAATGGATGATTGGTTTCTGTATTGTGAATTTTGATTTAGAAATCGGTCAAGGTAAAAAAAAAAAAGGAAATTAAATATAGAAAATAAATCACACATTCATCTTTTATTATTATTATTATTATTATTGTTTTAGCTTTGGATTATGTTTATCCTCCTATGGATCTTACGACTATTGAACAGAAAAATATGCAAGTATCAACGAAATGACGCAAAAGAATCATATTGATGACGATAGTCTTATATCTCCTTTTTTTTTTGCATTTATCTAGCTGTTTTTCTGCCTTTCCTGATTCTAACGTATTCGAAGTAGGTGATCAAGTTTTTAATATACGGTTAAGAGCAAGTAATTCTTTATTTGCAGCATCAGGTAAATATCTACATACTTAAAAGAAAGAGAATGATAGAAAACGAGATAGTTGAATGGGATATTGTTTCGTAAAAAAAAAAAAAGGATCAATATTGATGCACTCCCCTTTTTCGGTTTAGGTCCAACGACAACAGCTGGGTTTTTATATGGATATGTCTTCTTTAGGCAGAAAAAAGATACAACTATTCGACGTGGTTACTTTCAAGTAAATCTAACTATTTCTTTCATTCTGTTTCTTACTGATTTCTTTTATTATTATTATTATTATTATTTATTAGAAATCTTTGGTTTTGTTATCACAACATCCTTACATTGGGTTATTCTCCAGAATTGTAGCAATACTTGGTCCTGCTTTTTTTGATGCTGGGCAACCCATGTTGGAAGCTGCTGTCATGAACATTGCAAATTGGTAAGTATAAATAATAAAATGAGTAAGTATTGATGTATTTATTATTATTTAGGCATGCCCCTAGAATGGATGGTCATATATTGGATTTACCGTTTCTTGGTCATTTATTGGAAGTGGAATTACCTCAACCTCTTAAACCTCAATTATTAGAAACATCTACTTTTGATATGAATAGAATGCAACCAGATATTCAGGTACATATAACATATTTATTACGTATGCATATATATGCAAACTAACGGGGTTTATATATTTGTTTACATTGTAGATCATGGCCTCTGTCCCTGTAGGAGGGTTATATTTCCATTTTAAGGATATATTCAAGGATTTGTGGTTACTGTGGGAACTGATATTGCTTGGAGAACCTATTATTGTGATTGCCCCTGATCCTGGTATTTGCAGCGAAGCCGTGGTATCTTTGGTTGATTTGATTAATCCAGTAAATGAATTGTATAGTGGTTGATGACAATGAAATCATTTACCTTTTTTTTTTTTTCCTCATAGATTCCTTATTGCGGTGACTACCGACCTTATTTTACTATTCAAGATTCAGATTTTAAAAGTTTTGTTAACAAGAATCGGGTTAGTTGACTTGAATGATGTGATTGCGAATCAACTTGTTTTTATTAACAGATTGTTTGATAATATAGCCTCCTACAAATTTGATTCTTGGTGTTACCAACCCCTTCTTTAATACTGCAATTGGACATTGGCCACATATCGTTCGGGTAGGAAGACAGCAACTAAGGTAAAAAAAAAAAAAAAAAAAAAAAAAAAAAAAAAAAAAAAAAAAAAAAAAAAAAAAAAAAAAAAACTATTGGTCATATCATGCATATTTCTATTATATTAACTCATCTTTATTATTTAGGAAACCTGATGGTACTTTGGTAGCAACACATAGTACTGGAAATAACAAGAACATTACCAAGAATCGAGCACATAGATCTGGTCATTCATCTAAACCAAATTTAGGCTCCAAGTCAAACGTTTTGTATGATTTTGTTCAGGTAAGTTGAATCATCTTTATTGAAATAACAATGGCTTATTTTCATTTTTCCTTCCTTCTTTTCTTTAGGGTGTAACCTCCAAACGGAAAGGTGTTATCGCAAAAGACAGGGATTTGTTACGAATGTTGACAGAAGCAACAGTACGGGGTCATCCACCAGGTAATTGATCAAAATCATCCTTACTGACACTATATTTGATTAACTAACGTCACCTCATTTTTCTTTTCTCTAGATTGGCTTCTTAACAATATACTTCGACATTATTTTGTAGATTTGACAGAAAAATTCCTTGTTCCATTGAATCGTTACTTCAGTACTTTGGTTCCAAAGGATGAGTAAGTGTGTGTAAAAATATAGAAAAAAAAACAATATATATATATATATATATATATATAGGTTATTGACTCCTTCCTTTTTTTAGAACTTCTTTAAGTCAAGATATGAAACCTCCTCAACTTGGACCGTTCCAGACCGATCAATTCATCAAGTCTCTCAAAGAATATGGATCGCCACTACCTTTTAAATCTACTTTTAAGACAAGAACATCAGCAACTGATCCTGTCAAGGAACTTTATTTACAATTTTTGAAATGTGGTAATTTTGCAACTTGGTTACAGCAATCGACGACTTTGGCACAGCATCATCTTGACAAACACTATTTACATCAATTATGTCATATCAATCCTCAACAGACTCGGAATGAAAATCTGATCAAAGTGATTAGGGATGTTTTGGTAAGAATGAAGAAGCAATTACTCTTTTTTTTTTTTTTCTTCTCTATACTAATCTACTTTTTTTTTTATAATGATAGGGTGATTCTACTTCTTCATCATCTAATCTTACTAACATCATGACCAATGATCAACGGGAACAACTGGAATTCATTTTGAAAACAATGACAACGCGGAACTGAATTTGACGGGTAGATCTATTTCTGGTGTTACTCTCTTCTATTGGTCACAAGAAACGGAGCTATTCTCGGATAAATGACATCCCTTCCTCTCCCTTTTTTTATTTTTTTTTTTTTATTTTTATTTTTTATTATTTCAGACATTTATTTTCTTTCTTTCTTTTTATTCTTCTCTTTCTTTCTTTGTATATACTCTTGTTCTGTTTTGCACCATGCCTATGTTTACCAAACTCCATTCTATACGATCTTCTATTCACTTCCCCTCCGTATTGAAACAGCGACCTTCTTCTTTTACTTCAAACAATGTTGATTCTGATCATACCATCTCTTCAACTTATTCCCACAATTCTTTATCTGTTGACAATATATCACGTCAACAAGGTCAATATACATTACAACAACGACAACAGCAACAACAACAACGACAATATGGGCAAACTTGTTCACAACAAGGTGTTCAACGCCATCGAACAGTCAGTACACCGACCACAAGTTTTACAGAAACATTGAAGGTGATATCGAAACAAGTGCAACAGGATCAATTCGAGGATGTTTTTGGTAGCTTTTTCTTTACTGACAAACGATGTCAACTTCGTGCAATGTATATGGCAGCTCGACTACAACAGAACATTGGTTCGTACTTGGTACCTTATTTTCAGCATCAATGTTTGTCAGCAGCAGCAGCAATAGCAACAACGGATGGTGGTAATATGGATGTTAGTCATTCATTCTGGCTTTTGGTAATTGATCGATTCTATACACTCAACAATCTTTTATTTGTGGTTCCTTCAAGTGATCCGTATAGACAACATTATCTCTCTACACTAGAACAACATTTGGATAGAATGAAGCATGATATCGGATTGAACAGTCAAAGTGGCAGCTTAGAGGTATACTTTGTACTTTACTATGCGATCAAGAAATATTTTCCAAGGATGATGGATGAATATTCTTCCCCTCTGGCGGCAATACTGGAAAAAGCACGAAAGATTTTGGCCCATTGTTTGGAAAGTGAAAGCAAGCTTGGACCTTCTGAACGTGATGCGATGTATATCTTCCATGGATTACGGGCTGGTTTCCATGGTAATATTGAACCAAAGGTGAACATGGATGATGACGATGATGATATGCTATTGACCCATCTGAATGATGCTGTACGTGGGAATAAGAACTTGACGAGGCAACCTTATGTGAATCCTTTTGAAGATGATGCCTGTATTGTGGACTCGGATGATGATTATGATGATCACAATCAACGCAACAAATCTCGACAAGTGGATAGCGGTTTTTATGAAGGACAATAATATTTTTTTTTCTTTTTATCTGTAGTTAATCTTTTCTTTATTTTTATTTTTATATTGTATATTGTAGACTATTATCATTCACGATACCCTCTTTTTTTTTCACTTCCATCCTGCATTTGAAATAAAACAATAATAATAATTACAACAACTATATATTTTGATGTGAAAAACAGTGATTTAAAATTTTTTATTTATTTATTTATTTTGTTTCTGAGTGATATCAGCAGGGAATTTCTTTTGTGAATTATGACTAAAGTTGGCACCATAATCTCGACGCCATTGATAATCAGCTTGTCTATTTTGATCCCAATAGGCATCAGGTTGCACTGTAGAGGACCGTCGTCTAGCCATGGCATGTGGAGACATATCCGTTGGATTCTCTTCAGCATTGGCTTGTGAACTTCTTCGTCTGTAACCCATTGCACCAGCAACACCAACAGCACCCAAAGTGAAAAAAGTAGCAGGTCCAGGCATAACGAATGAAAAGAAAAAAAAAAAAGGTTATATATAAAAGAAAGTGTGTGAGAAAAGAAAAATAATAATAATAAAAAAAAAGTCAAAACAAAAAAAAAAAAGTTAAGAAACCCATCCCTATTTATTTGATTTTGGGTCATTTAGTAATACTTGATCACGAGGAATAAAAATCAACGCATGAATTGAAGAGTGTTGAACTCACGCTCCAATTGAACCAATAAAATCAAAGATAACATGACAGCTTTTTTTCTTACTTATTTTTATTCCTATTCGTTCAAAACCCTTATACTTTGTTCCCGCGCTCAAAACCAAAAAGTGAAAAATAAATAAAATAAAAAATATACCTTGAATTGATTAAACTTATAAGGTTAATCATTGATAATAATAGTATAATGGGGATAAAACAATAGATCCCATATATTTAGTTTCAACAACCGATCATGTTCTTGCCCTTGCTTTAAACAAGTGTTATGTTGTTACACTTTTTCCCTTTGAATAGACAACCCTGCATTTGACTTTCCGCCGTCAAAAAAAAAATTGGCAATTTTTTTTTTCACCGTGTTTTTTTTTCACCCTCGTTTCTTTCTTTCTTTTCTTTTTTTTTTTTAAAAAAAAACACTGGATTCATAGTTGTCATGGCTTCTCAATTACTTCGTCATTCTCTTCGTACTATTGCTCGTGCTAATGTTGCTCGTCCTATGATGAACAGTCGTGTTTTGACTATTCGTCCTCAACAAGCCATTCTTTCTCCATTGTCTCGATCCTTCTCTGTGGCGTTGCCTCGTATGAGTGCTGGTGAAGGTAAGATCAAACCAATCAAATAACAAAAAAAAAAAAAAAAAAAGAATAGAAAAAAAAAAAGAATAGAGGTATCTGTGTGAGAAAGAAAGTACTTGACATATATATATATATATATATATATTAAAACGCTTATCTAACCATTCTTTTTTTTTTTTTTTGGATGCCATTTAGCTGATGCCGATCTCGTTCACAAACTTGACGAAGAACTTTCTTATGAAAAGGAAAATGAAGAACCTACTCAACCTGCCTTTATCAAAGAATTCTTGGATGCCAATTCATTCAAGGTAAGAAGAAATAGAGAAATACAAGCAGTAGTGAGGCAATCAGCTCATTAGCATTATCTCCTTTTTATATGCAACATTAGCTTGAAGATAAACCTGGTCACGATGAAGTTACTTTGACCCGCACCTTTGGCAATGAAACGTAAGATTTTATGATTCAATGACCAACTAACAATGGAATGACTGATCACCTTTATATTTCTTTTTTTTTTCTTAGTATCTCAGTCTTGTTTTCTATTTCTGATATCAACAATGGTCCTGCTGATGGTTTTCTTCCTGATGAAGATGAAGTTATCGAAGAAGACGAAGTATCTTTCCCTGTCCGTGCTTCTGTCACTATTGAAAAGGTAATATTACAAAACAATATTGATAAATATATGACAACTCATTTTTTGGTATGATTTACATGATAGAACGGTAAAGGTGCTGTGACCATTGATACTGTTGCTCAAGATGGTGAAATGACTGTAGAAAGTGTGATGTACTACAAAGATGGTAAGCTTGCTAGTGATGCTTCTGCTGAATCTGATTGGCAACGTCGTGGTCTATACATTGGTCCTCAATTCGGTGAATTGGATGAAGGTCTTCAATCTCTGTTTGAAAAATACCTTGAAGAACGTGGTGTCAATGCTGGTTTGGCTACTTTCTTGCCTGATTATGTGGAATACAAGGAACAAAAGGAATATACTCAATGGCTTCAATCTGTCAAGGACTTTGTTTCTGCTTGAAAAAAAAATCATCATCCATAGTTAGCTATATTTATCTAGCTTCCCATTTTACATGTTTCTCATAGTTAGTTTGACGCTTCAAAATAATATACACCTTTTTTTTATAAAATAAAGTTTTCATTTTTTATACATACATGAAAATAGTAATTGTCGTTCAATCATTATCATGCAATCGTCATTATTCAATCAACGATATCAATTTATTATCACATGTCATTATCATCATCATCAACCTCAACAGATTTTTTTTTTAAAATGAAGTTTGTTTATTAATGATTGATCATCAATGGAAGAAAAAAAAAAATCAATACAAATGAATACTAAGATAAAAAAAAAATAACATACTACTAACTAACTAACTAAAGGATGGTTGTTGGAAATCAATATTGTTGAGGAACAAAGCGAATGGCCAAACGAAGTTCACCATGATTACGAAGGCCCACCTTACCAGTCAATTTGTACCAGTCATCTACAGCTCGGTTTTGTTGGACAATATCAGCAAAGTCGACAGTAACATCACCAATCTTGTCACTTCCCACCAAATCCTTGTCATAAACATGAAAATGAAGCTTATGATCTGAGGACCCACTAGTCAAAGGGAAAGTGAATGTTTGCTAAACCAAAAATAAAAATAAAAATAAACAACCATGCAATGGTAACCAAAAAGGTTGGGTAACCCGACCTACTCTTTTTTTTTTTTTTTTGCGTTTCATCTACTTACGTTGAAAACAGGATTGTTAGTGTTGGAGAGTTCCTTAGTACGTTGCTTGTACTTGCTATCAATCCAGAATTCTCTATAAAAAAAATAATAAAAATAAGTGGATATGAGCGAATGATTCTTCAAACAGAGAAAAGTAGTTTTTTTTTAAACTTACACATAAGGATCATTCTTTAAAGAGAATAATAAAATATTATTAAAAAGAGAGAAAAAAAAAGTTGTTAATATTATCATTAAATTATAAACATTGGTTTTTATTTTACTTTTCCAACAAGATCTTGGTCTTTCAACTTGCGAGCTTCGACTATGACGCATAAATAATAGAAAAGTTAGTACAAATAGAAACAACTAGTTTATCATTACTTACTAATAGTAACGTGTAAAACACCTTCAGGATTAGTATGATGAGAGAACATTATTATTTTTTTTTCTTTTATGAAAAAGTATTAAAAAGAAAAGAAAGAAGAAAAATTAAAAAAAAGGGGAGGAACATATATAAATCGAATTCGGTTACGCAAAAAAATCAAACTCGGACGTCAAACAAAAATAGTAACTTACGCGTGTCATTTGCCGCTTTATCCGATAGTCATCTTTCAGCCTCTAAAAAAAAAAAAAAAAATCATTGTTTTTTTTTAGTCTGATATAAAGAATGAAAATATAGTAATAATGATATTAATGATGACAATAAATAATAAATCATCATATTCTCTTGTGTTGTTTTATCTTTTTTTTCAATCAAATAGATATCATCTTGACTTCTTTTATTATCATAGAATGAAAAAAAAAACAATATATATTTCAGTAGAATATTGGGAACGTAGAAACTATTTCATCCGGATAAAAGGATTTTAATTATCTTTGTTCAATATTGACACCTATTGAAAAAGAAATCAAAGAATGATATATTGCTTTGCATAAAAATGACTTCAATCTCAGAATATGATAAGTTTAGGATTAAAAAAAGAAAAGATCATCTTTATATTTCTTTATAATCTTGTTTATTTCGATTATATTCTGTATATAATAAAGGAGAACTATGTGAATAGATCAAAAAAATGCTTCAAAAAAATAATAATAGAATTTCTCAGTTTGAAGAATCTCTCACAAATAAATTTCTTCCCTAACGAGTGACGACGGAGATCCAATAATTGGTTGCTCCTCCTCTTGTTTTTTTTTTTTATTTATTGTGTGTTTTTTTTTTTACCTTTTTTTACTTTTCAACACTTTTATGTTTTGAAAATGTCGAATACAACAGAAAACTCATTTCGGAATTCTTTAAGAAACTTCAACTTGGGACGTACTTCATCACCTATAGCCTTACCATTAAGTGGTACTAATTCACCAACAACAGCTAATAATTCAGCTTTTGCTTCTATACGAGACTCTGCTAATAGTTTATTTTCAAATGTATCATCATCTGTTCAAGGATATTTACCTGTTAATAGTGGTGAAGAAGAAGAAGAACCTTGGTATCAATTATCTCGAGTAGAGGTAAGTAATCTATCATCCTTTACTTTTTTTTTTATCTCTTTTTTAACCTTTTTATTATTTTATTTTTTATTTTCTTATAGAGAGTAATGGCTTTCGCTCTATGCTTGGGTCTTGGCATTTTATGTTTTTTCTTGGTACGATTTGTATTTTATATATATATATATATATATATTCATTTCCCTTTCTTAATGACCTTTTTTTTTTTTTATTAAACTTTCTTCTAGGCATTCTCGTTTTCATTCCTTATTCCTATTTCTCCTGGAAAATTTGCCGCCACTTTTACCTGCAAGTCAATATTTATATCTTCAATGCGCAAACAAAAAAGATGTATACTAACTTGATGTTTTATTATTATTATTATTACACAATGCATCAGTGGGTAGTATTCTACTTTTGGTTAGTATTGCTATGCTTCGTGGACCTATAGCTCACATCAAACATATGATATCTATGGAAAGACTTCCTTTTACCATCTCCTATGTTGGTTCTATGGCATTAACGTTATATGCATCATTAGGGGTAATGAAACTTTAAAAAAAAAAAAAAGAGTTTACAACAAAGATTTACTGATAGGGAAAATTTATATTTTTATTTAGGCTCGAAATTATATCTTGACAATTATATTTGCAATTATTCAAATTTTGGCTTTAGTATGGTAAAAAAAAAAAAAAAAAAAAAAAAGAAAGAAAAAAAAAAGAAAGAAATGAAAACTAATAGAATGTGATTAGGTATATTGGATCATATATTCCTGGTGGAGTATCAACATTACGATATGGAACTGCTTATATTGGAAGAAGAGCAGCATCGATTTTACCTATATAGAATAATTTAGTGAATGATGTACAATATCATATTTTATCTACCCCCCCTTTTTTTTTTGAAATAATAATAAAACTACATATAAAAAATATGATGGTTGTTTACAATTTCATTTTGAGGCGGAGAAAATTGACTTTACGTGAAACGCGATACAACTGGATTGGATAATCACGAGGGATACATAACGCGACGATCCATTTACTCATTCTTTATGATTTTGAAAAAAGAAAATGATCAGTTTTGGGGGAACAAAAGGGGAAGAGGGGGGAAAGAATTGAAGATTGAATAAAGTATATATCAGATCATTCTTCATGACTACTTTTGATCATAAAATAAAAGTGGAGATAAAAAAAAAAAACTACATTTTGTTTTTCTTTTATATAGTAGGACCAACCAAACGGCATCGAAAAAGAAAGAAAAAAAAAGCGCGTCCAGTCGGAGTACCGTGTATCGTCACTAGGAATAAATTTTCACACTGGAAAACAAACAATTTTCCCTGTTCTCCTTACAAAAAGATTTTCTTTTGTCCCACTTCTTTTTTTTTTCCTCTCTCTCTCTCTCTCTTTTTTTTTTTTTTTTTTTAATACCATTCTCTTTCTGTTTTCCTTTTTCTCTCATGCTTCATGGTACTGACCTTCAACGTGTAAGTAATAGAATAAAAGAAGGAAATATTTTATTTATTTATTTATTTTATTTCATCCTTTATAGGTAGGAAGAAGGAATACGAAAGCTGGTGAATTAGCTGCTGATGAGAATGCTATTTCTCCAACTCATGGTAATAACAAGAACGATTCCAGGAAACAACCTCTTCTTTCCACAGCAACAAATAAACCGATGAGTGGTGACTCTAGGCGGGTAACTCTGAATGATAAAAGCAATCGTTATAGTAGAACTTTATCAGTAAGTTTTTTTTTTTTTTTTTTGTTTCCAAGACTTATCAAATATTTTTTTTTTTTTTATATCTATGATAGACTATGAAAACTTCCAATACTGATAATGAAAAACAAGCTACTATATCTATTCGACAACAACCAGAACATGACCATACCCAACTTAACCCACCATCTCAACAAGCTGATACTACTACCACTACTACTACTACTTCTTCTATTACATCACAACAACGAACTTGTTCAGTTAAAGAACCAGAGATGGCAGCGGCGGCAACAGAAGCAGCTAATCTCAAGGATTTTTTCGAAGACAACAAAAAACGGTACAAAGCAAAATCAACTGAAGAAGGTAGACAACGTATGCAACCTACACCAATACTTCCAATCCTTGTATCCGACCGTATGAAGGCGTATCTGCGGGAAAGATATCTCAGCATCGGTGCGAAGCGACCTTTAGAAGTACAACAACAAGTTCAACGATTGACAGCAATTCCTAAACGACAAAAATCTGGTCATCGTAGTGTACTTGATCGACATGATGATCAAAATGACCATTCTGGTGATAAGGAAAATGTCGATCCTAATGCCCATCCAACATCTGCAAAGTATACATCCAAATCTGCTGAAGTAATACCGTCTACAACAACAACATCATTACCAATATCATCTCAATCAGCACCATCTCTACATCCATCTTTTGCTTCACTTCAAACAAAAGATTATAAACATCCAGATATTCAACTTGATCAACAAACATATGATGAAGCAGAAAAACTTGAACAAAGTCAAGATCGACGGGCGCAAGAAAATCTATTGCAACAAAATCAAGTTCAAGAACAAAGCGACAAAGAAACTGATATATCTAATGATCCTATGTTAGTGGCTGAATATGCTGATGAAATTTTCAAGTATTTACGTTCAACAGAAGTATGTATATATTCTTATATTTGTATTACCTTTATATATATATATATATATATTTATCCCTTTTTTTTTTATTATTATTATTATTTTATTTTTTAAAAATAGAAAACTATGTTGGCTGATCCGTCTTACATTACAATTCAACATGAAGTGACGTGGCGAATGCGGGCGGTGTTGATTGATTGGGTGATTGAAATCCACTATATTTTCCAGTTATTACCTGAAACTCTGTTCCTGGCAGTGAATATCATTGATCGATTCCTTTCAAGGCGTGATGTATCTTTATCCAAACTTCAACTGGTTGGTATTGCATCTTTGTTTGTGGCCACCAAGTTTGAAGAAACTACATCTCCTCCTATCAAGCAATACCTTTTTATGACTGGTGATGCCGTCTCTGAAGAAGATTTACTTCGATCTGAACGTTATATCTTACAAATTCTGGATTTCAAACTCTGTTACCCAAATCCTCTACATTTCTTACGTCGAAGTACCATGACTGGCAACTTTGATTTACATATCCGTCTTTTGGCTAAATATTTTATGGAAATTACCCTTATTGATCACCGTTTTCTGGACACTCCTCCTTCTCAAACTGCTGCTGCTTCCTTATGGTTGGCCACAAAAATGCTTTGTAAAGGTTCATGGGTAAGTAAGATAAATGATTGATTTGTGACATATAACTCATCAATCATCCTATTATTTAGACACCTGAACTGGCCAAGGCTTCTGGGTATACACCTTTGGAAATCAAGCCTACTGTGGAATTGATGTTGGAGTATTTATCACAACCTGTTACAGATGATTCCTTCTTCAAGAAATGGTCTTCTCGACGAATGATGAAAGTTAGTATCTTTGTTCGCGATTGGGTTCAAAGATTCTATACTGATTCATAGTCTTATTAGTATTTAGTTTATATCTATGCTCAGAATAGTTTCTTCTTTTATTATTATCTTTCTGGAATAAAATAAAAAAAAAATTTGTTTTACTCTTTCTCTATCTTCGCTAGTTTAGTTAAGCATTCACATTCTCCTGATTCATAAAGAAAATATCAAAACCAAAAAAAGAATCCCTTCTTTTTCATATACTATATATATTATTATGACCATCCATAAAACAAAAATTAACATATTCTCTATTGATACTAATAAAATCATACCATAAGTCTTATATCAAAATTAAAGAAAAGGCATTCTACTCTTTTTCTTTTTTTTTTTTTTTTAAGATAATTCAAATATGGCGATCATCAAGTAAATAAAAATGAGAGACCAAAATAGGCAAGTAGGCAAACTTACTATCAAATATATATATATATATGTAGTATACATTTCTTCTGAGTTTCTATCAGTGGCATCAAATCATGACAAAAAGAACGGAATGATTCGTCATAGTAGAAAAATCAATCATCTTCTTTACATTCTCATTGTAGAATAATCATTATCTATTTTCATACCTTGATGGATAGAATGATAAAAATCATCACCACTACTATACCCTTATATAAAAATGCTCAAGAACTGCTACTGCCTCAAAAAGAAAGGGAAAAAAAAAACGATGTGGGGTGTGCTGGGTTTCAAACTACTATCGACAAAGGAGGGAAGACCACCCTTTTTCTTTTTTGTCTTTTTCTTTTTTCCCTTCTCGCTTTTTAACTTGGTCTCTTCTATCTATGACAATGTTAATCTTGACTAAGTAAGCAAAACTAAAGAAATATAACTTTTTTTCCTCTTGTTTACTAAAAAAAAATGGTATGCTAATGTCTTTATTTTACCCGCACACACACTCTCTCTTTCCTTTTTGTTAGGAACACGCTTTTTTGTAGACTTCTCTCCTTTCCATTAACTGTTTCTGGCAATTATTCTCTTCTGTAAGTAAAAAAGAAGAATTCATATGACTTTGACGGTCCAGTTTGATTGAACTCATTCGTATATACTGACTATTTTTTTTTTCTATTCTATTTTATCGGTTTGTTCCAATCATATTGGAAACTCAAAAGATGATTATTTGATCTTTTTTGACAACAATGAAATCGGTAAGATAGTGAAAAGAAAAATAAAAGGAATAAAAATATTTGAATAAAAATTAAATGATGATTTATTTTAGATGATGAACGTTCTTTCTTTTTGTGCGGCTAAGAAATTGACTATTGGATATTATTACCATTCATCTACTCACGTGAATTTTGATAGTATTGTTGTGTGGCGGTATTCCAATGGGGCAATATCAATTACTTGTTTTGATAATGCGGTAGATGAAGAATTTTTTGCTCAGCAAAGGAACAAATTTGTGTAAGCATATGATTAAAAAGGAAGTGGGGCTTTGAAGTATCTTAACATTTTTATATTTTTGCAGGAGAAGAAACAAAGTAACTGATTGATTATTCAAGAAGTTGGCAAAACAATGGTGACAAGCGGGCAACACTACTTGGTGGCACAAATGATATCTGGTCTATTCGGTGTTTTTTTTTCCTCCTCCTATGTATTGATTTATTCCCCTCAAACATCTATTCAATATTCGTGTAATGTTTAATTAAAACTTTATTTTGATCGTCTTTTTTTTTTTCTTTATTATTATTATTATTATTATTATTACTATTTTGTTTCTTCTTCCCGGTTGTCTTATTTTTCTTTCCTCTTCCTCTTTTTACTACTTTTTTGTTTTTGTATTATTTATATCCCATTCATCTTCAATATACCTTTTCTTCATATCTTACAAATATGGGTAACAAATTCTCTGTTGGATCGCCTTGCTCATCTTCTACAAAACATACTACTTTTGATTCAAGACGGAATAGATCTCGTAGTACGACTCATATACCTAAGCACCTCAAACCAGCGAAACCATTGAAAAAATATCAACGACAACAATTGGAAAAACAACATCAACAGAAGCACAACAACTTTCAATCATTGGATGATATGATAGGTATTGCTCTTCCTTATCAACCACCAACAGATGGAAACGGTATAGCGCCTCAACAACAATCTCCACCATTTGCCTTTATTCAAAATGGTAGTCATTTTACATTAGAGCAACATCCTACAAGTACAAAAAAAGAAAGAGATATTACCACTATCAACAATGACGGACCCAAAAATGCTTTTCAATGGTTTCAAGGTAGACGATATCATCTTCAGGTAAAAAAAAAAAAAAAAAAAAAAAAGAAATTTGTGAAACCAAGAAAAAAAATTCTACATGTCATTCATTCATCCATTGTTTCACCTTTTTCTTTTTTTCTTTTTTTTTTTCTTTTTTTTTTTTATTTGAATGGGCGACATTAAGGATGATTTAATATTACCAAACGATCAAAGGGAATTGGATAGATTACGTGTCTTGAATTATATGTTACGATGGGCCTTTGAAGGGTAAGAAATATTCATATTTTCAAACAATAACTGATTAAATTATTTTACTCTAGGGATGTTGTTGCACCTGTCAAAAAGACGTTATTAGAGGGAACACATGTTTTACATGTTGGGTAAGTTACTTTTTTGATTTAGACTACGCGGGGTTCTGATTGTGCTTTTTTTTTTTTAATTATCATTGCCTTTGTCCTACTTTATTAATAGTTGTGGTCCAGGCATCTGGGTAAGAAAACAATAAGAAATATATAATTGGATTATAGATTTAACATGCATCTTATATATTTATACTATTAGTTAGGTCATCCAATTATCGATTTTGCCTTGGATTATGGTAGATCTCATTTTACAGCAGTGGACATTATGGATTTATTACCTGACCAAGAATTGGAAAATAATAATCATGGAATCACTTTATCTTCATCAGAAATACAATCACATCATCAATCGATCGACCAATCATACTTTAACTTTTCACCTCTTCATCCAATGTTACCTACAAGTATGTCAAGTAGTACATGGCATCAACAACAACAACAACAACGATCTCAGCCTACTGTAAATTCATCAGGTATCAGCCCATCTACTGATGGATCATCTACGTATATGACCGAATCAGTATCATCATCATCATCATATTCTGGTTATTATTCTACTTTATCAAATTCATCTTCCAAGTCTAGAACTTTACCTTGTCGATCACCATTCTCCAATCTAGATATTTATGCTTTGGATGTACGTGAATATGGACTTCCTTTTCCGGACAATAGTTTTTATTTTGTCATGCAGCGACTATCTACACCAGCTTACACTAATCAAAATTGGAAATTTGTGGTCAGTGAACTTATACGAGTAACACAACCTGGTGGATTTATACAACTAGTAGAAATCGATTATAATTCTCAAAATTTAGGTCCTGCAGGTCAAGCTTGGCAAGATAAATGTAAAAAAAAAAAAAAATAATGAAGTTATTTTATTTATTTATTATTTAATTTTTATAGTATGTCAAGTCATGGCCAAAACCAAAAAACTTGATCCACATATGGCAAGTCATATGGATATTGTATTGGAAGAAAATGGATTAGTAAATGTGAAAAAGAAAAAAATATCAATGCCTTTTGGACCATGGGGATTAGATATTGGTGTATTATGGCAACAAAATTTAGAAGCATTTATTGAAGCATCCGCTCCAGCACTTGGACAAGCTCTTGGAATATCATCAGAAGAATGTAAAGCGATGTGGCAAGACTTCAAGGATGAATTGGTACACGTCAAAGCCTTTACAAATGTTTATGCAGTTTGGGGACAGAAACCATTAGTATAGTCTTATATATATATTATTTGTTATTATTATGTGGTATCAATATAATTTTTATTATGGAAATAAAAAAAAGAAATCATTTAGTATTTTACCGGTCTCCTTTTTACTTCAATATTTGCATCAGTCGGAAAATGAAAATCATCGGGCACGATTATCGCATTTTTTTTTTCCTCGCGTCCATACAAAAAAAACAAAAATCAGGTCTTTTTTTATTCTCTCTTTCTTACTTTTAATTATTTATTTTTCGCTTCATCTTCACTCAATACATAATGTCACCGAAATTTAAATCACTCTCCATGGCCTCCTCTACTACTTCTATATCTCCACGTGCGTCTTTACCAATACTTAATACAAGAAGACGTATGACTCATCGACAGCAACAACGATCCTTACTATCCGACCCTGAATCCAACAATCTGACCCTTTCACCTGTATTTCAAGTGACCAATAATATTAATGAAGAAAAACAACTTGGTCCTCAAATTCCTATTGCACCTCCATCAAAAGAATCATCAACCGTCCCTCATAGAGCTTCATCACCGGCCACTTTGATCAACAACCGACAAAACACTCCTGAATGTTTAAAAGGGGTGGTTGCATGTCTCGATATTCGGTAAGGATATATACATCTTGATCTGGCTCATTATCTAACTTTTATTATTTATATTTGATAGAACCGAAGATGGTGACGACGTCTCTGAAAACTTTGAAAATGCACTGAAATCAATGGGAGCAAAGGTAATTCAAAGAAAAAAAGAAAAGTGGACCAGAAAAATAAAATAAATACTAACAGATAATATACATTTTTTATTATTTCATCAAAATAAAAAACAATAGACTAGGAAAACATTTGCAGGTAAGATACACACACCAAAAAAAAAAAAAAGAAAAGGCACATATATTGATTCGTTTATTCATGACGTAGATTCTGTCACGCATTTGGTTTACAAAAATGGATCAGCAATTAATGTAAAGAAGGCCCTTCAGAAAGACTGCAAGATTGTCAATTTATTATGGATCACCAATTGCAAAAGCGAAGGAAAACGACTTCCTGAAGATAAATACCTCATCAAACAACCGGAAAACTTACTTTTGGCTGGTTCTAAACGACGGAAATCTATGGAACCTGGTAGAGTGAAAGCGTTAGTACTAGATGAATCTTCTTTACCACTACAAGGTAAGCCATACATACAAACAAACAAAAAAAAAAGGTATATTATTAAGAATAAATTCTCAAATGCTTATTATCATAGATGAACATATATCTGATAAACGACACAATGAATCCCAAGACAACAACACTTTATCAAAACGACTCAAATCTCCCAACGTACGACCAAGATTATCCAATCCTCATCGAAGGAAAACAGTATCCCACTGGGAAACATCAGCCATCATTCCAAGGGAGGCAACATCGAGCCATACTGGTACATCAAACAGACCTGATTTATCTCTCGAATTAGGTGACCTGGATTTGAACTTTGTTGATATGGATGATTCTTCATCGACATCAATACAATTAGGACGCATGAACGAGGATACCAAGGATACCAAGGAAAATCATGGCAGACCCTCCTTACCAGCATCATTTTCCAGATCTATGCGACGACTCAGTTTCAAGGACGAACATACCACTACCAATACAACACCGACACATGTATCACAAAAACCTCAAGTGAACAGTAATATCAAGGCTGGATTTTACATTGGAAAACCTTCACCCACTTCAACAACAACCGCTACTCTAATACCATCATCACCACCATCATCATCGATCACATCTAATCTTTCCAGTAATTCACCGATCATTAGAAGGCGACGTCGTTCGCTTTCTAATCGTTTTGTACCAACCACACTTTCTGCCAGCACTAGCTCTAGTACCACTTATACAACTGATAATACCGATTCTATTACTCCTGATGTATCTCAATCCTCGCCGTCATCTTCATCGCCATCACGCTTATCTTTATCCAAATCATCTGTCAAACAACAACAACCCACCATTGTCATGACTAGTATGACAGAACAAATGAAATCACAATGCAGCAAAATCATCAAACGATTAGGGAAATATGAATTATCTTCCTCGTAAGTATGAAATTCAATGTAAAGTACAGAAATATATCTAATTTATTTTCTTTTTATCGAATGTCATATAGCGTGGATGAAAGGACAACACATGTTATCGGTAAGAACTGGACAAGGAGTCATATATACCAAGCAGTTTTTTTTTTTCACTAAATATCTGATTTTATATTATTTTTTTTTGTAGTGGGTTGTCAAAGAAGAACAGAATCAGTCATTTTTGGATTATTATATCGCGTCTGGTTAGTGACTCCTGATTGGTAAGTGAACATAAATGAAATACATTGATGATTTTACTCATCTTCTTCTTTATTATTATAGGATTTTGGACAGCAACAAATCAAAAGAATACGTTGATGAAACCGATTATGAAGCCATTCTATACTTTCCACGAGCAAGAGCAGCACGACGACATGATCCTTTGTTACCATCCAATGTCAGTATATACATCGCATGCACTGGTATACCCGTCGAAATGATCAAACGATTTATTACCAAAGCTGGTGGTCATGTAGCTAGTCGTTTACAAGATGCTGATATCATTATAAGCAATAAGGCAATGGAATCAAATGGGATTATTGTAACGGAGAATTGGTTATTGGATTCCATTGAACATTGGCGATGTAAGTAAATCTTTTATATATGAAGATATAATCTAACCTTCTTTTCATTTTTCCTTTTCTTTATAGATCTTCCAGCAAACAAATATAGTCCTGTTTCTTCTTAGTATAGTAAGTATAGTTCCTTTTTGACATTTATTGTAGTTGTATATTAGACATTTTCCTGCATTTTTTTTTTTTATATATCATCGTCATTCCCTATTGTTTGCTCTCTTTACGTATCCAACAAAAAGAACAAAGTAAATACATGGATGTCTCTCTTTTTTGATTTTTTTTTCCTTTTTTTTTTTTTTGGTCCACTTGAATCTCAATATTCCCAGATAATAATAATAATAATAATAAAAATCATCATCAAAAAATCAAATTGTCATATAACTTCTGTTTATTCAAATAACAAAAAAGGTAAGAGGGTATTTGTAAAAGTGTAATAAGACAATATCATCATTCCCTTCGCAAGTTGTCCAATCGTGCTTGTAATGCTGCGTCATCTGCAGAAAGTCCACCTTCAGTTTGAGCTACACGTTCATTTGTAGATACAGGAGTAGATTGCTTGATGCCAGTAGGAGCCTCGATCAACTATAAAATAAATAAACAAATGAAAAAAAAAAAATGAGATATCAAAACAAAAAATAAATAAATAAATAAATGAAGGTTTACCTCTTGATTTAAACTGATACCGATTTCATCCAAGACTTTGTTCACGATTTCTTCACTTTCGACTTCATCTTCTTCCTCTTCCATCACATCATCAATAGCATCACCCATCATTTCATCCTTCATATCCATCAGTTCGCTTTCCTTTTCAAATTCCATCATGATTTTTTGGATTTGAGGTAGATTCATTTGTCGATTCATGGAGGACATGGCCTTGGTGGCACCACGCATAGCTTCTGCCATTTGCTGATTGGATCGTAGTGTCTATTAATAAGAAGAAGAAAGTGGGTGAATAAAGTCATTAGATAAAGATAATAATGATTTTTTTTTTTTGTTTTTACTTGAATACGTAGACCCACAGCTTGAAGTTGTGTTTTCATTTGATAAAACTTTTGAACATAACGTCGAGTCCGTACAAGATCCTTGGCCATCACCTTGCATGCACTCTATTCAAAAAAAAAAAAAAAAATTGATTAATCATTTCCTTTACAAAGATATTGTTATACCATCTGATTGGCTTTAGCGGATTTTTTAATATCAGCAATCAATTTCTTTTCTTGTCGTTCCAAACGTTCCCTTTCACGATCCAATTCCCTTTGTGCTTTGGTGATACTTCGCTGATGTTGTCGAAGCATTTCAGCTGGTGTTTTTCGACGACCAAAAAGGGATTCCTATTAAACAAAAAAAAAAGGGTAAATTCACTACAAAATAGAACTTTTGACCTCATTGTTGTTTCCATCCTCCCTTGGATTCATCTACTTACCAACATGATAAGAATCGATTCTTTTTTTTTTAGGATAATAAAGAAACAAAAGAGGGAAAAAGAAAAAAGAAAGGTTATCTTTCCCAGGCAATTCTTTGTCCACCCATGGGGCGGACATTCAATCTCCAGTGGACTGTAACTACTTGAACACTCAAACTTCAGTATTTCAATTTTATTTTTTTTTCTTCTCTTACCCGCACTTTTTTTTTTTGTTTCTTCTATGAATGATAAATATCTCTCACCAAAAGAAACATACGAACCCATAAAACTATCGCCTACGTTGGAAAAGAAAGCTTTGACTATTTTAAATGTCAAAAGTCCCTTAGACTCTCCGGATTTTAACCCTACAGACTACATCAACAGACTCTTTCCCAATGGTATATCATATATCAACAAGTAATAGACAGACTAACAAGTTTCATTTTATTCTATCTATTTCAATTAGAACAATCACTTGCTTCTATTGACAGTGTCTTGGACAAAATCAAGAGCAAAACGGAAGACCTGGCACGAGAAACTGAACGACTGACCACAGCACAAACTACTACGGGAAAACAAGGAACAGAAGAAGAACTTGGAAAAGCCAAATATGCTATCAAAGTAAGATAATAATAATAATAAAAGCACCTTCATAATGAAAAAACTTATTTAATACTCCATTTCTTTTCTTTCTTTTTTTTTTTTTTTTTTTTTTTTTTTTTTTTTTTTACTTCTCATCATTATAGGACCTTTTTCAAAAAATACAAGATATTAAAGTCAAGGCAGCACAATCTGAATCAATGGTCCATGATATCACTCAAGATGTCAAGTCTCTGGATTATGCCAAACGCAACCTTACTTCTTCTGTCACTGTACTGAAACGATTGCAAATGTTAGGTAGATTTGCAGAAAATGGTATTTATATAAAACAGTGTTGGTTGATTTATCTTTGGTTTTCCATATATTCATAGTTACTGCTGTAGATCAATTGGAAACCATGTCACGAAATAAACAATACAAAGAAAGTGCTCAATTTCTTCAGGTAGGTTATCCATCTCTGTTTAAACGAAAACTTACTGATTTTCTTTAATAGGCGGTTATTCAATTGATGCAACATTTCAAATCTTACAAAAGTGTACCACAAATAGCAGCATTATCAGATCGGATCAACTATTTACAAAAGGAATTGGGCAACGCTGTTTACAGAGAATTCGAAATGGGCTTCAGTTCCGATGGTATCTTGGTTACTCAACCTTGGTTATTGAATGATGCTTGTCAAGTCGCTTCTGTGCTGGGCGATCCTATCAGGTAAGTTGCATAAAAATAGCCTGATGAACAAAAAAAAAAAAAAAAAAATGATGACTTACCGTCTTCATATATATGTATTTATACAAAAAGGGAAAAAATCATATCTCATTATGTGGATCTTCAATTGATGAGTTATCGACAAGTGTTTTTACCATCAGAAGAGGTCTCTCAAATTGACAACATCAGTCGCCGATATGCTTTGTTGAAACGTGTACTGAAAACTTGTGATGAAGAGCATCGTGATATCTTTCCATCTGATTGGTGTACAAGTGGTATAGTATCTGAAAAGTTCTGCAATTATACTAGGTAAGTCTCTCATTTTTTTTTTCTCTCTCTCTTCTTGAAACCATATATGCATATATTTCATAATATTCATCAATTGGCGGTTTTTTTTTTCTCAATAGATCCGATCTTGAACAAATTTTAGCTAATCATCAACCTGATGTCAAGGAATTACTCAAGGCCTTGCAACTTACCATTGAATTT
The DNA here is from genome assembly GCF_025201355.1 of Halteromyces radiatus. Lineage (NCBI taxonomy): Eukaryota > Fungi > Mucoromycota > Mucoromycetes > Mucorales > Cunninghamellaceae > Halteromyces > Halteromyces radiatus. The sequence continues at coordinate 338,770 of NW_026251698.1, read as the reverse complement.
GAGGCACAATTAGATAGAAGATTCGAAAGATACGTAAGTATCATTTAAGTATTGTGAACATGAATAGATTGTTGTGATTCGATTTTTTTTCTTTATTGTATTATTTAGTATAAACTAATAGATGACAAACGATACCCTATGTTTCAATTTGAAAAAAGCATATCAAGAAGTTTCCATCCTTATCTATGGATATATATTGAAGCGAAAGACAGGTAAAGAGAAAACGGTCTGACAACAAGTGTATTAATAAAATATATATATATATATATTCTTTTTCTTTTCTTTTAAAGAACTCTCACTGATATGATAAGCTCATATATTCAATCTGACAAGACTGCTGATGATGATGCAAATATGACAGTATTACCATCAAGTACTGATTTATTTTATTTTTATCGGGAAACACTCACACAATGCGCAAGGTTCTCGGCTGGTGGTGCCTTTTGGGATTTATGTCAACTTTTCGCCAAGCATCTACTTTCCTATTGTGAGAATGTCTTGATGAAAGGAATTGCTCGGTAAGCGATATATATATATATATATATATATATAATGGAATATTGTATTGACGATATATATATATATTTCTCATAGTGATGAAAGACAACCCATTACCAAGGAACACCTACGACTTGTTGTACTGGCTCTAAATACTGCTGATTACTGTTGCATCACGACTTCTCAGGTAAGAAAGGATACGTAATAATTATGAAGATACTTATATTTACTTCTCATCATTATAGCTGGAAGAAAAATTGAACAATCAAATTGATTCTGCATACAAAGACAAACTGGATCTTCAAAATGTTAAGGATGCATTTATGACGTAGGGGATGAAAAAGGTCCAATACTTTTATATGATTCTAAACTACAATTATTTTATATAGGACTGTCTCTTATTGCATTGATGCCGTTGTTCGTGGTCTGATGTCAAGTTTTGAAACACAATTCCAGCAAATGATCCGTCTTCCTTGGGCTACTATGGATACTGTTGGTGATCAATCTGATTATGTTACGCAAATTCAAGAATCTGCTACAGGTCATCTCACCGTGGTGGGCAAAACCATAGCCAATAAGCGATACTTTCGAACCTTTTATGATCGATTAGCAGAGTAAGAAAGATGAATATACAGTCGACCAAATATCTAACCTTTTTTGCATTCTTCTTTAGTACATTTTTGACTAAATACATTATCAACATCTTCAAATGCAAAGTGATATCAGAAATTGGAGCTGAACAAGTAAAACTTTATTTAATTAATTTAAAAAAAAAAGAAGATAAAATTACTTACCCTTTTATTCTCTGTTAGTTACTTTTGGATACCCATTCTATCAAGACTTTATTGATGGATATTCCTTCATTCAGCTCAGATGAATCAACAACTATACCAACATCGTAAGTTTTTTTTTTCCGTTATTATCACAAGTAGTCGTTTATCTCACTTTCTATATATACAATTTAATAGGTATGGGAAATTAGTGAATCGTGGGATTTCCAAAGCTGAACTCATATTGAAGACTGTGATGACACCAACTGAACCAATGGCTGGCTATGTAGAAAACTATCTTTTCTTGGTTGGTGATAAAAACGTGGGCACTTTTGTACGATTACTTGATTTGAAAGGATTGAGACGACCTGATCAAACGGCCCTGGTTGATGTTTTCCAAAGAAAAGCAGCTCAACAAACACATTTAACTAACAATCCAAACCTTTTACCATCTATGGACTCAACCTCTTCGATTACATCATCATCATCATCATTATCGTTATCATCATCATCATCATCAGTCATGGGTGGAGGCATTGGTCTCGGTGCAGCAGCTGGACTTCCAAGTAATATCACTACTTCATTATCCAACATGGCATCAAGTGCAGCATCCAACTTTAATACAGCACATTCACCTCTCACTCAATTTGGACGAAACAGTATTTCACCATCCTCATCACCATCTCTAACGCCTTTATCACCAACACCAGATGGACAATCAAAAACTGGTCGCTTGAATGAAAACTTTCGTAAACTGGTGATGACAGGAATGGCTTTTAGGAAAGGTCTTCAAGAAAGGAAGGATCAAAATAAAGATTAGATTAGTTTATAGTTCTTATTACAAAAACTTAATAAAGGTATGGGAATATCATATCACATCATCGTTTATTCTTTTTTTTTTTCTTTTCTTTTGGAATAAAGTGACACCAAATCAAATCATAGTTAAACTTTTCCAAGAATCCCCACAATCATGCAAAGCGGACAATTATTTTTTTTCACACACAATCAAATTTTCCCTCAAAATTCCGGTACCTTTCTCTCTTTTTTTTTTCTTTTTTTTTTTTTGTCTATTTAAAATGACATTCTTTCTTGTTGATCCATTATTTTAGTAAAGTCAATGGACCATATGATAACTTGTCCTGAAGAAAAAAACATGGCAACAACAAAGGTATCCAAGGAAACATCAGACACATCTGATGATGTATCTTCTTCAACTCATGTGAATGCTATACAAGCTCCTTTTATCAAGTCGCCTGTAGAAAAAGCTTTAGTCCGTAAAATTCATCGTACGGTACTTCCATTTGTTTTTGGTTGTGTATTTATTCAATGTACGTGAATTTTTTTTTTGAAAGGTAAAAAATAATAATAAATCATGACCTTTGTTCCTTAACTCAACTTTTTATTATATTCATGGAATATAGATGCCGACAAATCCGTATTATCAGCTGCATCAGTATTGGGAATGCTTGATGATACCAATGTGACACCGACGGAATATAGTATTTTGGGATCGATTTTCTATGTGGGTTTCATTTCCTGGCAATTACCAAATAATTATTTACTTCAACGTGTACCTAGTGTCAGTAAATATCTTGGATTCTTATTGACTTTATGGGGAATTGTTTTGTCACTTACTTGTCTGGCACGGAATTTTGCAGAATTGGCTGTTTTACGTGTCCTATTAGGTTTATTTGAAGCTTCAACGTAAGTGAAATATCAAAAAAAAAAAAAAAAAAAAAAAGTAAGGAGGGTTTCGATATATACATTCTTTTTTTTTTTTTTTAAAAAAAAAAATTAGATATCCATGTTTACTTATTATTGTCAACACAATGTATCGACGAGAAGAACAACCTCGATGTTTTGGATTTTTATGGATGTCTAATGGATTTGGGGTGATATTTGCAAACGTATTATCTTATGGTATCGCTCATATGGATATGGCAAGAAACATACGCGCTTGGCAATGGTAATAAAAAAATAAAAAAAAAAAGATACTATGATTGATATTCTTTTTTTTTTTTTTTGTATTCATTTCAGGAACTTTATCATTCTTGGTGTATTGACTGTACTTTTAGGTATCTCTGTCTTTTTTTTCTTGCCTGATCAGCCCAAATCCAAACTCTTTCATTTGACAGCTGAAGAAGAACTCATTGTAGAAGATCGTATTCAAGATAATTCTGTGGTTAGGAAACGCATTGTCAACTATGCTCAGTATTGGGAAACTGTGAAAGAAATTCGATTCTGGCTACTTTGTTTAACAGCATTCTGTATTCACCTACCTAATGGCGGATTAGTTGTTTTTGGAAATCCTTTTGTCAAATCACTGGGTTTTTCAGTAAGTAAAAAAAAAAAAAAAAAAAAAAAAGTATATTCTTCTTCGTTTTATTTATTTATCTATCTTTATTTTAGTCTTTGGATGCCATTCTACTTCAATTACCTGTTGGAGCAATAGTGACACTCTATGTAGCATTTGTAATCCTAGTTGAATACAAGACCAAGCAGTTGGTATGGACAGCATGTATCACTTCAGTCATTTCCATGATAGGGTGTCTCCTTTTGGCAGTGTTACCTCATCAACCTATCAAGTTATTTGCATACTATCTTAGTTGGGCCTTCAATGGAACGTACGCTATTCTCCTTACCACCATTGGAAGCAACGTCAAAGGATATTCCAAGAAAATCTTTTATAACGGTGGCATCATGATCTTTTATACTTTGGGCAACTTTGTAGGACCTTTGCTTATGATGTCAAATGAATCTCCAGCATATAAAAGTGGTATGATAGCTTTCACGGTAGCCATGTTCATTGTTATCCTTTCTCTTATTACGGCACGATTCTGGATGGCAAGACGGAATGATCAACGAAAACATAATCATGGACAAACAGATGCTTACTTGGATCAAACGGATACTCAAGATACCTTTTTCATTTATCGTCTATAATTTGTCACTTTTTATTGCTATATTCTTTTTTTTTATTATTATTATTTTACTTTTTTTATTCCCATCACTTATTCTTAGTTATTCGTATAATTTTGATTTTTTTTTTGAGTTATATCATCATAATAATAATAAAAAAGAAACACGATCTCTCAATGGTTAGTCATAGTGATGGGTGATGACAACTGGAAACAGTAACAATAGCAAAAAAAAAAAAAAAAAAAAAAAAAAAAAAAAAAAAGTCGGTTCACTCTTCGTGTGTACATTAAACAAACATATGGCAATGAATGATGATGATCACAAACTGACTCTTGCAAGTCTTTCCTCGTCAATCTACCTAATCTTATCTATTTTAGTCTCGATTGAACACATACATCCTCGAAACGATTCCGTAACGAACAATGATATCTCTTCTTTATTGACTGTCAAGTGTCAGATTATTTGTACAGGTAAAAAAAATCTTTTTGCTGGTGATGAAGTGTACGACGATGATGATATAGAATTTTACAGTGTATCATATTCCCTTTGATCAGTTTATATACGTCTTTTTTTTTTCAAAGATAAAAATAACTCAATAAATAGAATGTTGTGTTTTACCCAAATACTGGAACTTTGGTCAAATATTTTTCAAGTGATGAGTTATTATTAGTTTGTCCATATTGGTCGAGAAAAAACCTGGTATATCACGGCATGCAGAAACATGACGGGTACAACATCGGTGTCTAGTGGGTTTTCTAACCCGTCATTATGATATATGTGATCTTCTCAACAAATGTGATTTACTCAACCATAGATAGCAGATTATTTATTTTTTTTTTTTAAAAAAAAAAAAATTGATGATGGATGAATAACTACAGTATTACATGTTTTAATCCCAAACTCAGTCTGATAAGTGTGATTTACTCTCATACACTGTAATGCGTGGATTGATATGATGATAGAATTGAGATTTTTTTTTGATATCAACATATCATCATTTTTTCTCAGTCTTTGGATTATCCCTACGATTGTTAACCCATTCTCATTAAAATGATGAAAAAACAAGAAGTAATTACCGTTTTTGGTATACTGAATAACCGGGAAAACAGAAAATGACTTTGAAATCACATGTTTCATCCGCTATAGGGAAAACTTGAATTGTTGCTTATGATATCCCCCTTTTTTTTTTCTTTTGCATCAGTCAATTTGAGAGTCCTCCGATATATAATCTTCTTTTTTTTTATCGCTTACTTTTTATTTTCACCTCTTTCTGTTTTCCCTCTTTTTCTTATTTTTTTTTCCCTTTTTATACTTGCTATTTTCATGTACGAAACAGTGTGTAGTGGAAAACGATATACAACTAGTCATCGTATTTATATCAGTAAGTAAAAAAAAGAAAAAGAGAGAATTGACTACGACTCTGAACTTTCTATTTTTTTTTTATTTCCTGCTTTTTTTTTTTTGGGTGTCCATAATTATAGAGAAAGATGGTCAGATCATCTCACCATTCCATGATATTCCATTATATGCCAATAAAGAACGAACAGTGGTGAATATGATTGTTGAAATCCCTCGTTGGACTAATGCCAAACTTGAAGTAAGAACAAAGAAAATAATATCGAAGAAGGATATTAATCTTTTTTTTTTTTTTTTTTTTTTGTCAGATTGCCACTGGGGAAAAGATGAATCCTTTGAAACAAGATGTCAAGAAAGGCAAACTACGATTTGTCCGGAATTGTTTCCCGTACAAAGGATATATTTGGAACTATGGTGCTTTACCACAGGTAATAATAATAATAAAACTTGTTTTCTTTTTTTAAAAATAGACTTAGAAACCATTTATCATTTCTCTTTTTATATATATATATTAGACCTGGGAAGATCCAACGCAAGTACATCCTGATACCCAAGCAAGAGGAGATAATGATCCCATCGATGTATGTGAAATTGGAGAACAGATTGGATACCCTGGACAAGTTAAACAGGTCAAGATTCTAGGGGTGATGGCCTTATTAGATGAAGGGGAAACGGATTGGAAATTGATTGCTATTGATATCAATGATCCTTTAGCAAACGTTTTAAATGGTAAAAAAAAAAAAAAAAAATGAAGAAAAAAAGGAAGACTAATTAGATTGTCTTTTGGGATTAGATATTGATGATATCAAAACACATTATCCAGAATTGATTTCTGCTACACATCATTGGTTTAAGATTTACAAAATGCCGGATGGAAAACCTGCCAATCATTTTGCTTTTGGTGGTCAGTGCAAGGATAAGGTAAAATGATAAATGATGTATCACAGTTACTTATAATATTATATTAGTCATATGCTCATAGAGTAATTGAAGAAACACATGAAGCATGGAAACGATTGATTCTAGGCAAGATTCCATGTCGTGCGGATACTCATGATATTGATGTGTAAGTTTAACAAATGAAAAAAAAAATAGAAGAGTATGTAATATTGATATTTTTTTTTTATTATTATATAGAACTAATATCACATTGGACCAATCCCCGTACAAGGCTCAAGTGAAGTTACACAAGCAATGGGATTCAAAGGTAATAATAATACAGACAAAAAAAAAAGATGAATGAATTAAAGAAGATAATTGATTATTTTATTTATTTAGATGGATTTTATAGAAGAACCTAGTAGAATAGATGGAAAAGATAATAAATGGTATCATATCAAGGCTCAACTTTAGTATCAGTTGTATTGTTAGATTTATATATATATATATATATATATGAACTCAGCATTTTTTTTTTTTTTTTTTTTGGTCTCCCCTCCTTTTTTTCTAATAAAAAGAAAAATGAATTCTTCTCCTTGTTCCGCCTTTTTTTCTTTCTCTCACCTTTTTTTTTTTTTTTTTTTTTCTCTCACACACTTTCTCTTTCTTTATTTTTCTTGAATTATAAAAGGATCATAAAGAAGGGACTGAACCTCTTTTTCTCTTTTTTTTCTTTTTCTCTTTTTCTTTTTATATATATTCCTTTTCTCTTTTTTATTTGAAGACACTTATTAATAGCATCTTCCCCATTCCTTTCCTTATACATTATCACCTTACCTTTTTATTACTACGCCTTTTATATCATGACTCCTTCTACTTTTACCACTTTTACCGTTCTTATTAAAAAGGTAAAAAAGACTCAATAATATATAAAAGAAATTAATATAAGATTTGTTTTTATTAGATTGCTAGAAAAGGAACTCTTCGAAGAAAACTTACTACAAAGAAACATCAACAACATGAACCAATTGATCAAACCACTAGTTCTCATGATCAAGATATGGCTTCTGTTAGTACTTGTTCCACCAATGAAGAAGAAAAGCCTCCTATCACCGTGCTGGCCACAACCACGAAAACTAATGAAAAAGAACACTTGACAACCTTATCATCACTACCTTTAAAGGTAAATATAATGAAATAAAATATCATTTATTTATATTTTGATTGTTTGATGAAATAGGAGAAGGAAGATGATGACAAGGAGAATACCAAATCAACAAGAAATAGTGATGTCAGCAATATACAACAAGAGGAATCGACGATACCAATGATATATATACGAGATTTTGCTTATCCTGTATCATCACCTTTACATAATGGATTGAATGATAAAAGAATGACCAATGGATCTCAAATCTCATTATCATCATCAAGATTCAATGGATGTCAAGCTAAAGCTCTTTACGATTTCATTCCGGAAACTGAATATGAAATTGCCATGAAAAGTGGACAAGTGATTTGGATTCAATATCGTCAATGTACTGGATGGTTGATTGCCGATGTGGGTGATGAAACTGGTCTTGTGCCTGAATCTTATATTGAATTCATTTGATAATGGTTATTTGTGGCTGTCATTTGTGTATTATTTTTCCCTCCTCTTCCCCTTTTTTTTTTTATGATTACTTTATTATTATTATTATTACTATTGTTTATTTATTATCTATTTTATATCCTCCACAATCCTTTCCATGACTTTTTTTTTTCCTTCTGTGTGTCTTTGTTTTTATATATCTAGTCTCATCCATCCTTCTTTAGTATATCTTTTTATACAGTATTTGTAATGACAATCAATAAAACTTTATTTCTCCATTCTGTAGACTTACTTGGAAAGAACAATTGCAACGTGTTGACTTTTATTGTTGACAATAACTTGATATATATATATTCATTGATCATCTCGATTGATACCCTCCTTTTTTTTCAAATAGACAACATGGTTCATGTCCTTTTTTTTATTTTGGCGCATGAAATTTATGTAAATCGATTTCAATATCTTACATGAGACAAAAGAGGAGGTTTGAAAGATCGATGCTCACCCCTGCTTCTTATATATGTCATCATTCTTCATGTTCTTTTGACAACAAATTAGGAATTCAAAGTATGGAATGTTGGATGATTCGAAATCCCGAACTTGTTATTGATACTTGGTATATGATATCCTTCTTTTTTTTTCTTTATACATCTTGGTTAGAAAAATGGGTTTCCTTTTTTGGCACTAGTGTGACTTTTTCTTTCCCGCTCTCAACCATACAGAAAAAAAAAGTTTAATTCTCTTCTTTTTTTTTTTTGTTATTTTGTTTCCGCCTGCGCTTCCTTACTTCTCCATTTAATCTTTTTTTGGGAACAATATACATATATAATATAATGGTAAAGAGAATAACTGAATATATATATATATATAACTGATATATTACTTTTATTACAGTCTGCCAGAATTATTGCTCAAGTGGTTGTGTCAATAGGCACTGTGGTTGGTCGAGCCTTTTTTGCTGCGTATAAACAAGCTGCTGCTAGTAAGTTATCCATTATTTAAATGAAACAATGTAATGACAATTATATTATAGATGCTGCTGCTGGTGGAGGTGCTGCTGCTGCTGCTCGAGGTGGAAAGGAAGGTGTAGTGGATGCTTTGACTCGAAAGACTGGTATGTCTATTGAAGAAGCTTGTCAAATCTTAAATGTACAAAAGGATGTGGATCTTGCTCAATTAACAAAGGTATTATATATAAAATAAAATAAAAAAAATTATGTTGAACTTATTTTTTTTTTTGTTCTTTTAGAATTATGATCATTTATTCAACTCAAATGAAGTATCAAAAGGAGGATCCTTTTATTTACAATCCAAAGTGGTAAGAGCTAAGGAACGATTGGACCTAGAACGTGCTGAAGAATTGAAAAAAGCTCAACAACAACAACAAGAAGCTTCCTCAGAAAATCAATCTACTCCTCCACCATCTGCATAGACTACCTTTTCTTTTTATTTATATAATATTTGTATAGCCCTCATATCTTTTCCTTTGTTGAACAAATCCATACAGAATAGAATTCCCCTCAAATGACCCAATAAAAAAAAATCCGTTTTGACTCTCAGTTTTTTTTTTTTCTTTTTCTTTTTCTTTTTCTTTTTTTTTCATACTTTTTTTTATAGTGTTATGGAAAAAAGACCCCGGAAACATCCTGCTTCGTCTTACGATGGTACTGACTTGCTTCAAATCACACGAGAAAACTGGGCTATTCCTATTCCTTTGATACGTGGGGATATTGAACTTTTGATACAAACTTTTATGGCTGTAAGTTCTCCTTAACTAAATTATATACAAACATTCATTGTAATTTTATTTAATGTAGCAAGAACAACATACTTATCAAGTATTTACAACTATTTGGTCTCAACTCGAATTTGATCATATTCACTTTGCTTGTCTTTACAAAGATAGTCGTGAAACTTTTATGAATCATCTCTACGACGCTGTCTTTGGTAACGTCATCATATGATTGATATATACATATAGATCTAATCATTCCTTTTTTTTTTTTTTTTTTTTTTTTTTTTTAAAAAAAAAAAGACTATTTGGACGTTAATATTGATCAAACAAAAATGGGTGTGATCTATGCTCTTTACTATTTGTTTATCACTCAACCTACACCTTGGCCCATTCATGGTATTCGTGTTGATAAAGGTAAAATATCATTAAAAAATAAAAGAATTTGTAGATTTTCATTCCTTTTTTTTTCTAGATAGATGGATTCATCTTTTTGATTTTTACATCTATTGTTGCCGTATGGAGTCAAAAGAATATGCTCAAGCTGCCATGATTTTTAGACGATTAAAAGATGATCTTCATGCGTTTGTCTTTGTCGCAGATCATCGATTGGATGATCTTAATGTGATGGAAAAAAAAGAAAAAGAGGCTTCTCTCAAGTAAGTTCAAATCTAATTCATTTGATTTTTTATATATTTATCTTTTCTCTTTTGTTTGATCCATTAGACTTATTGAAGAATTCCATGATTTACAACAAAGAAGATTCAAAGATGATGCAGTAAGTGAAAAAAAAGAAAGAAAAAGAGATCATTTAACATTAAGTTTTTTTTTTTTTTTTTTTTGATATATAGACAGCCACATGTTTTGATGAAGTAACGGCTGATATTGGATCAGTAGTGGAATTGTATGAAAAAATGAAGAGACGGGCATGTATAACACCACAAGCGACATTGGCTACACAAACCTGGATCAAGGATACGATGAATATCAATGAAACGAATCGGGAAAAATTACAAAATGTCATGATGAAAGGGGTACTGGCGTCTAAAGATACAATGTTTTATACTACTTTGCAACAAGCAGGAAGAAAAATGTGGAAAGAACATGCGTTGCATGGATTACACGATACAGATGTTTTACTACCTTACCCAATGATACGTCGATCTCCAGCTGAACGACAGCAAACCCGACGGAAAAATCGAGATGGATTACAACAAGATGCTGGCTCATCCTCCGTTCCATGATATTTCGTTATTATTTTGGTGACACATTTGATTCATCCTTCCCATTCATTTTTAGATACCCATTTATACATATTACACAAAAAAAAAATAGTTTTGATAGTTAATAAAATTGATATTTATCTTGATTCTACATTGTCGAAAATGGTTGATTTTCCTTTTTTTTTTTTTTTTTTGCTCAAACTTTCTCCGCATGGTCACCATTCCATCCACTTACTTTATTTGAACATATGCCATCCAAAAGAACGGCTTATTATCAATCCACGTTGATTCCCCCTTTAAGAAATAAAGTGATTGACTTGAAAAGCATACGATGATCAAAAACATGGGTCAAAAAAAAAATATTGGACTAACATGACAATCCGATGTCGCGGATGTTGTTCTACTAAAAAAAAAAAAAAAAAAAAAAAAAAAAAAAAAAAAAAAAAGAATGCATCCATATCTCCTTGCATGACTTTATGCAAATCCTTCATTGTCAGTGCACGCCCATCATTTCAATGATCATCTCCTGGAAAAAAAAAACATCGGTCATCTATCATTATTAATTATTACATAAAAAAAAAAAAAAAAAAGAAAAGGAAAATACACAAGTTTATTACTTGATAAGAAAAAAGAGAAGAGGAAATAATGACAAAAATTCAAAAGAGAACTAACTATATGATCACAAATATACTATCTAAACTGAATCATTTGGTACTGTCAAAACCATTATAGATCAAAAGATTAGGAGATTCTCTACCCACATCAGTCAACACGTCCTTGGTAGCCAGAGCCAACACCTTATTCTTAATATCTTGAGGAGAGACTTGAGATTTTTCTTCCAAGCTAAGAAGGTAAGCCGCCAAACCAGCTACATGAGGAGATGCCATGGAAGTACCAGAAATTATATTGGTGGCTTCCTTGCTTCCAATCCAAACAGATTCGATATCTTTTCCAGGAGCAAATACATCCACACACTTACCAATGTTAGAAAAGTAAGCACGACTATCAAGCAAAGTAGAAGCTCCCACTGTAATTGCTTTTTGTGATGCTGCTGGGGAATAGTTACAACTATCTTTGTTGTCATTTCCTATATATAGAGATTTAATGATAAGTTTCCTTTTTTTTTTTTTTTTTTTTTTTTTTTGTTACCTGCAGCAACGGCAAAGATAATACCAGAATCCACAGCATTATCCACAGCTCTTTCCAAAGAACGAGATCTACCACCACCAAGAGACATATTGGCAACAGCACCCTTATAAGTCTTTCCATTATTAACAGCTTCCTTTGCATCCTTAAGATGAGCTGCAGTAGCCCAATCCACACCTTTCAATACATCAGTCATAGAACCAGAACCATTACTTCTCAAGACCTTGACAGCAACAGGTTGAGCTTGTTTTGCAACACCATATTTCTTACCAGCAATCGTACCAGCACACTAATAAAAATAAATAAATAAATAAATAAAATATAAACAAATATTGATTGTTTCATCATCATGCAACTTTACGTGAGAACCATGACCATTTCCATCTACATCAGGATCACCTAATGGAATAGTTTTACCCCAAGTAGCACGACCTTCGAAATCTACATGTTCCACATTGATACCTGTATCAATCACATATACCTTGACACCATTGCCTCCATCTGTAGCGTAATTATACTTGCTAAATGTGGAAAGAGTCAATCCATTTCGATGAGCAATACGAGCTAAACCCCAAGGAGCACTACGTTGTAATTCACTTGCATAGACAATAGAGTCTCTTTCTACATAAGCAACCTATTGAGTTAGGGAATAAAAAAAAAAATAAAAAATAAAAAAATAAAAATGAATTGAGTTCATACTGAAATAATTTCCGTACAAACTTTCCCCCCCTTTTTTTTTTTTATGAAGTGAAAATCCAGATATATTTCTTACATCTTCAGAAGAACGAATAGCATTCAAAGTAGTAGTATCAAACTTTCCAGAGTAACCTTTAAGATTTGGCATATCATAGACATGTCGAACACCATGAGAACCAGTAGTAGGATTTAACCATTGAGAACCTTGATTACTTGCAGCAGTCAATTTGTCAACCCAAGATTTGTGTTCATTGACTTTATCAATATGTATATTATCTTTAAGTATGACAATATAAGAATCCAATACAGTATCAACAAAATCAGGTGTATATAAAGGAGAAACTTGACCTTCGGAGAACGATTGAACTGGAACCATAGGTACCGCAGTTGCATAACCTGCTAACAATAATGCACCTGTAATAATGGAAAACTTCATATTGTTAAATAATGGAAAAGAAAAAAAAAATAAATAAAAGGTATAAATAAATATATATAATGAAAAAGAGGGTAAGGAAAAAAAGAAAAGGAAGAGAAAGAAGAGGAAGAGAAAGAAAAAAAAAAGAATGTTACGACCAAGCCCAAGAAAATAAAAATAATATAATAAATATCATTCAAGTCCGATTTTTTTTTTTTGTCCTTTTTTCCTTTTTCTTTTAGAAATGTTAAAAAAATACATTGATCATATTGAACATCAATCAGCTCTTCAAGTAAGTAAGTTTTTGTCTTTATTCATTTTTATTTATTTTATTATTATTATTATTAGATATTATGTCAACTTGAACAACAACAACAAAAAAATAATAATATATTAATACCTCCAGAAATATCTTCAGTTATAAAAGTTCAACCTGGAGATTGTATTGCTTTAGTTGGAAAAAGTGCAAGTGGAAAAACATATATTCTATCACAACTAGTAAAATATTCTATAGATCAACAATATCATGTTTTATATATTGATTTGGCACAACAATATGGTTCTACTTTTTCATCAAATACAATACAAAACGATTATATTCATATCTTTCAACCAAGTACAAATATAGAATTATTAGGTATTATTCATGGTCTTGAAAAATGGTTTTATAATCAAAATAATAAGATTCTTTGGGTTATGGTGGATGGTGAATGGCAAACTACACTTAAACAACAATTATTAGATAAAATCAAGATATTACAACACTATTGGTCATTTGCTTTAGTTTATACAAGTCGAACTTTTTTACTTGATACGCATGATTATCAATTTGAATGTTACAAACAAGAACAAAATATTCGTATGAAATTGGTTTGATGGCTCCTTGTCATACCTTTTTATCCCGGAAACGACAAAGATGGAAATGCGATGGTTTAGAATGGTGTCACCGGATATGTTTCTCTCTTCTTCAGTTTTTGTCCCTCCCAAATTTGTACACATAGAAAACAACAATTTTTTTTTTATTCCCCCTCCCCTTGTTTTTTTTTTATATTCTTCTTTTCTTTCCTTTTTTTTTTTTCTTTCTTTCTTTTTTATTATTTAATATTATTATATTATTCCATGTTGTCTTTATTATGCATTTATTATCATTAAAAAAATCTACTTTATCATTGAAACAATCTATTCTTCGTCAAACTTCTCGATTTTCAACTTCAGAACATACCACAACAAGGAAACGAACGCGACAACAACAACAAGAGGAAGAAACTACTATTGATATTGTTGTCATTGAATCCACTTCCTCTATTCAAATATTAGATAAGAAAAATAAACAAAAACAAACAACATTTACTGTAAGTGATCAAAAAAAATATATTATGTGTGTGAATATATATATACTTCTCTTATGATCTTACTTCATTTCTATTCACACTCCGTCTTTTTTTTTTTATATAGTTATTCAATATCATTCTTGAAGATGACGACAAACATACATCTTTAGTTCGATTTGTTAGTGATTTAATTGAATTGGATCAACTCTTTAAACAACATTATGGAATCATCGCATCACCCTTCAAATTACCTATTTTACCCAACTTATCAGATTCTCATATAGCCACACGTAGTTTACATCGATTCTTATCCAAATTTAAAAATAACAATAACAACAAGAAGAAAAAATCCAATGGTGAAAAAGTTGAAACTTATTTACGAATGTGTGCCGGTCACCCCTTATTAGGTACTTCTTCTCTTTTACGCGACTTTTTATCTCCTCAACGTGAAGAAGATCGAATTATCACAAAAGCCGCTATTCATACTTTGGTTCAACATCATCATCATCAAGATCAATCTACTATTCATATAGATCAATCCTTCAACAATCATCCCTTTTTATCTACCATAAATGAATCCACTCTGTCCAATGATTTGACTCCTCACAACACTTCTTCTTTATATTCTCTTTCAGAATTGGATCTTGACAACAACGATGATATATTGGACACTCTCTTCCCATCACCACCTGCCTCCATCTCTATGATGCCATCCAAATTGAATTGTTATACACCACCTGAAGAAGAAGAAGAAGAAGAAGAAGAAGAAGAAGAAAAAGAAAAAGAAAAAGAAAAAGAAAATACCAAAGTGACTCCTCTTGTATGTACAAAATCATCTCCCTTGGCCAACTACAAACAAAATCAACGTACTCCTACACGAATGACACTGGAAGATCTTCAATTTTTGAAAGTATTAGGAAAAGGTTGTATGGGAAAGGTATGTAAATCATCATAAGAACTTCATCATTCTTTTTTTTTTTTTTTGACATTCTTCTCATTTTCTTTTTTTTTTTTTTTTAAAAAAAAAAAAAAAAAAAAAAAAAACTTGTAGGTGATTTTGGTTCGACAACAATCATCAGCACGACTATATGCCTTGAAAGCCATTAGTAAGGAATGGGTGATTGCTCAACGTGAAGTGGAACATGCAGTGATGGAACGCAACATCTTATCCAAAGTATCCAAAGCACATCATCCTTTTTTGATCAAGTTACATCATTCTTTTCAAAATGCCAATCAATTATTCTTGGTGATGGATTATCATGTTGGTAGTGATTTGGCCACTCAACTTCAATTGAATTATCATTTTGATGATTATCGTTGTCGCTTTTATGTTGCCGAGATTCTCTTGGGATTACAAGAATTACATCGATTGGGTATTTTGTATCGGTAAGTTAAATGATAGAATAATAATGGAAAGTACTCACTTTTTTTTTTTTTTTTTTTTTTTTTTTTTTTTTTTTTTTTTTTTTTTTTTTTTTTTTTTTTAGTGATTTGAAACCTGAAAACATTCTCTTGGCGGCTGATGGTCATATTGTTCTGACGGATTTTGGATTCTCAAGACTTTTTGATGAACAAAGCAATGATGACAAGAAGAATACCATGCCTTATCATACACATACGTTTTGTGGCACTCCAGAATATATGGCACCTGAAGTGTTTCTATCAGAAGAATATACATTTGCTGTGGATTATTGGTCTCTTGGGATTGTGATGTATGAAATGTTACTTGGTTATACGCCTTTCAGTCATGATAATGATGCAGAATTATATCGTCGTGTATTGGAGGATCCTTTGGACATACCAGAAGATATGCCAATGGCGACAGCTGATTTGATTCTTGGATTATTGGAACGAGAACCTGAAGAGAGATTAGGATGTGGACATATGTTTGATAATCAACTTGGTTTTGAAGATATTCGACAACATCCTTACTTTTCTTCCTTGGATTGGAATGATATCTATCATAAACGAATGCCTGCACCTTTTATTCCTCATCTCAAGTCTGAAACGGATGTAAGTCATTTTGATCCTGATTTTGTCAAATTATCACCTCGACTTTCTACACAACATCATGATTTAGAAAGTGATTTTGATGATGATGATGATGATGATCCTTTTGGTTTGGACAACAGTACATTAAGTAAATACAACAAATTGGATAATGATCGTGTACCTTTGGATGAAGCTTTTATTGGATACTCTTACATTAATGAAAGTACTTGTGTAGACACAGATTCTTTATTGGATGAAGATGATTATCAACTTGACACCAATTGTGCTCCTCCTTTGATGACAACGGAAAACACCATGCTATTGGAAGGAAATGATCGTCCCATTCCCAGATTCTTCCCAACATTCAATCCTACTACTTCTGCTGCTGCAACTACTGCCACCATCTATCAACACTTCAACATGACAAAACACACCTTGACCTCGGATGATAACAATGATAATTCTCGGCAATTGGGTTTCTCTCGATTTCAGCAACGACATCATCAACATCAAACAAGATCATCATCTTCTTTCACCTTATCTTCCCTTCAAAGTGATTCGGACGATGTTATTTGGATTCATTGATTATTATTATTATTACTCCCATTTTTTTTTTATATATATTATACTTGTAGAATGATCATTTGTATGAATACACACACACACACATATATATATATATACATCTCAAATAAAATATATTATTATAATCATTTGTTTCTTTTATTGAATAATACGAATAAGAATTAATAAAATAAAATAAAAAATAAGGTAACTAAGCATCTATGGTATCTATTTATCTATCAATTATCCTATTTATTCCTTCCTCCCCTTACATTAGGATGAATGTTTGTCGCGATTGTCATGGATGACAAAAGGTTGAGTAAAAGCTTGTTGAACATGATTGACCTTGCGTTCACCAAAACCTGGACAGAGAGCAAGTTGTTGAGCGGAAGCATTGGCGATGGCGTGGAAGGAACCAAAAGTGGACAATAAGGTCAAGACATCGGTTTTGTTGACGGTGCGTATCTGTGTCAGAGTCTCAGTCATATCTTGATAATACTTATCATCATCAGAAGAGGGTTGTTGTTGTTGTTTTTCACGGATCAGATCATCGGGTTTAGATTCAAAAGCCTTGTAGGTTTCCAAGTAACGTGCAGTTTCTTCATGACTCCAACTGAGCATCAGAGTAAAGCCTTGAGCAATCGCTGCCACATTTAATTCACGAAGAGCTGTATGGTGATCTTCTGTATCTACAAGTACCAACAATACTTTGAGGACATACATACGTGCTAATGCGGCCATACGTTCAAAAATATACGAAGGGTAGAGTCGATGATAACGAAGACTACATATAAAAAAAAATTGAAACTTTCATTCTTCTTCTTTTTTTTTTATTTATTTTATACCTTAAATATAAAACACCCGTGGTGGCTCCTACAACATAGTCTGGTTTGATACTGTCATCGAATTCATACGGTACATTGTGAATACATCGTAGTATTGGGTTCTTTTGTTGAGCAGGATTCACGAGAATAGCATTGCCCAATGTTCGCCGAGAAGTTATGCTCTTGGTTGTTTTTGTACTTGTTGTTGAGTTCAATGTCGAAACAGGAGTTGTTGTTTCTCTAGGTTTGAGCGGATCCATCAACAAAGAAAGAAAGACAAAAAAAGAAAAAATGAAAAGAAAAAAAAATGAGATCGCTGCGCATTGGACTCTTTTTTTTTTTTTTTTTTTTTTTTTTGAAGAAAAAAACAAACACCGCGAAGATCCCTTTTTGGCCCATCCAAAAAAATGATGATGATCAATGAATTTCTTTTTTCTTTATTAGCTAAAGGTATAAAACTAGTAACAGGTGTGTATATGCGTGTGTGTATAAAAAAAAAATAAACTAAACTATGATATGTACAAATAGATAGAGAATAAGTTCATGGGGAAATAGGTGTGATAGGAAAAGTGGTATTGTTGTAAGTATAAGCAGTTTTCAAAGTGTGTATAATGATGGATAATAATTGTTGACGTTTATTGAGAGGAGTAGCCAAGGTGACAGCTTGATGGATACAATCATTAGAAGTAGTTGATGTCAAGAGATGAGGGATCATTTCCATAAAACCATGATTGGCAGCATAGATCAGACATGGGTTCCATCCACGATAGCATGAGATTGCACCGGCTTTGCTCAGCAATAATACCATATCCAATTTCCGTTGTTGCACAGCTTTGTACAATAGAGATGAAGTGTTGCCTTTTTCCTTCTTGTAATTGACATCGTATCCATAACGTAATAATAATTCAAGACATTCCACTCGATTCCAATGAACAGCTGCTTCAAGTAAATCTGTTTGTTGTTGTTCCATAGAAAGTGGCGATCCATTTGTTGATATTTGCTGTTGTTGTTGTTGTAAGAGTTTTTCCAAAATAGGGGCATATCCAGCCATCACTGCATCTTCCATTGCTGATTGGTCATCATAAGATAAGTGAGGTGAGATGGATGATTTGGGTTGCCAAATAAGATCAGTGTGAGAAGGATTATTTTTGCTGAGATGTTGATAATCCAATAAGAGACAAACGCATTCCATATGTCGATGCATGATGGCAATATGAAGAGGAAATCGGCCCATTCTATCAGGTACATCCACACGAGCACCTTTTTTCAATAAATAAGCCACCACTTCAGGACGATTGGCTTGCACTGCACGGTATAATGGTGTATGATTGTCTTGCTTGGTGATACCATTGATGTTCATATTGTTGTTGTTACTGTCTAATAAAAACAAAAGAGCTGGAAGGAAGCCAACGGAAGCCGCAGTATGAAGTACAGATATATCGTCTTGGCATAAATGTTGACAGGGTAGACCGTTATTCACCACAAGTTGTAATGCTTCCATGGATTGACAATGACAGGCACAACATAATAAACATCGACCTTGATTTTCGACTGCAGGATATCCACCTTGATTAAGATAGTCTTTCAATAATTGAAGATCAAGAGTAGGTGCTGTGGACTTGTATCGTTTTGTATGGATATTTTGAATAGGTGGTAAGGTAATAGAAAGTCGTTTACGTTTGTAAGATCCTAGTGGTTTATCAACAGGTGAAGAAGGTGGTGAAGGGAAACTTGTATTGGCCATTGTTATGTATATGAAAAGGGATAAAATAAGAAAGAGAAAGAGTGTATGTATGATAGTAATGGTTTGTATTTAAATAATTTTTTTTTCTTTAAAAAAGAAAGTCCTTCTTGGCATGAAAAGAAGGGCAGAATAAAGTAAAAAAGGAAAGAAAGAAAAAATCGGTAAAGGAGAAATCAAAAAGAAAAGGGAATTGGATTATTGCTCAAAATACCTTTTCTCTTTTGATCTTCTTTGAATCCCCGAACAGTCTCGTCTTGGCAGCCGTATATGGCAACTCACCTTTTATATTTTCTTTTTTTTCTCGTTTCTTTTGTGGATTTTTATGCAATCATCTATTCCTCTGAAAATCTTGGCAAAAACGATTAAAACTCGGCTTACTATATAATCGACAACGCTAAACCATATTTAGTTGTGTCCTTTTTTTCATCTCTGTCATCCCCTCCTTAAACTTTCTTTTTTTTTTTTTTTGTTACTATATTCTATTCATTCAAAGGATTTTTCTATACAACAATAATAAATGACAATTATAATTCATATTCCTATCAATAGAAATGAGGAAAGTAGACAAAATTCAGTTCACTATCCGCTTTTAAATGGGTTTTGACTTGGCAGATTCTCCTTTATTATAGTGAATATCGCCAAGATTAGTTGGTTTTTTTTTCTTTTTTATTATGTACCTGAATTGGAAACGAATATAAAACTTGGGTGTATTGGTCATGCTTTTTGTTTTCACATGAGTTTAATGCAAGAATTCGTATATTATTGATGCAGGATCATAACTGGGTTTACCTGTACGACGTTAAACGTTTTATATGAGATGATGATTGTAGAAGAAGAGTCACCTAGTAAGTTAAAATGATGAAATAGTAAGAAAGAAATTGTAAAGAAGTTGATTGTTTGAGCGTCACCTTGGAAACTCAGCCGTGTTGGTCTAGCTTTTTCCCTTGCCTGCAAAGAAAAAAATTTTTTTTTTTTTTTTGCCCATACAGCAGCAACAACAACAACAACAGAAAACTGACTAGCTACACTCCGATCACTCTCACTTTTTTTTCGCTCACTTTTTTTTTCCGCACTTTTTCCCTTTCTTTTTTTTTCTCTTTCTTTCTTTCTTACTCTCTCTCACACACTCCCTCCTTCCATTTCCTTATATCAACTTGACTTCAATACCAATATGGATTTTAGGTGGGTATCTGATATCAACCCACGTAAATACAACACGTATCTGCCTAATTCCTCTGGTCAAGACCCTTCATCTATTGGTAGAAGGTAATAATAATAATTCTTTTTTTTTTTTTTTGAATATACGTGTTTATATTTTGTTTCATATCAACTCATCTCTTTTTATATAATAGAGGATTGGACTCAACTGAACGTCCACTTAGTTCAACTCCTTTTGGAAATACAACATCCCATGTTCCAGGTTTAACAAATGTTCGTCGACCTAGAGCAGATACCATGCCTTCTCGTACTACAGTCTTCCCTACTATTGAAAATACTGGTTCTTCTCCTACTACCTCTGGCAATGACTCTGATATCTATCTTGGTAATACCACTTCAAATAAACTAGCCATTCCTTCTGCTGCTTCTGATACTGGTCGAAGACGATCTGGTTCCGTCACTTTACTTTCTTCTTCTGACAATACAACTCGTCAAGATTATGGTAATGCTTTATTTACTCCTGGTTTCCCTCCTTATCATATGATGGAAGAAACTGCTTCAACTACAGTGGCAAGTACTTTGGCCTCTCTTGGTTTGGGTGATACCTCAACTACTAGTTCCACTTCACAATCTTCCGTCCAACAACGCCAACAACAACAAGAACAAGAACAGCAGCAACAACAACATCAACATCAACAGCGTCATCGAGCTTATACAGTTTCAACACGTAATCCTTCTTCCAGTACGGATCGTCTAGGTGATATGCTACCCATGGGTTTTTCTCCATTCTCACCACAATCAAGATCTAGTGTCATGCAAAGACCTCGTGCGATTAGTCTCGGAATGGCAGATGATCCTCAATTTGATGAAACCTTGTCTTCCTTTACTCCATTTGATATGAACTCTTTACAATCTACATTATCTTCATCACCTGCAGCCCAACAAGTTTATCAACAACAACAACAACCGTCTTCCTCGTCTTCTAAACTAGGTCAACAAGTATATTCTGATACTCAAAGATCATTACGCATATCAAGATCTAGTGGAAATTTGATGGATTTATCTTCGGACAGACAAACAGCTAGCCGATTCGACTCGTCTGGATTTTATGACTCTTCTATAGATGATTTAACTCACCAGGTAAATAATATTCACATATAAGGTGTGGAAAGGATGATTATTCATCTATGCTTTCTTTTTTTTTTTTTTGAAAAACAAAAAATGAAATTCGTAGGATGACATCAATGCTATGCCATCAGCCTCATCATCATCATCAGCATTATTGGATTCACCTTCTTCTGTGCCAGCTCAAATTCCATCTCGTGCTCTATGGTTAGGGAATGTTAATCCTTCAGTAAGTGTCAATGATTTGATGCAACAATTCTCTTTATATGGTCATGTCGAAAGCGCTCGAATTCTCTCCGACAAGGAATGTGCGTTTGTCAACTTCTCCACGGTAGAATCAGCGGTGGCAGCGAAAAACGATCTGGAAACAAGATTGGGAAGCATGCTAGGTGGCACTTCAGTTCGTGTTGGTTTTGGAAAGGCAGATGTGGCAGTAGCAATGGCCCTTACCAATGAAGCAGGTCCAAATGCTCAAGGTCCTACTCGTGCATTATGTAAGAAAAAAAAAAAGGTAGAGGAAAGGTTTTCAATTTATTCACATTTATTTATTTATTTATTTATTATGAAATAGGGGTTGGCAATATTCCAGCAAATATGAATACCGCCATTCTTCAAGCTATCTTTCAAGCATTTGGTCCAATAGAATCTGTACGTGTCTTGTCTCATAAAAACTGTGGATTTGTAAATTTTGAACATCAAGAAGATGCTGTACGTGCACGCAAGAATTTACAAAACAAAGAAATCCTAGGTCCTGGTTCTGGAACTGTGCGTATCGGTTTTGCCAAAGCTCCTTCTGCAGAAGATATTAACAATGGTGAACCTGGTTTTGTTTCTCCTCAACCTCCTCTACACCAATCATCAATACCTCCATCACACTATCAAATGTATCAACAACAACAACAACAACTACTACAACAACAGCAACAACAACTACAATATCAACAGCAGAATCAATTACTTCAACAAAGGTCACAACCATACATGTCATATCCACAACCACCGTTAAATACAGGTTTACAACAAGGTTTAGCTTCTCACAATGCGCCAACAACATCAGGTTCAACATCTACTAAAAACAATAGCAATAACCATTCCTTGTCCACCGACACTTACCAAGCGACACAATGGGCTACAGCAATGATGATGACTACAATGATGATGAACGCATCGGGAAAACAACCAGCAACACAACCCAGTTTATACACAGCTATTGCGGCAGAGCGACAGTTTATCATGCAACAATTATGTCAGTACACAGATACGGTGCAGTTACAACAAAAGGACCAGCAAAATGAACGAATTCCTGTCAGTTATTATTCTGTGATTCCTTCAGTACCTGAGCTGAGCTCAGACAGAACTCTGGAACCTCTTAGACTTCGCGACATGAGGAAACGTTTGGAAAATGGTCAAGCCTTACAAGATGTGGAAATAATTGCTTATGAATGCATGAATGAAATCGTGGAATTATGTAGTGGTAAGTGATGATTTGAATATTAAGGCTAGAATAATTCTGATTTCTTTATTATTGTTGTTTTTATTATTTCTAGATTATATTGGAAATACTGTGATCCAAAAATTGTTTGAACAGTGTACTGAAGCAACAAAACAAACCATGTTGGAACGCATTGCCCCTTATTTGGCAGCTATTGGTGTACACAAGAATGGAACTTGGGCTGCTCAAAAGATCATTGATTATGCAAATACACCTGGTCAGGTAAGCAGATGGATGATTTTATATATATATAACAACGAGATGACTAAAAAAAAAAAAAATAATTTCTTATTCTAGTTATCATTAATTCGACAATATATTGCACCCTATGTACCTTTGTTATTATTGGATCAATTCGGCAACTACGTGGTACAATGTTGTCTTCGTTTGGGCGCTGAGCACAATCAATATATATTTGATGCGATTGTTGACAAATGTTGGGAAATTGGACAAGGTCGATTCGGTGCCAGAGCAGTACGTGCGATTCTTGAAAGTAATGTGGTGACAAAGGAACAACAAGTATATTGTGCTGCAGCCATTGTACAAAATGCAGTTTTATTGACTACCAACGCTAATGGAACATTATTACTCGTATGGCTACTGGATACTTCGGAATTGGCTGGTAGATACCGCGTTTTATATCCTCGCCTCTTACCTTACCTCAGCAAACTATGCACTCATAAACTGGGTTCTATGACTGTGTACAAGATTATCCAACAACAAGAAGAACCTGATACCAGCCATCTATTTTTGAATGCATTGACAACTGATGCTCCTTTACTAGACGATATTTTACGGGATCAAATTCATGGTTTAGGATTGATACAAAAAATATTGGCATTACCTCACATTCATGACCAACGAGGATCACTTGTTCGTCGAATTCGTGCATCTTTGGATCGACTTCAAGTTCAACATATTCAAAGTTACAAGAAATTGATAGAAGAATTAGATTCCGTTCCTAGTAGCAATACTAGTAACAACAGCGGCAGTGGCAACAATACTCCAGCACCCCAACCTTCATCCATTTCAGTGGCATCACCTTCACCATCCTCAGCATCATCATCATCAAACCCCTTGGATACAACAAACACATCGTCAATGGATATGGTATCATGGATGAAGAATCCTCAAGCAGTAGCAATGATGGCCAATATGTACGCAGCCGCCATGACAGCAGCAGCCACTTCACAACAACAACAACAACAAATGCCTTCAATGCTAAAAGTGCCAGAACTCCCTCAGTTCAATCATATTCTCAAATCTCTTTTAACATCTACACCTTCAACAACCGATGTGAATGAAAACACCACCACTTGTACTGATGCTACTGAAAACAAAGACAATATATCTGGCATGGATCAAGAAGACGAACAATTTCAAGTCAACACCTGATTATTATTTTTTTTTTTTTTTACTTCATTTACTAATGATTATTATTATTATTATTATTTAGTATAGTATATGTTTGATATTAGTATAGAATTAGTTTATAGGATATATTTATATAGTGATTTGGCCCAATTAGTTAGTTGTTGTTGTCCCTCTTTTTTTATATGTATATCCTTTTGTTCTTTTGTATAGTACGTTTGATTATTTATTTATTTTCGGTTTATCTTCATATATATATATATTTGGATCTTGTACATAGTGTGCTGAGGGTTGATATTCTTATGGCTTCCTTTTTTTTTAAGAAAAAAAAAAAGAATAAAATAAAGAAAAATGAAATGAAATAAATAACTATGACAAAAAAAAACCTTTTTTTTTTTTTTTCAACTGACTTCAACAAGATGATGGATGAGGGTGATCAGAAAATGTTTGACAAATTCTGATTGAACAATGATGAAACAAAAATTAAAACAAAGTGATTTATAAATTTGACAGTTTATTTCTTATATACATAAAAGGCATAAAATACATAAAGTACATAGAATGACATAAAAAAAGGGGGGAGGTAATAAGAGAAATGATCAACCCATATCAAGTGTAAAAACCGAGTTCATGATCAGGAGGGATGACAGGCAGGGAGTATAAGGAAAAAGAATCAAAGACTAATCAAAAGTGGGGAGGATGATGACAATAAAATATCTACATCTATTATACTATATGCCGATTGTAAAAATCAATAGATCATCCATCAATCATCTATCACGAAATAGAGTAAGCAACCAAAAAAAAAAAAAAAAAAAATTAAGTGGTATCATTTTTCAAAACCCAAGGGTGAGATTTAATCTTGTCCAAGGTGATTCTTTCAAAAGGACACACTTTTAACATTTGATCAAGTAAATCAACAAGTTGAGGATGGGTAGTGTCAGATGCAGGTGTTGTCCAAAGCGGCAGACGGGTCAAGTCATCAATAGGTTGCAGAGGAGGTAGATTTCCATACACCATACAGTACAAAGTAAGACCTAGAGAATAGATATCTGCAGCTGTTTCATTGTAAGCATCGTCCTTTTTCTTTTTTATCATCAAACATTCAGGGGCTGTGAAAGCAGGTGTGCGGCGTCGTTGATATATCTTGTCGTCATGACCAGTTGATAGTTGAATGGCACTTCCAAAATCAATCAATTTAACATGTTGGTCCTTGGTCAATAAAATATTATCGGGTTTGATGTCACAATGGATCACATGTCGTTCATGCACTATCAATGAATAGATGAATGATGAGTTGTTTTATTTTATTTATTCAAAAAAAAAAAAAAAAAAAAAACTTACAATATTCCAAAGCAGATATCAATTGGACGAAAATAGAATGACAAGTAGTTTCATCTATGGATCTTTGATGTTCATGATCATGTAAATCAACCAATATAGATCCATCCACCCATTCTGTCACCAAATACACATAATCGTCTTGTTCAAACCAGTCGATCCATGTCACAATATTATCATGCTGTAATGATTTCAATATATCGGATTCCATAGTAGGTATATTGATCATCGTATCGATACGTCGTCGTTTACTACCGTCATTGTATTGTTGATGCCTTGGATGTCTTGCTTGTAACCAATCCATACCTTGTTGTCGTTGTAATTGGATCGCATTTATTTCTTTGATTGCCTGTCAAAAAAAAAAAA
The DNA here is from genome assembly GCF_025201355.1 of Halteromyces radiatus. Taxonomy (NCBI): domain Eukaryota; kingdom Fungi; phylum Mucoromycota; class Mucoromycetes; order Mucorales; family Cunninghamellaceae; genus Halteromyces; species Halteromyces radiatus. Next base: position 312,237 of record NW_026251698.1, on the reverse strand, counting down.
AAAAAAAAAAGAGTATATGATGATTATTAAAAAAGGTCCAAAAAGAAGGGAGAATATAATATTACATATAATTGTTTTGTTTTTGTATCCAATGCCAAGTATACAATACCAGTTGAACCATGAGATATTTCACATAATAATCGATAATGTTTGACATGACGATATTTTGTATTGAAATTCTTTTTGGTTTTGAAACGAGAATGAGCCCAAGATGTTGTTGCAAGTTGAAAAGAAATAGGATGAAACCAACGTGTCATGTTGAAGTAAGAAAGAAAAGAAAAAAAAATACTATTATTATTATTATTTTGAAAGAAAAAAAAAAGAAAAAGAAAAGAACAAGAAATAAATCTAATTTTTATATCTCTTGTTATTGAAGTCGGGCCAAGAAAAATCAAAAAATATCAAATCATCCAAGCATACAACAAACCTAGCCGCAGAACCACGTGTTTTCCATAATAGGTACACATCCGATATACCCTTTTTTTTTTTGTCAATGACATCAATACAATGACTCACTTTCTTAATATCTCTTTGTTAGTAAACAAACGGATCCTATTTATAAAGAGAACTACTTGCCAAGCATTTTTTTTTATATCTATTTATAATAAATAGCACTTAAATTAAAAATAAATCTGTTCTCTATCTGGTTATCCACGTAGTTGGGCCTTATTATTCACTGTTATAGTTTTTTTTTTTTTTTGACAGTTCATATCAACATGTGAAAATGATCATATTCTCAGCTTCAACTGGATGGCTTCATTTTTCACGTGGATGTCTTTTATTGCTCACTAACCCTCCCTTAAGAATGATTACACTAGTCCTAAATAATAATGTTACTGTATCCATTTCTTATCTTTTGAAACTCATGTTCCTTGAACTTATTAAAAAAAATAAAGAGAGAGAGACATGGGAACTAGGGTACCGGTCATTTCTGTTTTGGAGATCATTTCTTGGTAAAGGCTTGGAGAGGGGGAGCAAGCCAAGACCTTTTCCTTTTTTGGCCACCTTTAAGTATCCGCTATTGCAACGATTGACGGTACCAATGGATCCAAAAAAAAAAAAAAAAAAAAAAAAAAAATGGGAGAGTTAGAATTCTAATAGGATGATGTTTCAATTTCATCCTTATCATAAAAAAAAAGTGTCATTGTCAGCCATCATCATAGAAAATCACCAAAAAAAAAAAAACCATCATCAAGCCCCTGTTACGTTTATTAATTGCAATATTATCTTATGGAACATTTCAAATCGTAGAAAAAAAAAAAAGAAACCATGTAACAGCAAGTGCTCTACCTTCCCACTTAAGATTTGTCGAACGCAACAAATTGATCTTTGGTAATAATCTTTATATCTGTGACGATGGATGATAAGTGACGAAGAATGGATGATCAAAAAATAAAATAAAAAAAAAAGAACCATTTGACTATAAAAGGCAAGACTGGCGATTTCAATATTGGATATAGATCAAAATTTATGCAAATGGTATGATATGAGATGAAAATTAGTAATAATATGGAAATATCTCTATATATGTTAGGTAATATCTTTGATGTATGAATTGTCATCGTATATTCCATACTATTTTTTTTTTATGATAGACACTCTATTGTTCAATACTATCGGTGTTTGAAACAGTCATATGTCTTGTGTACAATGAATCTCCAAAATTTTTGCCACCTTTGCTTTCTTTTCTATTCTTTCACCGTCTTTTTTTTTTATACCACAGTGTAAAACGCACTGACAGTGGGGGAAAAAAAAAGGATTGTAATTAGAAGGCGAGTATGCGGAAACAAGGAAACGTATCACAAACAAATATTACTGGAACATCTATCAACAGCAACAATCCTGGAGGGCGAATGCAACGAATAGTGTCTCAAGCTGGATACTATGCTTCAGCTCTAGCTTCTGATGCAATCATACCTGATCAACTACAAATAAAACAACAACAACAACAACAAGAAACAACGGAACACCATGCTATTACTCTTCGTGCAAGGATGTCTGGGGCGATCAATGCTCTTTCTTTAGCTCCTGATGGTGAAGCAGTTGTTATTGCCGGTCGTGAAAGTAAATCATAAAGATGGAAAATAAAGAATACTTTTATTTTGGTTACTTATTCTTTTTTTCTTCTTCTTCTTCTTTTGAACGTAGTTCTCAAGATTATTACTGTGACTCCGGATGAAGTTACTGAAGCTTTCAATTTGCGCGCCGGTAGCCATTTAACGGTCAAATCCAGTAGTAATGATGTCAAATGGGGAAACAATGGTAAGAATATAATACGCTAGTTTGACATGTTCTTTCTTTTCATTTCTTTTATATATATTTTTTTTATAGCAACAAAAACCAAGGTTGCGACAGCAGCTACCAATGGAGCCATCATACTATGGGATATTAATAAAGTTGGACGGAAAACAGGTATAGGGATTATTATTTTTAAGAAAAAAAAAAGATTCACAACAACAGTACTGTTAATAATTTCGGAACATTATCTTTTATAGAACGGGTTATCAATGAACATTCACGAGCAGTCAATAGAATATGCTTCCAACCTGACAATGGAAATATCTTACTTAGTGCCTCTCAAGATGGAACGATGAAATGCTGGGTAAAAAAAAAAAAAAAAAAAAATAATAGGAGACACTTTTGTAATAGAAAATATTAATGATTGATTATTTTCTTTGACGTATTCTGACGCAATAGGATCTTCGTGATGCACGATCGAGAGCCAAATTCCGATTTGAAGGAAAATCTGAATCTGTTCGAGATGTACAATTTAATCCTATGATCCATCATGAATTTGCTGCTGCCTTTGAAACTGGAACTATACAGGTAAATGTGAAGAAAAAGATATATACATATACAGTACCAATACCTTCTTTTTTTAAATCTATAATAGAAATGGGATATGCGAAATCCAAAGGCTCTTTATGATCGCAAGGTTAGCGCACATAATGGTCCTTGTTTGACGGTAGATTGGCACCCTAGTGGAAGAACAGTGGCAAGTGGTGGAAGGGACAAGACAATCAAAGTATGGGATATGAGTGCAGATAATCGACGACCTCTATATACCATCCGCACAATGGCTTCAGTATCACGTGTGCAATGGCGACCTGGCTATGACGACGAAATAGCTTCTTGTGCTTTACTCACGGATCAACGTATTCACATTTGGGATGTAAGGCGACCTAATCTGGCCAAATATGCTTTTGATGAACATGAAACGACACCTACTGGTAAGAATATATATATATATATATATATATGTTTGTGCATAATATTCACCGCATGTTTTATTGAACATTAGGCTTTTTATGGTACAATTCTGATGTTCTATACTCTGTTGCCAAGGACAAGTTTTTTATTCGGCAAGAAGTGGAAGGCTCTTATATACCTGATCAACTATTACGACGAAATGCTGTTAGTTGGAATGCTCAAGGTGATGTCTCCTTTGCTGTTGATAAGAGTATTCATGACGAGTTTGTCAATACAAAGTAAGTATAATCTCCAAAAAAAAAGAAGATTCACTTATAACTCTATTATTATAGAACTACCAAATCAACCGTGTCCGCACCAAAGAAAAGCAAGCGTCTCAATACCAAATTACCATCTGTTGAAGAGGTCATCCAAAAATAGAAGCTTTATAACATTCTTCCTGATCAATTTTTTTATTTATTTATTTATAGGGAATTCAATATGTGCCTTTACAAAGTTGTGGTATTGCTCATCTGCCTTTGTTTGATTTCGAAACATTTTCAGTCTTTGCGGAAAACTATGATATCTCTGGAAACAATGTAGCTGATGCTTGTGAAAAGAATAGTCAGGTAAAGATCATTACAAAAGAGGAGTTGAAAAATAGAAATGTATTAAAAATCTCACGTCTTCATTTGTATTACTTCTAGTTGGGTTGGAAAATGGGTAGTTATCGAACTTCACAGACTTGGAAGATTGTGGGTCTCTTATTCGAAGCTGCACCTTTACTCGAGAATGATCATCCGAATGACAATGGTGTGTACCCTGATAGATAAATAGATTGATATCATTACTCATTTTGTTTCTTTTTATTTTTTTTTTTTTTTTGTAGACGACGAACATAAATTACAAGAACAAATGTCCCGGGCCTTCTTCAATGAAAGTGATGTAAGTACCTTTAATAATGACAAAAGCGATATGTATATGTGTGTATATTATATGTCGTCCAACTCTAATCGTTAACTTCTTTTTGTTGATACATATATATGTCAATAGAAGGATGAGGAACTGGATACGGACGAGGAAGATAAATCAGCAATACAAACTGAAGAAGATGATGATGACGATGATGACGATGACGATGACGAAGATGATGACGAAGATGACGATGATGACGACGACGATGATGATGATGAAGATGACGACAAGGATACCAATGCAAGTGAATCCAATCTACTTGATACAGCGGGGGTAGATCTATTTCCAACGTGGCAACATGATAATGTAGTGGCGGAACTATTCGATTACTATACAGAACAGGTAAAGATAAGTTGGTGGGATCCATTAGTAAAAACATATCTCTTTTTTTTTTTTTTAGTGCGATGTACAAATGTGTGTAACACTGTACCTGGTATTACAAAAGTATATTCATGTGGATGATGATCGACTGGAGGCTTGGTTCAATGCATATATTGATTTACTTCATCGATTCAAACTGTGGTCAGCTGCTACTGCTATTATCAATGCTTGCAAAATCCCTCGGATCCAAGAAAGAAATCAGGTAATTTAGCAAAAAAAAAAAAAAAAAAAATACAAAAAGAGAAAAAGAATAATAGTATATTTTATTTTATAGATGGCTACTACTATCAATATTGCATGTAGCAATTGTTTCAAATTGGTTCTAGGTACAAATCAAGGTGCATGGGCTTGCGATAAATGTCATCGACTATTGAATCCTTGTTCTATATGGTAATGAATCACATAGAACGAAAGAAGATACATAATTGTTACTAATTATTCTTTTTTTTTTTTAATTTTGTTTGACTAGTCATCAAACAGTGAAAAGTCTTTATGTATGGTGTCAAGGATGTAATCATGGTGGACATTTGGAGCATATGCGTGCTTGGTTTTCTGAAGAAAAACAATGTCCTACTGGTTGTGGTCATAATTGTGTTCTGACTTCCTTTGATCCATACAAGAATCAAACTTCTTCTACTTCTACCTGGATATGAATCATCCATTCCCACTCCCTACCCTTGTACATAGATAGACCTTTTTTCCTTTTGTATATCCTTATTTATTATTATTGTACCAATTTTTTCAATAAACGAATCCATTCCTTTGACTTTTTTTTTTTTTCAACACTCGATTTATTTTCAGTGTGAAGAGATAGAATGATTTGGATTAGGACTAGGATCCTGACAGATATGATGAGTATCATGGTACAAATAGATTTGAAACCATGATAACTCCCTTGAAAAAAAAAAAGATCATCATTGCTATAACATCATCTCATCAATTTAAAAAAGTCATCAACTTCAGGCACTTTCTTGAATAGAAAGTGCATCCTATTCTTTAAAAATAATCCACAAGTGGGTATACGTTGGTTGATCATGGATCAAAGTACTTACCCGAATAGGGAAGAATATTCCATCGTTGTTATCTAAAAAAAAAAAAAAATAAGGTGCCATTTTCTCGTTCGTCTAGTGATGATCATCTCAATCTCATTGTTTACCAAAAAAACGTAACAAAGGGAAGGAAAAATTGAAGAATCATCTTGTTGAAATATAAATATGGCAAAACATCAAAATAAACATTCATCTCAAATTTTGAAACGCATCATCTATGATAAGGTAAAAGGATTTTTGATTTTTGTGATTAGTTTCATGGCGGAACAAAAAAAAAAAAAAAAAGAGCCATGTGGTGATGACGAATAAAGATCATGCTATTTTTTTTTTTTGTGTATTATAAAACTTGTGTACAGGATGGATGTGTGTGTGAGCAAAACCGGATCTCGGTATCGGATAGTAAAAAAAAAAAAAAAATGCAACATCAGACAAAATACCCTTTTAAGGACGTTTTTGAATTTTTTTTTAAGGTTGGAAGAATTCTTAGAATCAGATCAACCTTAAAAAAAAAAAAGATGAACAAAACACGTATGTCAAGTGAGATAATATTAAAACAAAAAAAAATAGCGCATAAAAAGAAAAGATCATCGTATTCGAAACAATCCTTCAAAGATCTAAAAAGAATAGTTTTTTTTCTATCAGGTACGATTACGTGACCTTTTTCCCATCCCATCCCCAATTGGAATATAGAGGCTGACAATCAGATCATCAGATTTCAAATCACCGACTTTTTTTTTTTTTTTTTTGATTTGATGTCCGGAACGGTGAAAATCGGAAAGACCAAAAGATAAAAAAATGGTAAGATTCAATTTATTGAAATACAAGTAATAAAACAAAGTAAATATACAATAATAAATATGAAGAGTCAAGAAGAATAGAAAAATAATGATTGAAAATAATAACAATAATAATGATGATGATGTGTGAGAAGAGGACTAACTAAAAAGAAACAAAATGTCGTTTTTATTTCGTTGGTTCCACCACTTGTTTTTCATGTTCCAAACCGATTTCCGGGTCCGCCACCTTTTCATCCAATTCACCATCAGTTGTAACTTCATCAGTACCCAAGATAACCCCGTCCTGATTGACAAACTTTTTCGCATGTTGTAAGGCCGCATCGGCATCTTCTTCTTCGTAGAATTCACCTCGTTCAGCTTTAGCAATAGCAGTATGGCGTTGTTTGAAGAAGAGGTAAACCAAATAAAAAGAAATAAGAATCCAATAAAGACAATAACTAACAATGGTACCAATAGTTGCAGTGTTGTTCCATCCAAGAATAGAATTGAAGATTTGATATCCACCTGTAGAGCCAGTATAATTTTCAGGATTACCCCAAGATACATGCCATACAGACTATCATGTAAAAAAAAAAAAAAAATCAGATTCTCATTCATATATATATATATATATATATATATTATTCAACTTACAGTAGTCACTTTATAGGGAATCGCTTTACCGCCTTCTTCAGCGGATTCACCACCGATGACTTTATTCCATTGATATTGTTCAAAGAAACCAACCGCTTTGGACATCAAACCAGCAGCCACCAAATAGAGAATCACAGTAGAAAAGATAAAAAACCAACGTAATTGTAACATGGAACCACCACGATAAATAATTAAACCTACACAAGATCCAGCAAGGAAACCAGTAATAGCAGCAATAGGAATTGATTTGGCTTGAACATTTAATGAGACACCACCAATAAAGACTACAGCTTCAAGTCCTTCACGTAAAATAGTGATGAAGGGTAATAAGAAGAAGGAATATTTTTGCATCCAATGTTTGAAACTTTGTCTTTTTCCTTTTTGTCCAACTTCCATTGCTTTGGCCAATTTGATCTTCCATTTATCTTGAAGTTTTTCAGCCTTGAGGAAACTATAAAAAAAAATAATAATAATTTAATTTCTATAGAAACATATACCAGTGTACTTACGCGAGACCCATGGCGGTAATCATAATAGTAGCAATCAAACTAAAGGCACCTTCCCAGATTAGTTCAGCATCACCCCATAGATTAGTCAAAACAGTATACCAAACAGCAATAAAGGCAGCACCAATACAAAGACAGATTACTAAACCTAAGACAGCACCAAGCCAGACGTGTTTCCGTAAACGTTTGAAAAGAAGAGAATCATTGTCAAAGGTCATTTTCAGGAACGATAAGAGAACCGAGACAATAATAGAGGCTTCAGTAGTTTCACGAAAAAGAATGAAAAAGATGGGCACATTGAAATAATCTTCAGAAGCCATGATAAAAATTTATTCTATTAACAAGGCGTGTTAAGTTGTAGAAATAAAAAAAAAAAAAAAAAAAAGAAAAAAAGAAAAAAAGAAAAAAAAAAAAGACAACAAAACAATCAGAAGAGAGAATTAAAAAAAAAATAATAAAAATGAAAATCCGATGATCAAAAGAGGTATCTGACTTGAGAAAATCTTTCTATCTTCCAATCAAATTTCAGGAACTGGTCACGATGGTGTCCTCTCTTTGGGTAAACCGTCGATCAGATAACTTTACCCCATTCATTAACTAAACTGATCGTCCATCTTTGTTAAATGATCTAACTATCTATATAGTTAAATAAATGGTTTCACCAATAACGATCTGATTACAACCAATCATAATAGATCAACATTCTATTGTTTTATTGTTTTTTTTTTTTTTAAAAAAAAAAAAGAGAAATGAAATAAATCAAAGAAGTATATAAATTGATCAAAGAAGTTCTTTTTTTTTATTTTATTCTATTAAATAAATGAAGAAATACGAGAGGGGAGAATATAAAAACTAAGGAATACATTTTTTTTTATATAAATAAATATATATACATAATACAACAAATAAAAAGTAAAAAAAAAAAAAAGGAAAGTGAAATAGTAATGACCATAAATAGAAGAGAGGAATGCAAAATAATAATAATAATAATAAAAAAAAAAGAGTAATAAAATAGTACAACAAAATAAAAAATATATAAAAAAAAAAGATGGATGACGTTTTAATTATTAGACTTTGGTTTCATTCAAAGTTACCACTTCTTCAGTAGCCAATTTTTCTTGATGACCAGTAATAACACCATCTTGATTCACATATTGACGGGCCTTATTCAATGCTTCATCAGCATCTTCATTTTCGAATTCACCACGTTCAGCTTTCTTGATAGATTGTACTTTAGCCTTCCAGTACATGTACACCAAATAAGCAGAAACCAAGAGCCAATACAAACAATAACTGACAATAGTACCAATAGTAGCAGTGTTATTCCAACCAAGAATAGCATTGAAAATTTGCCAACCACCATTAGTATTTGTATTCAATTCAGGATCACCCCAAGATACATGCCAAACAGCCTAATCATATAAAAATCAATATCATCATCATCATCATAAAATATCTTTTTTTTTTTTTTTGTAACTTACTGTAGTGACCTTGTAGGTAATGACATCACCACCTTCTTCAGCAACTTCACCACCAATCACTTGATTCCATGAATATTGTTCAAAGTAACCAACAGCCTTGGACATCAAACCAGCAGCGACAAGATATAAAATGATAGTAGAGAAAATAAAGAACCAACGTAAACGCATCATAGAACCACCACGGTAAATAATATATCCGACCAAACAACCACAGAGGAAACCCATAATAGCAGCAATAGGAATAGATTTGGCTGTTACACTCAAAGATACACCACCAATGAATACCACTGCTTCGAGACCTTCACGGAGCACAGTAATAAAAGGTAAGATAAGGAAGGAATATTTTTGCATCCATTGTTTGAAAGTTCTTTTTTGTTTGGTCTGTCCAGCTTCCATTGCCTTGGCTAATTTGACTTTCCATTTGTCTTGTAATTTTTCTGTTTTTAACATGGCAAAACCCATCACTGTAATCATGATTGTAGCCAAAAGAGAGAAACAACCTATCAAAAAAAAAAAAAATAGGTTAGTCATCCATTGTGATAAAATAGAATCACTTTTTTTTTTTTTTTTTTTTTGCAAATGAATCATCCATTGGAAGTAGAATTATCCATTGTAAACAGAATTATCCATCAAAGAAGAATTATCATTTACAAAAGAATCATCCATTGCGCGTAGAATCATCCTCTACAAAAGGATCATCCATTGTAAAGAGGTTTCATCCAATTACCTTCCCAAATATCTTCAGAATTGCCCCAAAGATCATTCAAAAGAGTATACCAGACAGCAATAAAAGCAGCACCAATACAAAGACATATAGCTAGACCAGTACCGGCACCAATCCAAACTTGATTACGAAGGCGTTTGTAAAGAGGAGTAGAATCATCAAAGGTCTTTTTCAAAAAAGACAAGAGGACAGACACAATGATAGCTGCTTCAGTGGTTTCCCGAAACAAAATAAAAAAAATGGGCACATTGAAAAGATCTTCTGCAGCCATTGTGAAGAATAAATAAAAAAAAAAGAAAGTGAAAGAGAAGTAGAAAAAATAAAAAAAGTAAAAAAAGGTCAAATATAGTCAAATAGAAAATAAGGAAAAATAATAAAGACCGATAGGCTAAAAAAAAACTTTACTGAGTTCTCGATAATAATAATTTTTTTTTTCCTGAGTCACTATTTCTACCTATGATTTTGATTTATATTGCTGATAAAGAAGAAAAAAAAAAGAATGTCTATGGTACAAGTGACACTTGATTTTTTTTTCATTGAGCGACGAAGAAAAGTACTTCTTTTTTTTTCTTTTTTATCAGATGATGATTGGAAAGGGTTCCCGTTCTTGGGATGACCGTCAGTGGTGAGTCCCTTTTGTAATTCAAATTCACATAGAATGTTTCTTATTTTTCCACTTTGTGTTTATCAGATTGACATAATCAACGTGACTCTGATACCTTATTTCATCTCCGTTGATAATGAGAAAAAAAAAATCTTTTTTTTTTTTTTTTTTTGTGTAGAAGATGATTGACTCGGGAGACAAGGTTTTTTTTTTTTTTCATCATCATCCAATGAACCTTATCCCCTCTTTTGTTCCACGTCTATTAGATGTATGTGTAATCTTTAAATCAAAACCCAGCTGACTCGGGATAGTCAACAAAATTTTGATCGGGTCTCATCTGATAAAGTGGTAAAGATTTTCCCCCCTTCTCACAAGCCATTTTTTTTTTTATTGTTATTGTCGGATTTTCATCTTTTTCATCTTTCTCTTTCCTCTTTTCATCACTTTTTTTTTTTTTTTTTTTTTTTTTTACTCTCCAATTTATCACTGATGCGTCTTTTGGCTTGTCTTTTAGCAGTTGGTGTTGGAGTCACTCAAGCTGCCCGTGTTGTCTATGATTGGAATATCACTTATGTGAATGCAAACCCTGATAATTTATTTGAACGTCGTGTCGTTGGTGTCAATAATGCATGGCCGTAAGTAATCTTTTTTTTTTATATGGACGATCCCTCTTAACTTTTTTTTTTTTTAAATAGTCTTCCTCCTATTCACGTGAATATTGGTGATACTTTGGTGATCAATGCTCATAACAGTTTGGATGTACCTACCTCTCTTCATTCCCACGGTATGTTCCAAAATAACACAGTAAGTAAAACATCAAAAAAAACAAGGCGTTGTTCTTCAACTATGTTTTATTAATAAAGAAACTCTTCAAAATAGCCTTATATGGATGGTCCAGTGGGTGTGACTCAATGGTAAGATTTATTTTTATAAAAAAGACATTTCAATTAGTATTCTTAACTTTTTTTATCTTTCCTCTTATTTAGTGCTATTCCTCCTAACTATAACTTGACTTATGAATTCAACATTACTCAACATGGTAGTTATTGGATCCATAGTCATTACATGGTAAATAAAAAAAAGAAAAAAGAAAAGTATCCTCATTCAGATAACCCATGTTTCTTTCTTTCTTTCTTTCAGGGTCAATATATGGATGGTCTAAGAGGTCCTTTAATTCTTCATAACGTTAATGAAACTTACAAGTATGACGAAGAAATGATTGTCACTGTCTCAGGTAAGTTGTTTTGATACATAATCAATATGAAAGTTAGTAACATTTTTTCTTTATCCTAATAGATTGGTATCACAAGCAAAGTAATGACAATTTGAACACATTTATGAGCGTCTATAATCCTACTGGTGCTGAACCTGTTCCTCAATCTGGTATCATCAATGATAGTGCTAATACTACTTTTACCTTTATTCCTGGAAAAACCTACCGCCTTCGTCTTATCAATATGTCTGGTTTCAGTACATTCTATATTAGTATTGATGGTCACACCTTGGATATTATTGAAGTAGATGGGGTAAGTTATGACATCCTTTAAACAATATTCTCTAATTTGCTTTATTCAATAGGTTGAAACTCAACGTACTTCAGTGGATAGCCTCTATTTGACTGCTGCTCAACGTATTTCTGTCCTTGTTACTGCTAAGAACAATACTGATCTTAACTACTATATGCATGCTGATATGGCTACTGATATGTTTGATGTCATGCCTGATGATCTGAATCCCAGTAAGTCCATATTAATCAAATATGATATGATCGACTGATCTTTTTTTATTATTGCTATTAAATAGATATCACTGCTCCTATTTATTATAACACCAATCATCAAAACTTTGCTCCTAGTCAAGATATCGGTATGGCTTCTCCTTTTGATGATTTCCTCTTGGTTCCTTTGGTCAACGCATCTATTCCTGGTCCTGATCAATCTCTCAACTTGACCTTTAATTTTGAGGTTACTACTGATGGTATCAATCGTGGTATGTTCAATGAACTTCCATATTTGCAACCCAAGGTGCCTACCCTCAATACTATGCTTGGTATGGGTAATTTGTCTAACAATGTTGATGTCTATGGTCCTCAATCTATGGCTTTCATGATGAAACATCTCGATTTTATTGAAGTCGCTGTCTCCAACTTTGATGCTGGTAACCATCCTTGTAAGTCATCTAGGAAAAAGAAAAAAAAATTATTATTTCATCATATTGATTCATTTCTTTTTTTTTTTTTTAATAGTCCATTTGCATGGTCATACTTTCTATATGGTGGGTAGAGGTAATGGTACCTGGCTTGGTGCTAATGCTGGTACTACTGAATGGTTTAGTAATCCTATGAGTCGTGATACCATCTTGATCCCATCTGAAACTTACGTGGTTCTTCGCTTCCGTGCTGATAATCCTGGTCCTTGGTTCTTCCATTGTCACATCGATTGGCATTTAGAATCTGGTTTGGCTGCCACTTTTATCGTTGCTCCTGATGTTGCCCAGCAACGTATGACTTTACCTCAAGCTTTCTTGGATGTATGTACTGCTGGTGGAAACCCTGCTACTGGTAATGCTGCTGGTAAAGAAGGATTAGATCTTAGTGGCGCTCCTAGTGGTGTAACTTTGATTTATGATGGCTTTACAGCCAAGGGCAAAGGTGCTATGGCTGCTTGTATTTTGTGTGCTTTGATTGGTATGGGATCCATTGTGTTCTATGCTCTTTCTGATCCTGAAAAGAAGGCCCGTGCGATTGCTGATGCTAAACGACAAGGTGCTACTCCTCCTTCTTAGTTTTATTTTGGTGATTCCCCTGATCATCTCTTCTTTTTTATTTTTATTTTTTATTATTATTATTCTTTTTTTTTATATATTTTAGTTCTTATTCATTATTATATCATTTTATCAGTTTTTTCTTCCCCCTTTTTTACTCCATATATAGGATGGGCCATTCATCTCATTGTTTCTCATTATATAGACATATTTTCTATTTTACTGTATACTTTCTATATGTAAATGCCTTTATTGTTTTCTTGTATTATTTCTATCTACTCATTCCCCCACTTATTCTTTTATTTTTGTTTGTTTGTTTTCATTGAATTATATAATAATAATAAAAAAAAATCATCTTTTTTTTTTATTATTGATTTATGATCTTTGTGTTTCAACAGCCTTAGATTTTTTTTTTTTTTTGTGAAATCAAAAAGGATTTACATCGTAACATCTATTTCAGGACTAGATTTAATCTGAGGGGTTTTCATATATATGTTTTTGATATTTTATCTTTTATTTCTATCCTTCTGAATCATTTTTCAACAATCATCATGTTTGCTATCAGTCATCAATAACGTAATCATCAGTACGATGATGATACAGCGGAGTAAAAAGTGGATGTGTCTATTTTTTTTTTTTATATATATATATTTTTTTCTGCAGGGTTCCAAGCTTTTTTTTTTTTTTTTTTTTTTTCACATATTGAAGTTTTCAATGTCTTTTGTGAAATCCTTTTCTCGCATAGCTCGACCTATCTACACACATGTTTCAAGAAGAACACTATACCATTCTCACCAAACTCGATGGCTGATTATACATAAAAGAACGACATCATCTCTTCTTCGGTCCTCACAGCAAGCTTGGTTTCATGCCTCACCTTTCAACTCAAGTCCTTATGAAATCAGGTGAGTATAAGTTATTATTTACTTTATATATTGGACGTATCTTTTTCAACCCATTCTGTTCTAATATATCATACTCTTTTTTTTTTTTTTTTTTGTAGTGAATTGACAGACGACAGTTATCATCGTATCTCGGATAATACCTTGCATCACATGGTCGACATTTTAGAAGCTATTGGCGATGAGACTGATCTGGATGGATTTGATCTTGAATATTCAGTAAGTTAGATAAGAATACCGAAGAAGAACGATTGTTTGATTTTTTTTTTTTTTTTTTTTTTTTTTTTTTTTGGTGATATGGATATAGCAAGGTGTAATGACTTTGAATCTTGGTGAACACGGTACCTATGTTATCAACAAACAACCTCCCAACAAACAAATCTGGCTTTCATCTCCAAAGAGGTAATAACAATAACAATAATAATAATAATAAAGAAGGATGATCATTCATGTACCATGCATTTATTCTCATCCGATTCTTTTAAACTTTTTTTTATATCTATCTCATTGAAAAGTGGTCCTAAACGATATGATTATGATGCCAACAAACAGAAATGGTTCTACAGTCGTGATAACCATACCTTGGATGAACTATTGAATAATGAATTGGGTGATATTTTGGGAAAAGTCGATGTCTTGGAAGGATTAGAACAAAATGAATGAATAGTTTTAGATGGATTCCTTTCAATTATATATATTCTCTTATTTTTTTTTTTTACTCCAAAAACATGTATACACAACAAATCTAATAAAAACATATCTATTGAATTTATTATGTTGTTTTCTTCTAAATATCTTGTATTTATGTCTATCGTATGTATCCAAATGGGGGTTTTATTTTGATCTAATAATAAAAAAAAGTATATTCACAACCGTATAAAAAAAATACATAATATGGAGAGGGAGGGATAGAAGAAAGATGGACAATCAAATAATAGTAATAATAATAATAATAAAAAGGATGTAAATATAACTATAATAAAGTGCTAATAATAATCACTAAAGATCTAGGGTAAATCATTTGCTTCTACTACTTCCAGATGCATATTGACGTTTGTTGATGTCGAAAGGAATATATCGATACTTGATCATATGTTTGATTTGTCGTCGCATGGTGATAGCAAATAGAACACAAAAGTAAACCAAAAGAATGGGCCAATAAACAGGGATATCAAAGATACTAAAGAAGCTACAAAATAAAGCAATCAAAGTTGCTTTAGTGACAGAATACCTAAAAAAAAAAAAAAAAAAAAAAGTTGAGCTTTTTCACTTTTATTATATCTGACCAATCCCAATTTTCCACAATTCAATTTACCAAAACTTGAATTCAGGGAGACGTCGAATAAAAGGTTTAAATTCTTCATCATTCTTGACCGGTAAAGAGGGACCTTCTTCCATTTCATTTTCTTGTGTATCCATTTCCATTGAAGGGTCGAATTTTGGAGTCAAGAAAGCCAAAAACAAATTCAACATATAAATCCCGAGAGCGTACCTATACGAGAGAAAGTGTTAAGCATAAAACACTTCACGCGCTTCCCAATAACATACAATATACAAACTTACGTGACAATATACCAGCCTTCAGCCAAGATGATGCGTAACATGAATAAAACGAGTAATACAGTTGTAGCGATCCATCGATATTGTGTAAATGGTGTCACTTCATCCAAAAAATGTTGAAATCTCTACATATATATATATATTTTCAAAATTAATATGGATAAGTAAAACATCTATAAAATAATATATTTTCCTCCTTTTTTGTATGATCCATTCGTTTCAAATAAATACATGCTACCACAAGTATTTTTAGATGAAAAGTTCAAAAGTAGATTGTACCATGTTCAACAACTGACAGTCTTTCCCCTTTCTTTTTTTTCTTTCTTTCTACTTACCCTTTCCAACATGGTTTTTTGTTGTAATAAATTGTTACTAGTTCCTTCGGTTTCTCCGGCAATATCGTTCATAATATTAGAAAATATATTATAGATGTTATCTAAAAAAAAAAAAAAAAAAAGAAAAAGAAAAAATGAGAGAAAGTATAGAAAAATTTTGCCTCCTCCTCTCTTTTTTTTTTATGAGACTGGGTTTAAAGTTCAATTTTGAAAGGAAAGAAAGGAAGGGTTCATTGTGGTTCAGGACAACCAAAAGAAGTATTGACTGTCCCATCAAAACAAATCATTTATCATAAATCTCATTTAGTTCATTTATTTTTCATCTTACCTTTATAAGAAAACTTTTTTTTATGGATATTTATTACTTTGATGCTTAAATTTATAAATGAAGGTCTATATTGTGATCATAAGTATAATGATCTTTTTCAATGTTGATTACTCAATGATAGTCCAAATTTGAAAATATAATCATCATCTCCCACTTTGCTTATCCTTTTTTTTTTAATGAAAAATAAAAAATAAACAACACATTTCTTAGTTAAAACAATTTGATATTTTTGGTTGACAAATCGACTTTTTAATTCAACACCACCTTGATGTCAAATAAGTATCCTAAATAATATATTGAAGTGGACACTTTCTTTATTACTGAAGTGGTCAAGCTGTATGATATTTAAGGATCATCCTATGATTATTCCTTCCTACAGGCATTCGAATGATCGATCATCCAGTCATTGTATTCATCGACAGTAAGACTTCATCGTGTTAAGCTAATAAAAAGAAAAAAGAGAAAGAAGACAACAGAAATATTATGCTTTCCAATACAATAAGACGTTGAAGAGAGATAGAAGGAAAAATGAGATAAGTGGTCATTGAGGGGGAACTGAGAAAGGAATGAATGAGAATAAACAATATTTTATTGATGAAAAGAATACAGGGATAAAGGGAATAGTAGCAGTAATAATAATGATGATGATCAATGCCGCTTGAATATATCTATGTATCAAGAAGGTCAAACTGAGTAGAAGATAGCGTTTCAGAACGTGATATTGTAGGGGAGAGTCTGTTCTTGTATTTTTCCAACATAGGATGAGCTTGGTTGCAAGAAATGTTGTCCAAAGCCTTGTTCATTAGATCCTACAAATTGGAATATTCTATTGGTTAGTCTATCCTTTTTTTTTTTTTTTTTTTTTTTTTTGCGTTCAACTTAACCTTCCAACCCAGGAGTTTCTTCAGGGTATTGTCCAACAACAAGTAATGATCGTCGACAAAAGGTATTTTGATGATGGCGTAAAGATAATAGGTATAAAATGGTTCTTCTTGATCGAAATATATGATATAGAGCTGGATCGTGTCTCCTAAAAAGCAAAAAAAAAAAAAAAAAAAAATGGTTGAGTTGATACAGCAATGTCATAAAGAAAAAAGATAGAGACTTGTATAAGATTTACCAGCCACAACCATTCCAAATGATACCAATCCTTGATCATTTTTACTCCTCAATAGGTTCACATGTAGTTGTCGTTTTGCCAGTAACATCACTTTCACCCTATCACAATCCATTTGCCCTATACATCTACCAGGTGCCTTGACTTCACCGTTCCCAATTTCAATTCTTGTATTAGAATCCAATCGAGCACAAAAGAGTAAATCTGATCTCGTTTTTACTTGATCTTTCATATTGTCATTCTTGTAAATTAAGGATGTTGAGTCCCTACATCATATAACATGAATAAAACAAATTAAAAGGAAGACGTGAGATCATCATCGATAATCATCTTTTTTTTTTTTTTATATCTTACCACTTGATAAATATCCTGTCGCTAAACAACGGTGTCAGTAATCCAGTTAGAGAGGTAGCTATAAAAGTCATTTCGGATACCAAAGATGCTTCAGATTTGGCTTGTTTCAATGTAGGTGGTCGTAAAGGTAGATAATGGTAAAAGAAGTAGATGTTCATTAGAATATGACTGAGCTTCAAACAATCCAGATCTGGTACTGTTCCTTCTATCGATGATGATGGTATAAATAACGATCTTGTTTCAATGGCGTCTTTCAATCTGGAAATATCATTTTGAATGATAGAAGGTAACACAGCACTAGGAGGGAAACGGGCAAAGTCCACTACTGTTGACGGAAACAAAGAAGAGTACACGAGACAACCATTCAAATCCTTTGGAGACAGTTCGCCTGCATTTGCAAGATCACAAACTCGTTGGAATTCCTTGGATTTTGATGAAACAGAAGACATGGATGATGCTGTTGCACGAAGATCGAGTTTAATGAATGGATCCAGTTCCACATAGTCCAAATGCCATATATGTCGTTTCTCTTGTTTTTCTTCTTCGGTTGAATGTTCGAGGTCGCTAGATGGATAGTAAGTGAGATCCGAATTAAAAAGTCCTGGAGAATACTAAAAAAAAAAAAAAAATCATTTAATAAATGGATATATCATAAATCATTGCATTATCTCTATGGTCATTGGGATTACATTGTCACTGTCATCAATATGACTAGGCGTACCTATATCATCAGCAAGATCACTAAAAAGAAAACAAAGATAAAAATCAAATTAATCACTTTATTTTAATGGGGAGTGAATTACCTTGGTTTTCTTTTGAGAGTTTCGCGTGATTGTGGTGAAAGGTTTTCCCGATGCTGCTGCTGTTGTTGTTGTGGTTGCTGTGATGATGATGGCGGCGTTGACCCCTATAAGATAAAAAAAAAAAAAAAAAAAGGAAAGAGTTAGCAAGTCCACCAATGGCATCAGATGTATAATATCGATATATATATATATGTATATATGCTTGTCACTCACACTTACTTCAGAAATGCTGGAAGTAGAAGGAAACCTAGACAGAGTAACAGAGGTAAATGAATTAGTATGTGACAAATACATATAGGAAAGTACATTATAGACTACCTGTTATTCACCGTGTTCTTGTTACCATGGATGTTATTCACTTGATGTATGCTGTTGTCAATCTGTAGTGTAGTAGTAGCTGTTGCCTTGGAGGATTTTGTATCTAACTTTATTGCGATTAAGAATCAAAATGGATAATAAATGAGTTGCAAGTAAATTAGTCAACCTACATATATACACCTACCGTAGCTTGCTTGTTTGCAGCAAAACTTCTGAGAGAGTTAGGAAGTTCCTTGTTCCTTGCCAGGCTAGATAAAGAATCGTGGTAAAGTTGTTTGGTAAAGTTGAGGTTCGTTGCATTGTGTGACGCAGTAAATGTCGAAAAGGCCCATTGACGCGGTGGTATTGTTAAAAAATAATTGTCTACTTTGATAAGTTCGATATGTGGAAGTTGCTCGATGATGCTTTTATCAAAGTTGAAACCCATTTGTATTGGAGTTAAAATTGAAAGAAGAGTGATTTTTTTTGCATAGAAAAAAAAAAAAAAAAAGGAACTGAATAAACGGAGATTGAAATGGAGGACATCATAATGATCAAATATCTAATGAGAAACAAAAAATATTCTCCCTCTTTTTGTTCTTCATCTATTTACAATTATATCACTCTTGTGCAAAAACTTACGGAATACAACCTTGTGGAAGATCGAGTTTGGGTGATAAAAAACCGACAAACGTCTCACATACTGTTGGATCTTTGGAAGGTATGTTGTTGGCTAACTCGACTCAATTCAGGAAGACTTGGGAACTCATCCTTGTTCCGACAAATGGCAGTGCATTGTGGTGACAACAACGTTCTTTTGTTACTCCTTGTTATTTGCTAGCCTTTCTAATTGATATTGCTTCCTCTAGCAGCTTGGTTGTAGATGGATCGGGCTTGGGTGATAAAAAACCGACAAACGTCGCGCATACTGTTGGATCTTTGGAAGGTATGTTGTTGGCTAGCTCGACTCAATTCAGAAAGACTTGGGAACTCATCCTTGTTCCGACAAAATGCAGTGCATTGTGGTGACAACAACTTTGTTTTGTTACTCCTTGTTATTTGCTAGTCTTTCTGATTGATATTGCCATCTTTTGATTCCTCTTTCAATGATATGATTTGCCGATTCGAATAAAACAAGGTAATGAAATGTAAATTATAATTAATGTTGTGGTAAAATACTCACTTTTTTTTTTTTTATTGATCGAGGAGGAAGTAATTGAAGCGAGCAGGTGGATGTATAACTGGATCAATTTGAAGGAAGATAAAGCATGAATATGGACTGGATAGCTAGATTCGAACTGATCAAGAAAGGCAATGGGGTTAGGCACTTGTATTTTTTTTGATGATCTTCTTCTGGCTTGGTTGACTTTTTCGTCTCTTTCTCGTTTGGCTATTATCATGATGATTCTTTTTTTTTTTTTTGGATAGTTAGTATTAGTCAATTAATTTTACATATATACTGTTTTCTACTTTCTTATATTAATAAATCCATATTCATATTTTATTATTATCTCTGAATCATCCTATAGCATGTTATTATTATAGTAAAAGGAACGAATATTTACATATAGCTATCATCCAATCATTTGATCCTACTATCACTTTATTACTTGATGAATATTGACCATACTTATTACTATTATTATTATCATCAACTTATCGATTCAATCGTGAATGTTGATTTGTTCTTATTAGATCAGTTTGTTATGATTTTTCTTTTTCATCATCATAGTGGACTGATTATGGAGTTACCTTCGTAGTGTTATCATTATAGACGTATCTTTGTAAAATCACATTTTATTCATCATCATCATCCATCATCATCATCCATCATCATTAATATATCTTAATAAAAAATAATAATAGTGGATTCTTTATAAAATGGATTGATAAGGCTAGTGAAAGATATACTTTTGCACTGTAACTTTAAAAGGTATATGTGATGCAGGGTTAAGAGTCACTGTTTGTACTGCATTCTCTTGGAATAAATAATGATGATGCAGTTATTACCATGACAATCTTTTATGATATATCGCATTGACACTGTACGACATGCGCTATGGTAAAACTCACTTTAATATTTGGTAATAAATAATAATAATAATAATGACAAAAAAGGATGATAGATCATAGAAAATAATGTGTTCTCTTTATAAAACCAAGTATGATTGGACTAGATACAATAATAGGATAGATAACGATACATAATAATAATAATAAAAAAGATTTGTCTACTTAAGTTTATAACTAGAAAAGGGATCATCCGTTAAAATATTTATTGAACTAAGGAAAAAAAAAGTGTCATCATTTCAGTCACCAGGTGCTAAACAATTGACAACTTGTTGAATGAAAAAGGAAAAACTCTTGGGATATCTAAAATTATATTGACAGATTCATTGGACGATAAGAATTATTATTAAAATAAATAAATAAATAAACGCCAACCATGATTATAAAGATATTCAATTATTTTTTTCAATCATCACCCTTTGTGCTTATACCTGGACTAGGTCACTCAAAGTCTGAGTTCCAAATATATAGAAATAAATTTTTTTTTTCTTTTTCTTCTCTCATAGCCATCCCCTTAGACCTATTTTTTTTTTTTTGTTTTTTTAAAAAAAAGAAAAAGTTCACTTAGTCACTACAATTCATCCTTATATTTCAATCTTATATTCAAATTTATTCTTCTTAATATACCACTCTGATATATTTTTTTTAATAAACATGGGAATCCAAGGTTTATTACCTCTGTTTGATAAGGTACAACAAAAAGTCAATATCAAGGAGTATTCTGGTTGTCGCGTTGCTGTGGATGGAAATGTTTGGCTTCATAGGGGTGCTTTTGCTTGCGCGAAAGAATTGGCTCTGAATCAACCTACAACAGGGTAAGCTACTTTATAATATATTTAATAAACTTCCTTTCTTATTATCAACACTTAATATTTTTATTCTATTCCTCACTAAGTTATGTTAACTATTTCAAGAAACAAGTGGAATTCCTTCAATATCACAAAGTTGAACCTGTTATTGTTTTTGACGGTGAAGCTTTACCAATCAAAAAACATACAAATGATCAAAGAAGACTGTAAGTAATAATCCATATATTATAAAAAAAAAAGATAAAAGATTTAATATCAAGGCAACTATTAAACTGTAAAACAATTTCTTCGTTTAGGAAACGCCAAATTGCCCGCGACCAAGCAATGGATTATTTACGACATGGGAATTTACATCAAGCTACTGACTGCTTTCAAAAAGCCATTCAAATCACTCCTCACATGACAAAAGAAGTAATCAAGGTAAAACCTGATTTCATAAATCAAAAAAAAAGAAAAATATTATTTGTGTTACTACACTCCTTAATATTTATTTCTTTTCATTATGATAGTATCTTGAATTAAACAATATCAAATATATCCATGCGCCCTATGAAGCTGATGCTCAACTTGCTTTTCTCTGTCAAACTGGTCTGGTTTCTGCTGTCATCACTGAAGATTCGGATCTTTTGGTTTTTGGTTGTCCAACTGTATTACTCAAAATGAATGCCTATGGTGATGCTGTTCAAATCCGTCAAAAAGATATCTTTCAAAAAGTTAATCAAGATATTGACTTTACAAATTGGAATCTCATGAAATTACGACATATGTGTATCCTTTCTGGTTGTGATTACTTACCTTCCATTCCTGGTGTGGGAATTAAAACAGCTTATAAACTCTTTAATCGATACCAAACAATATCCAAGGTATTGTCTGTCTTTTTTTTTTTTTTTAAAAAAAAACATATATTCATGGATTATTTTGTTTTCAAATATATATATAGGTTCTGTACCATTTACAACGTCAAAGGAAACTAAAAATCTCTCCCGATTACGAACATAACTTCTTCAAGGCGAATGATGCTTTCTTATTTCAATATGTATACAATCCTCTGTCCAAGAATTGCACTCGTTTGAACAAGTTACCAACTGGCAAAACATATCTTGATTATGACTTTTTGGGTGATTCTCCAAACGATGAAGAACCAACCTTGAAAGTGCAAGTCAAATCCGTTGAAAGCAAGACATCATCCTCTTCAAGATTCCCCTCTATGGTTACCTCATCAACGTCATCAGCACTTCCTTTACGAAATATTCAAAATCAACCTTCTACAACCTTATCTACAAACGCAGTACTTCCCAAGAAATACTCGTCAATGACGGAAACAGCTATATACGATGAAAATAACAAGGAAAACATACCAGTAAGTCATGAATTTATATTGATCTCCAAACAAAGAACCTTGTTCTGACCTTTTTTTTTATTTTTTTCTTCTTCTTATTATTACTATGTACTAGCCTTGGATTACAATGACTGCTGTTACCCAACCTAACAATCAACAATTGAAAAGAAAATATGATGATTCCCATGAACAACAACACATCAAGCCATTACTACCTCAATCAAATATCATTTCATCCAATAAAAAACGCAAAACTTCATTAGCATTACCTACAGCAACTGAATCCTTGAAACCATCTTTCTCACGAACTTCATATACCCATCCACAAGTCACATCAGCAACATACATCTCGCTTTTTGGACTGTGTAGAAATGACCTATCGTCACGAAAGCGAAAATTGATCAACTCTACCATACTCTCTCCGACGGATGTGCTTATTCCATCAATGACCAAACGATTCCATGTTACTCACTGATCTCTCTCTCTCTTGTATATCCTTTGAAAATCGATACTGTCATCTATCATTGTTATTTGTATTAGGTCGATCCTTTTTGTTGAAAATGAAAGTGAATGAAAGGATGATTTGTTCAACAAACAAGAAACTATCAATTAATTGTCAAAATTCCATGTAAATCATCCTTCATTTATTTATAACATGTCTCATTATCAAAAAGTTCTTTGTTAGAAATCTCAATATATTTGGCAGTATTACGTTTGTATCAATTTCATTATAGTTACCTTTATTCATTTTATAAATATTCCCCTCGTTTAGTTTGTTATACATATACAGTATTAGTTCATTCCACACAAAAAAATAATAATACAGTATTAGTTCATTCCACACAAAAAAATAATAATAATCCAGGTTTACATATGCATCCACACACACACACACATATATATATATATCTCCTCCTCTTTATTATTATTTTTTCTTTGTTTATACATATATCTTTTCATTCAAATTCAATAAAAAAAAAAAAAATCAGTTTCTTTTCTTTTTTTTTTAAAAAAAAAATAAGGAGACGGGATCATCTAAACATGTACACTGTCATCTGATGTTACACTATTCTATTATTCCATCCATAAAAAGTTACAACCTTGATTTCCCAATTGGATTATTGCGACGATAGTATCTACCGTTATCATTATCATTATTATTGTTATTGTATGTAATCACCATGGCATCCGTTTGTTTTTCATTGGCAGCAAATTCCATCAATTGTTGTGTCATACGTAATGTCAAACCCCAGAGAACCACAGGTCCATCATCATGATGTTCTTTCTGTCGATGAGAGTGAATAGTCGTTGTTGAATCAGTATTAACTGGTAAAGTAATCGATGGTACTTGTACAATCCCTGGTCTTGGATTTTGTAGGAGTCTTTGTGTGTCTGGAATATGTGTACTGAATGGATCATAACCAACGACGGGTGTTGATAAAAGATAATGTAATTTTATCCCTGTTTTCACCAAAAAAAGAAAAAAAAAAGATGAACATTGGTTCCATCTCTATCATGTGGTGCTTCTTTTTTTTTTTTTTTTTCCTTTTTATTCACTTACAATGAACGGCAGCTACTTCATCTGGTTGGATTGTCAATGGAGGAGTTTCTGGTGTCAGTTGTAAGAAGACTATAATGAAAAGAAGAAAGAGTTATAAATACAGTATGGTAATAATAAAAAATTTTTTTTATTGGTATGTGTCACTTCGATCAGTATTACCAAAAGGAACCAAAATCATCATAAATTTATTTTCCAATGATGTAATTGTTTTGTCATCCAATTTGCCCAAATGGAGAAAGTCAGGTCCACTCAAGTCAAGACCAATTTCTTCTTCTACTTCACGCATTGCTGTATCAATATCTGTTTCATTTTCTTCACTCTTTCCACCAGGGAAAGCTACCTACAAAATAAACAAATAAATAAATCAATTTTCTCATTTAAAAAAAACTTTTTCTCATGTTGGTTTTATATATATATATATATTTGATACCTGTCCAGACCATAAATCACCCGGTCGTTTTGTACGTTGAATATATAAGAGTTCTAATTCACCAGGAATTAATGTCATTTGATCTATAAATTGAGTCAAGGGTGTAGAATGCGTTGTTGTTGTTGGACGACGAAAAGACATGGTATCAAGTAGTTTTGTTGATTGTTCATTATGAATTTTCCATCGTAATATTGCTGCAACACCAGCTCGTCTTGGATGTGAAGCTGGAGATACTGTGTTGAGAATGGGACTTGATTGTAGGTTTTCACATAACGTTTTTAAATCTAATAAATTATAATGTAGAGTTAAGCTTATATATATTGATATTATACCATTTTTTTTTATTTACGATGAAGTGACATTATAATAGTAGAATAGTGTCAATTATGAAAAAAAAGAGAGAGAAAGAGAGATAGAGAAAGTTGTTTATGTAAGAGAGAAAAAAGGTGGGGAAAATTGTGTAAATTCTCTTTGCACTGGGATTTTCTCAATCTCGAATTTATAACCTCCGCAATCACCTTTTTTTTGTTCATGTGATTTCTTTTTTTTTTTTTTATTGAATAACATTGATAATGATCTTCTTCTCTCTTGTATTGAATGATGATTAATAATTAGTTCTCTTAAAAAAACTATGAATAAAATGAAGAAGAGATGATAAATTGTTCATTCAAATGATATGTACTAACATATTCATTTATTTATTTATTTATTTTTCTTTTCTTTCAAAGGAGCTAATATTGATTAAACCAGTGATACATTTTGTTTAGATTGATAAATAACTTATTTTCATTCAAGTATATATATGTTATTCTCTGACATCCGCATGATTTGTGATCACCAATAGGAAAGAAGTTGGCTGAGTGTAAATTCAATGTTTTTTTTTTTTGAACTGATGTTTGGAATTTCTTTTTTTTTTTTTTTTTTTTTTTTTTTTTTTTTCAACAAAAGTCAATTGGACCAAACTGGTCAAACTTATATTATAATGACTGATCAAACTTCTCGCAGGCAAGTATATTTATAAAAAAATGAATGATTCCCATATTTACTTCATGAATAGAGGAATAACACCTTTTTTATTTTTAAAATGATCTTTATGAGTAGACGGAAATGGGACCAAGAAGACAATTCATCTGAACCTGTTACTAAAATTGCCAAAACAGAAACAAGTAATGAAGAACCAATAGATCCTATGAAGGCAGCAAGTAAGATAATAAATAATATTCTTTTTTTTTATTATTTGTTATTTATTATACTCATCATATACCTTCTTTTCTTTTGTCTTTTAAAATTAGGTCTCGCTGCTGCCAGATTGAATGCACTATACGCTATAAAAAAAACTACAGGATCACCGACTGCAGATACGAAACAAACTGGTACACCACCACCACCTCCTCCAACTACCAATAAGGAAGAATTCTCTAAAAAAATTGAAATCAATGATCTAAAGAACAGATATATGTTAACTCGTGGTGCAACACAATCTGAAATTGCTCAAGAAACTGGTGCAGGTAAAATAATAATAATAAATAATAAATAATGAATTTGAATTCATAATATTTCATTTTTGAATAGAAATCACTACTCGAGGCAAATATTATCCTGATGCAAATCTTGCAACAGAAAAGGAACCTCCATTATACCTTTATATTAGTGCATCTACTCAAGAATCTTTGGATCAAGCTGTCTCTAAAGTGAATGACCTGATTGAAAATGCAAAAGTACCTACTCCTGGACAACATGGTAGTTTTCGACGACCTCCTCATGAACACAATAATAATAATAATGTAGACGATGATCATCAGAACAATGGCTATTCACAATACACTGACAAGGATAATAGTCGATCACCTTATGAGCGACCTCAACGCAAATTTTATGAAGAAAACGTATTAATTGGAATTCCAGAAGGT
This sequence comes from Halteromyces radiatus, assembly GCF_025201355.1. NCBI lineage: Eukaryota > Fungi > Mucoromycota > Mucoromycetes > Mucorales > Cunninghamellaceae > Halteromyces > Halteromyces radiatus. The sequence goes on along the minus strand of NW_026251698.1, from coordinate 285,320 downwards.
CCTCATTACAATGTACGTGCCAAGATCGTTGGTCCTCAAGGTGCCTATGTCAAACATATAAGTAGTGTTACTGGATGTCGTATTCAAGTGCGAGGTAAAGGATCTGGCTTTTATGAACAGGATACTGGTAAAGAATCCGAAGAACCTCTTTATATGCACATCTCGTAAGTTAGATATATATATATATATATATATATATATATATTATTGTTCAAATCTATTTATCATTCTGTTTTTTTTTAGAACACCTCGTCAAGAAATGTTACCAAAGGCTGTGCAATTGGCAAAAGATTTGATTGGTACTATCAAAGAAGAAGTAGAACAACGAAATCAATCGGGTGCTCGTGGATATAATCGTGGTTATCATCCCAATCCTCATCATTCAAAAGGGAATTATCAACAGTATCAGGTAATGAAATATATATATATATATATATATATTTATATATATTTTTATCTATTTTTGTTTCTAACCCATATCAATATATATATTGATGAATAGCAAAACTATGATTATCAAGGATATGGAGTAGAATCTCAACATGCGGGAACAAATAATACAACTAACGATCAAGCTTATAGTGCTCATGATTACAGTCAGTATGATTATTATGGACAACAACAATATGATCCAGCCTATTACAATCAATATTATCAATACTATCAACAACAACCAACAGGGTCATCCAATGGAGAACAATCATCAACACCAACTTCAACAGGTGGTGAATCATCACCTTCCTACAATTCAGTACCACCACCATCACAATATTAAAAAAAAAAAAAATAAAATTGAAATTTCAGTGTGAAATCATAGTTATCTTGTTAGATCGGCTCGTTTAATAACAACTGGTCTTGTTATTTTATTTTGGGTTATTTAGAATCTTTTAATAAAAATATATTTATTACATCATGATTTTTTTTTCTGGTGGTTTTACAAATTTGAGTATTCTTTTTTTTTTTATTACATACTCTTAACAAAGACAATCAATTGACAATCATGGATCATGGAACCTACAAGAATATTAACACTCCGCAGCATTTTTCTCTGTTTGAGTCACGGTGTAATTGGTACTTGTCTCTTTTCTTCTTCCTTTTCTTCCTTTTTTTTTTTTTTTTTTTTTTTTTTTGTTCTAGTCTTTCCTTTTTAAACTTCATATGGTTCATCTTTATTTTATATCTTGATTTTTTTTATTGTATTATAACTATCCTTTTCCTATTACCCCTTCTTTGTTTTGATTTTTCAAGTATAACCAATGGACCATTACGATTCCTATTCTCAAACACAGCAACAAACTCACCTTCCTGAACCAACTGTTACTCATCATGATAAGGAAGACCAATCTCCGACATGCACAGACATACCTACCCAGTTACTCAATGAACATATGGATAATTCTACTTTAGAAAATTCTTTGGTCTCTACCGAAACCGCGCCTATACAATCTCCTAAAGAAGACCAATCTGTTTCTTCACTAGAACAACAACAAGTTGACGACCAATCATTACCAACAACAGCAACAACAGCAGCAGCAACAGCAGCAACAACGACAACAACAACAACAACAGTAACAACAACAGCGGCAGCAGAAGCAGCAACAACGACAACAGCAGTTGATACCTTTAATAAACCAACGACTACAATGGGTCATGTTAAATTGACTGAAAATATGACCAACCAAGAAAATGAACAACCATCAAGACATCTTGATGACGACAGCCTCTCTTCCTCGTGCGACGATACCATACCTGACCCCTCAATAGTACCGACAGAACAAACAAATGAGAACCAACAACAACAAGAAAAACAACAACGATCTGAAAGCATCGAACCCGAATTACAACAATTACATACTAACGGCAGCGTGGATCAGGTTAACACGTGGAATACGTCAACACTCACACCAATGATTCCTTCAATGACAGTGGACGAAAACAATTCGGAGGAAGACAGTCAGCATACATCACCCAATATCAATGAATCTATCGTGAATCAAATCAATGAAGAACAACATCAACAAGTGTCTACAGATCAAAGCAATCATCAGGATCCAACCAACGTGACCTCAGAGGATGACAACATCAGCAATGAGGATCGGACATCTCATCCATCAGTTGACCCTATCATAGCAAATGCAGCATCTAATGATCCTAATTCCCCGTTATCCGTTACTATGGAGGATCCAACAGCACCTTTATCCATTGGAAACCAATATCAACTTAACGACAATGCCACCACACTTACTACATCAGAAGCCACTCCTTGCATTATTTCACCTACTTCTGATACTACATCAACACATGTACATGAAGCCGATCAAAACGTGATCATGCATCTCTCTAGTGATGATGGTGACATTCAACGACAACAACAACAGCAGGAAAATAATGCAGTACCAACAGTACCTTTATCGATATCAACCAATCAAACTACTCATATCCCAGTGGAAGAGAACGCTTCTTTGCATAGAACTGCCACCACAGGATCCGATGAATTAACACTTACTGAACCACCTCGTCCTCGACATGTATGGGAATCTGATCGACAAGCTTCTGAATGTCGCCGATGTAATCGTCGATTCAACTTTTTAGTCCGAAGGCATCATTGCAGGTAATGTATATAGATGGATGATTTTTCTCATGATGAATTCATATTCCATTTCTCTTCTTTTTTTTTTTTTTTTTTTATAAATATATATATATATATCTTAGACGTTGTGGTCAAGTTGTTTGTGATCGTTGTAGTTCACATCGTGTTCGATTACCAGTAGAAGAACTTGTTGAAGATCCTATGATATCTACATCCCATTATCCAGTCATTGCCTTGAACCCTCAACGTGTTTGTGAAGCTTGTATTCGAATTCCAATCAAAGCGACCGATTCTACGACTCGTTATACATCATCATCACATGGTTATACCAGCAATCACTTTTTTACCAGTCATCAACCTTCTCCTATGAATATGCGTCGAAGTGATAGTCAACAAAGTTTGATGGCAGATTGTCCTGTTTGTGGTACTGGGTTGTTGGGAATGCGAAAAGAACAACAAGAAAATCATTTGAATGAATGTTTAAATAGTGGTAGTCCAACGGTACGACCTCCTCGATATATAGGTAATATAATTGAAAGTAAAAAACGGAAAGGAACTCATTTTTTTTTTTTTTTGATAGTATATACATTGACAGAAGGAACAGCTCAAATAGGTGATGAATGTCCAATTTGTTTTGAAGAATTTGAAGCTGGAAATAAGATTGCTCGTATGGTATGTCTTTGTTCCTATCATAGGCATTGTCTTCGAGATTGGCTAGAACGTGGCAAAGGATGTCCTATTCATTATGATTCTAATATTGGTACATACTAGTCTGTTAATGATCTCCCTTTTGGTCTCTCATTTTTGGTTGTTTTTTTTATATTTATCTTTTTCTTTTTTTTTTTTTTTTTCCTCCTCATCACCATCACCATTACTAGTGTTATTTTTATCTTTTTTCATATCCTTCATCTTCTTTTTTTCCCTTTAAGAATAAACTATTTTATTTTTTTTTTAAGATTATTGAGTCAATTCGGATCTGCATAACCAAGTGGTATCCGCTGCTTGAAAAATGAGAGGGAACTTTTTTTTTTTTGTCTTAATTGGGCATTTTTTTTTTCGGCTCTTTTTTTTTTTTTTTTTTTTTTTTTTTTTTTTTTTTGTTATTTTTGTTTTCTTTTTTCTTCCTTCAGTTCATTTTCTTTATATATATATATGTCATTGTAATGATATGACTCAACATATACTTATTCCACTACAAAGGTTAGGTGGCACTTCATCGTCTTCCAACAATAATAATACCACAAATACATCATCAAATATGATCAACGCGACCAATAATACACCCACTATTGAACTGAAAAACGTCACTTCCCACAATATCGATATTTTGAAACAACTTCATCTTATTCTATTCCCTGTACATTATAGTGACTCCTTTTATCAACATGTACAACAAGTAGGAGAGTTTGCAAAAGTAGGTAAGCAAATCAAAGTGATGATCCACTTTTTAAAAAAAAAAAGCTTGGCAGATGGGAACAAAGAGAAAAAAAAATAAAAGGGATTAACATATATTATTGTAGTATATGTCGATGACAAGGCAGTAGGAGCGATCTGTTGTCGTATTGAACCGGAACTCCAACAAGAAGGGAAATATAGAGTGTATATCATGACATTAGGTGTCCTTGAAGCTTATCGACGTCGTCATTTAGGTCATCTCTTATTACAACATGTCATTGATCAAGCCTATCGACAACCCAACATCACTCGGATCTATCTTCATGTACAAGTCCTCAACACAACTGCTTTGGCTTTATATCATCGTCATGGATTCCAAAAGGTGGCTTTGGCAAGAGATTATTACAAACATATTCCTGACAAGGATGCCTATGTGGTTGTTAAGAATATCGTTCGCTCTTCTTCGTCTTCTTCTACTTTTTGACTTCTTTTGACTCTCATCTTTACAGATAATATCCTATTCCATATATGTGTATTTAACCTTTTTTTTTTTTTTTGAAAATGATCCTGTCTCTACTCCCAATATCCATAGTTTTTTTGAACACAAATAAACAATACATTGTTATCATTATCATCATTTTGAAATTCCAAGAACTTGTGTGAATATTGTATCTATGACTTTTTTTTTTTTATTGATTGTGCCTAATTTTTTTCCCCAAAACTATATATGATACTAAATTGTACTATCAACTAAACTAAATAACAAAAATAAAACCGAAAGTATGAATATAAATATATAAATAAAAAAAAAAACCAACAGACCAGTGGAAGTTTTTTTTTTTTTTTTTTGATGAGAGAGGTTATTCCAAATAAAATAAATAAAAAGTTGATCCCAATTATCAGTTTTGTTGTCCAGATTATTCATCCTTGGTTTGTTCTTGTTCTTGTTGTTCTTCAACTACCTTTTCCGATCTCTTTTCTTCATCATCATCATCACCATTGATTTGTTCAGCCTTTTCTTGTTGTTGTTGTTCCTTTTCCTTTTCTAACATGGCAGCAATCTTGGCTTCAGCCTTCTTCTTGTTGGCTTCAGTTTGTTTGGGTTGTTCATCCACATAGTATTGCTTGCGTTCTTTGAGTTTCTCCAGAGTGGATGGGATTTCAGACACCTTGGTTGGCACTGTAACCTTGATTTCAAAGAAGCCTTCGACAGTAGCAATGGGCAATTTCAATGTATCAGTAGTATTTTCCTTCTTAGCAGCTTGTTTCTTGCCACCTTTGCGTTGTTTCTTTCCACCAACAAAATAATCTTCATCCGACTTTTTGGCAAGGACCATTCCTTCAGGAAGAGCATCGACTTGACGAGGGCTACCATTAGCAGGGACAGCAGGGGTACTAGCACCAGAAGATTTGTTGTCATCTTGATTGACAAACCCTTGTAAAAAGTGAGAGAGGTTATCACAGAGATTGATTTCGTGTTCAAAAGCAGGTAAGGCAGCCAATTCCAATTCTTCCTTGAGTTGTTCTTGACGTTTTTCTTGTTCCAATTGGATCTTACGTTGGCGTTCTTGTTCTCGTTTGGCTTCTTTGTATTGTCGAAGGAAGGTATAATATTCGTCATTGGCCTTGCGGTGTTGATCGCGCAAAGTACGCAGTTGATCATATTCGGTATCCAAGAGACCTTTGAGACGATTGCGTTCTTCATACAATTTGTTGCGAGCTTCACGTTCTTGAGCAGCTGAACCAAACAACTTTTTGAATTCAGCATCCAATTCTTCATAACGTTCACTCAACTTTTTGGCTTCGGAATCATCAATGTTCTTCTTAATTTCGTTGTGAATGTTGCGTTCATTATCAATGGCTGCTTGTTGTTCATCCAATCCTTCCACTTGTTGTCGACTGCGTTTCAATAAAGAGATTTCATTGAGCATCTAACATCATATTAGGGTCGGTTAGTATGTCAATATCAGTCTTTTCTTTTTTTTTCTCTCTCTCTCTCTCTCTCTCTCTCTCTCTCCCTCATACTGCAAACTATTTATTTACCTTCTTTTCTTCCACCAATCGAACACCAGATTCAATCTTTTGTTCTAATTCTCTAAAATACACAAAGTAAAAAAAAAAAGTTAATCTCGATCGTAATGTCTTTCTGTCTTTGATGATAAAGAGATTTTTTTTTGTGCGTGTATATTTACCTGATACGATCATCCACTTCTGCAACTGACTTATAAGGTACCTTTTGTTGGAAGGCTTTGACTTGACCAACCTAAAACAAAATCCCATAAAACTTGATTAGAATTATCATGATGAGTATTAAATAATTCGGTACCTTCTTTTTGATAGAATCATTGATAGCATCCAATTGTTGATATACAGTTTGTCTTCCTTGTTTCAAACTGGCTTGTTTTTCACGTAATTCCATCAATTCAGCCTTGATTTCTTCACGTCGAGTATTGTCTTGTTTGGCAGGCAACTTGCTGATCTTATCCTTGACAGCATCCTAGAAACCATGATATAATAATTAGTTATAAATAAAGAAAGAAAACAAAAGAAGAAAAAACTTCCAATATGTCGAGATGAAGTGTTCCTTTTTTTTTACAATTCTTTTATTTTGTTTCGCATTCTTTTTGATTGTTTACTTACACTTTGTTTTTTGAGCTTGTCAATACGTTCATTGATGGCTTCCAATTCCTTTTTGAATGCAGCATCATCAGGCTTCTTAAAGTGCTTGATTTGAGTGGGGGCGATCGTTTCAGTCATGACTGTAATGGTATTGATGATGTGGATAAGAAAAAGAGTACAAGATGAAAAAAAAAAAAAAAAAAAAAAGGGAAAGAAAATAGGTAGAAGTGAAAGAGCGCACTGAGAATATAATAAGCACCATGTCGCGCCTCCATTGGTCAAAATATTCAAGTTCGGCGTTTCAATGTCAATGATATCAAAAATATTCTTCAGTGGCTGATGATGTGAGATTCACGACAACTATCAAAGAAATAAAAATGTCAATAAGTATTCTTTTGGTTAAACATATCAGATGATTTTTTTTGTCCAGGAGAAAGATGATGCATGAAATAGATGGGATAAAAGAAGGATCCACATCTAAAAAAAGTAAAATGAAATGAAATAACTTGTTCCCCGGGAAGTAGATCATTATTCATATATGAAAACAAAAAAGGGGAAAGGGGAGGAATCAGGGGGAAGGGGAGAACAAGAAAAAAAAAAAAAAGAGTTCATTGGATGATTATGAATCAATTGATTTCGTGGATTTATGATTGAAACATATTGACACAGTAATAACCTGAATATTATGTTATGTACCTACCTTTTATATATTGATACCGTCAAAAAAGGAAATCTAAAGCATATCTAGAAACTTGGCATTAGGATCCAATAACACTTTTTTTTTATGGGAAATGTAACAAATGGTATAAAGACGAATGAACACAAAAAAAAAAAAAAAGGTGCCAAGTATTACATATTTATATCTTCATTTTTTAAAGTGTGCCAAGCTATTATGGTGACCATCTGGTTTTATTGATGGATGATGTTCTCGATGATGTTTCTTATGATGTTAGTTATGATGATTTTTATTTTGTGATTTGATTGGGACATTGATGATAAATCAAAAGTTGTAGTATTAAGATCGACTAAAGGGATCTAAGACGCAAATGACATTACCCGGACCAATCATTTTATTTTAATAGTTCTAGTTAGTTAGTGATGAGCTTAATTTATTTTCCCGCTTTTGATTTCACTTCTTGGTATTATAGAAAACAAAGAAAGATAAACAAGTCTATTTTTATAGTAAAAAAAAAAAAAAAAGAAGATTCTCAAGAAGCGACATAATGAATAATTCTATATATTTTAGTTTTATTATTATTATTTTTAAAAAGAAACAAAAATATGAAATGTTATCGAAAGGATTGAAAAAAAAATAAGATGTACCTGAAAGGATGACTAGTAAAGTTAAGTTTTGCACCTGGAATCGGTCAAAAAATCAACCGAGTTCCACCAATATCGGATGTTAAATATCAACACTTTTTTTTTCGTTGTCCAGTGGTGTTTCTTTTCTGTGCCCCTTCTTTCACTTTTGTTACCATTTTAAAATTGTGGTTATTTTTATTTTGATTGTGGGTCACGTTTCTCTTTTACCTTTTTATTTCTTTTATTTCTTTTTTTTTTTTCTTTAAAAGCCAAGTTGGGCTTATCCATTCTTTTATTCATTCCTTTATTGTTTATCTTCTTCCTTCACTTGGTATTGGTTTATGTATTCAAAGTTTTACTTGACCTTATAAATCCTCTTCTTTTTTTTTCTTATTTATTCATTATTTTACCATTTCTTCCCTCTACATATACACACGCACGTACTCACATATACAAATAGATAGACCATCATGACTCTCAACCTTAAAACGATATTACGACACAAAACACGACCTTCGAAAACCAAAAATGACGACGACGAAGAACCTAAAGAACTGCGGCGTATGGAATCAACATCGTCTTACATGCAAAAGAGGCGTAACATTTATGTCAACATGGAATTACCTCAGTCAGAATATGATGAAAAAGGACGACTTATAGACAGGCACTTTGTCAGCAACCGGATACGAACAGCAAAATATACACCCTTGTCCTTTATACCAAAGAATCTTTTTGAACAATTCAGAAACGTTGCCAATTTATACTTTTTGGTCTTGGTTATACTTCAATGTATTCCTCTTTTTGGTGTTACTGAACCTGCTGTCTCAGCTCTTCCTCTCATTGCCATTCTTGTCATTACTGGTATCAAGGACGCTTTCGAAGATTGGAAAAGAAACCAAAGTGATCAAAGGGTTAACCATGCAAAAACTCGAACTTTACATAACTGGCGCAATGTCAACACTCCCATTGAAACTCGTGGTTCATGGTATTACTTACATTTGGTCTTGGGATTTCTTTCTACTTTGGCTGGTGCTGAAAACAAATACGCTCATGGTTATCGAATGGCACGACTGGCAAAACGAAACAAAGCAAGTAATATTGTTTATAGTAGTTATGATAACAACAATGATGACAACGATGACAACAATGATAATATCACTATTGCACCACCTCCTGTTACTCCTCCTACCACGACAGTAGATCAACCAAGTGTTCAAGAACCAAAACGACTCCTCACAACTGTACGACAACGATCTGATACTCTTCGATCTGAATTATCCAGTATATTTACCAAAACCAAACGACAACCTTATCGACCAGGCAATATTCCTCACTCTGTGCTTTATCGTACTGCTACTAACGACACTGGTGCAAATGCAACACAAACATCCTTGGCTGAAAACACTGAAGATCAATCTCTATTTGGTGGTCGACGACCTTCTCAACATCTGATTCGAACACCTACAGGTGGTGGTGGTTGCGTTCATACTAATTGCGATACAAGATGGAAAGATATACAATGGCAAGATTTACATGTGGGTGATTATGTACAAATTCGGAATGATGAAGATGTACCTGCTGATGTGGTGATTCTTTCAACCTCGGAACCTGATAGTCTCTGTTATATTGAAACTCAAAATTTGGATGGTGAAACCAATCTCAAAGTGCGACAAGGTTTGGAAGGTACGGCAGATATACAAACGGAACATGATTGTGAACAAGCCAGCTTCTACATTGAAAGTGAACCTCCTCATGTCAATCTTTATCAATACAGTGCTGTTATGCGTTGGACTATCGACCCAAAAGATACTGGTACAGTGCGATCTGGTGTGTCTCATGAAAAATCGGATGCTATCAATTACAACAATATTCTTCTTCGTGGATGTATTTTACGTAATACTGAATGGGTTATTGGCATTGTCGTCTATACTGGGAACGATACAAAGATCATGCTCAATTCTGGTCAAACTCCTTCCAAACGTAGCAAAATGGCAAAAGCAACCACTCCTCATGTAAGTGGCTGATGAATAATCTTGATTTGTTTCTTACCTATCCTTTTTTTGTTTATATATGCATTAGATCATTGCCAACTTTGTGATTCTTGCTATTTTATGCATTGTTAGTTCGATTATAGCCAGTGTTCAATTCAATGCATCTGGATCATCAAGGAAATTTGATTATGGAATAGAAGGCTCCAATGGTTCCTACTCTGGGTTTATTACTTTTTGGTAAACATTGCCCAAAGACAAACAAACAAACAAACTAATTTATATTACTTTGTAGGGTCACTCTTATTTTGTATCAAAACATTGTTCCTATTTCATTATATATCTCTGTCGAACTTGTTAAATCTGTTGCTGTAAGTGCAAAAAAAAAAAAAAAAAAAAAAGATCTGTTTACTTATTTACTTGACTCTCTTTTTTTTTTTTTTTTTTTTTATTTATTTATTTATTTCACCAGGCTTATTTCATTCATGCGGACATTGACATTTATCATGAAGAAACTGATACCCCTTGTATCCCCAAAACTTGGAACATTTCAGATGATCTTGGACAAATCGAATATGTATTTTCTGATAAGACTGGCACTTTGACTCAAAACGTGATGGAATATCGAAAGTGTACTATCAATGGTGTTTCTTATGGATTGGGAAAAACGGAAGCTCAAATGGGTGCTGCAAAACGGTCTGCGAATGATAACCTGAAAACCAAGAACACAATTCTTCCTGATTCCGAACAACCTGTGGATCTGGACATTGTAGATCACGAAACAGGGATGGCACTTGACAGCAGAATAGATGAAGCGAACAATTTGGGTGATAACAACAGGACAAATCAAGATGATGCTGATATGGATGAACTGGCTGATGCAAGAAAGGAAATGTTCAACAAGCAAGCACAACTATTCAAGAATACACATATTGGACCCAATCCGACATTTGTGGACCCTGCACTATTTGATGATCTTGCAAAGAAGGATGCTCATGCCAACGCGATACAACATTTCCTTTTGACTTTGGCATTGTGTCATACTGTGATTGCAGAAACTCCGGATGCTACTCAACCTGATTTGATTGAATACAAGGCACAAAGTCCCGATGAAGCGGCTTTGGTGGCAACAGCACGAGATCTTGGTTTTGTTTTCCTTGGCAAAGAAGCGAACACAATACATGCAGAAATCATGGGCGAACGAAAATCATTCGACATACTCAATGTTTTAGAATTCAACTCGACACGCAAACGAATGAGCGTCATCATCCGACCCCATGACAGCGACAAGATTGTATTACTTTGTAAAGGTGCTGATTCTATCATTTATGAACGTCTTTGCAATGACTTTGGTGCTCAAGAAGATCTTAAGGCAGCGCAACAACAACTTCGGGACACGTGTACGACTCATCTAGAACAATACGCAAATGAAGGTCTACGAACACTTTGTCTGGCTTACCGATTCATCGCAAAAGAAGATTATTTATCTTGGCAACGACGATATCAAGAAGCAAGCTCTAGCATCATCAATCGGGAAGAACGTATAGAAGCTGTAGCTGAAGATATTGAAAAAAATATGCTTTTGATGGGCGGTACGGCAATCGAAGATCGACTTCAAGATGGTGTACCAGAAACGATTGCAGAATTAGCAAAATCAGGAATCAAGCTTTGGGTACTGACTGGTGACAAGACCGAAACTGCGATCAATATTGGTTTTGCTTGTAATTTATTGACGACTGATATGGAATTGATTGTGCTCAAGGCAAGCAACCGTGAAGATACTAAGGAACAATTAGAAGCAGCTCTGAAACAATCGGCATTAGATGATGAGGATGGCAATTTCGCTCTGGTCGTGGATGGTACAACACTCAAGTATGCATTGGAAGCAGCAACTAAGGACATGATGTTGACTCTCGGGACAAGATGTAAAAGTGTGATCTGTTGTCGTGTTAGTCCCAAGCAAAAGGCTCAAGTGGTACGTATGGTCAAGAAAGGCTTGAAAGTGATGACTCTTGCTATTGGTGACGGTGCCAATGATGTATCTATGATTCAAGAAGCAAACGTTGGTATTGGTATATCTGGTGTAGAAGGTCGGCAAGCTGTCATGGCATCAGATTATGCTATTGCTCAATTCAGATTCTTACGGAAATTACTCTTAGTACATGGGCGTTGGTCTTATCTTCGTACAGCTGATATGATTCTTGGTTTCTTTTTCAAAAACTTTGTATGGACTTTTATCTTGTTTTGGTATCAACTCTTTTGTCAGTAAGTTTATTATCAAAATAGGATGGAATGGAAAGGATGGATATTTATCTCTCTTTTTTTTTTTTTTTAATAATAGATTCAATGGTACAATGGTATTCGATTATTCATTGGTGACATTATACAACTTGGTGTTTACTTCATTACCGATTGCATTTTTGGGAATATGGGATCAAGATCTTTCAAGTAAAGTTACTTTACATCATCCAGAATTATATCGTATGGGACTTCGTAATGATAAATTCAAAGTATGGCAATTCTGGGGTGCGGTGGCAGATTCAATTTATCAATCAGTAGTATGCTTCTTTTTCCCTTACATGCTTTTGGTGGCTGGTAACGCTGACCCTACAGGATATGATGGCAACGGCGTATATGAAATTGGTACGGTTATGTCTGGTATTACAGTCTGGGTGGCAAACTTTTATGTTGTGTTCGCTTTATACAGTTACACGTGGATTCAACTTTTGATTGTATCATTATCTGTCCTGGTCTATTATGCATTCATTGGTGTTTACTCTCAATTCAACACATTTATCTTTGCTGGACAAATCCGACTTTTTGGTAATGGATTCTATTGGCTTGTATTGATCCTTACTATTGTGGCTGCCTTTTTACCTCGTGTGGCAGTTCAGTATTACCTTCATCAATATTATCCTTTTGATAACGACATTGTACGCGAAATTGAATTGGTGCTCAAAAAGAAGAAATCAAATGACGTTCAAGATTCAACCTTTGATATCAAGTTGGAAGATAGGCAAACTCTTCATAGATAGTTTAATGGTTTAGATTTCACCCTTTTTTCCTTTTTTTTTTTTTTTTTGTGTTATTATTTATTTATTTTTCCCCTTCTCATTTCATATATCTTTATTGTATTTTTTTTTGTTGTATTTTTACTTGTATTTCATCCCTCTTTTTGATCTGTTTCTCTAATCACTTTCCCTTCTCCATCACCTCCTCATACATATTTTTTTTTGTTTTGTTTCTATGTGTGTATCATCACCATAATTCCTATTGTTATTAGTACTGTCTTACACCTTTAGACTAGTAATGATGTATCTTAATAACAATAATAATAATAATAATAAAAACAATTCATTTTTGTTAAATTTATATTATATTTATCTTTGTGTGTCGTATCATTGAACATGTATTTTCAATCTATAATGATGATGATTTACCGCCATCACTTTTTGTCATAGCAACCGTCATCATTATCATTTGCAAGTAACAATAGTACAATGCATATGGCATGATAGCATGATGGGATAAGAGGATGAATTCATAAAGCAGTAATTTTATATATCATTGTCATTAACCTTACAAATAATCAATCATCATGCAATCATCATGCAAACCTTATCTTTCCAGAGCAAATGTTTTATGGTCATGATTCCAACCTGATGATGATGATCTGTCATTACTTGAATAAACATCCAACATAAGAAAGCGATCCCCCCCCCAAATTGTCAATACCCATTCTACCTATTCCGAGTAAACAACAATAATTTTTTTTATCAGAATGAAGTCCAAGTATGTATATGATATACTATAATTTATTTGTACATTTATTATCTAGTCATAACAAAAAAAAAAGTCTAATCTAAAAAAAAATCTTAATTGTTGGCCAATTTTTCAGGAGCAGCAATTTTGCCATAGACACGCCAGATATCTTCAGGATCAGAAATAGTCTTTTGGAAAACAACGTATTCAAGAACATTATGGATTTGATTTGGATCACCTCCTACAAGACGATTCTTCTTGTCATACACAGCCATAGACTAAAAAATCATACAAGTCAATAAGTCATTTTCCTTTTTCCATATTTTTGTTTTTCCTTATTCATACCTGTTTTGTATACATGCGAACAGTGACTTGACCAACAGAAAATCCAGATTTGCTAACACCTGATGTTCCTACACAACGTACACAAACGATTCTAGGAGTTTCCACTTCACCATGATATTTCCATTCCCATCGAGCATTGTTTCTATGTTTCAATTGGTTCTTCAAACTCTATCATCATAAATTGAAAATAGATTAGTATTCTTTCTTTTGATCTTTCTTTCCTTTCTTTGACTTACAGAGTACATGGCATCAAGACAAACTTCTTCCAAGATTTCTCGATCACCTCTATCATAATCAAATTATTCATCAATAAATATATATATATCATGGATATTCAAATAATAATAATAATAATAATAATACCTTGCAAACGAGTCATTCATATCCTTATAAGTTTCTTCGGCAATAGATAAGAATTTACCCGAGTTCCACTTTTCATATTGAGACTTATATTTAATCAATCCTACACTAAATAAAGATAAACACTAGTTAGTATTCAAGTCTGTGCAACGTCAGTTTTACCTTAACAAGTTTTGGACATTATTCTTTAAGTTTCTCCATTTTGTTAAACGCCAGTTTTGGAAATCGGATATAGATGGAGAAGTTTCTGGAGGAATATAGTTGGCTATACAAATACATATATATATCAATATAAAGATCGAATAATGTTTATTTATTTATTTTTTTTCCATATTACCAAAGACACCATGATCACGTAACAAAATTTGCTTTCCTTCGCTTTTATTAGTAGCGTAAGTACGAGTTTGAGTGATAGAGGTAAAAATTCGAGGGTGTAATGCAGGAGTAAAAGTAGATGACCAAAGTCCCACTGAAGATAAAGTAGGTCGAGTGTTGAGTCGAATGGCACGTAAAGAAAATGACATATTAGTTATAGACACAAAAAAAAAAAAAAAAAAAAAAAGAGGGGGGGGAAGATGAAAATAAATAAAATTCGCAGTGGGGTTCAAGCTAGCCTTGTGAGTGGCTGAGCTGAACTTGACACTGAACCCATCATACCCTTTTATGGTTCGACACTTTTTTTTTTCTTTCTCTCTCTTTTTCTTTTTTCTTCAACTTTCTTTTTTATATCATGTTTAAAAAACCTAATCGAACGAAGAATATACGACGAAAGATAGAAACAAGTGACGATGAAACTAAACCAGATGGTAAACAAAAAATAATAATAATAATAATAATTTAATATCACTCTATTGACCCTTTTTTTCTTTCTACTTTCTAATAAAAAAAGAAGAACCTGTTGTATCTAACACAATACTGAAATCCAAATCTGATAAGAAGAAATCGAAAAATAAGTCATTAGGTTTAAGTTTTGATCATCAGGTAAATAATTACGTTTAAAATTATTTCTTATATTGAACTTTCTTTTTATTATTATTATTATTTCGATATTAGGACCAAGACGATGTCGATGGCGAAGTATTTCAAGTTAAAAAATCAAAAGCAAGTCGTAAACTAGCCAGCGCCAGAAAACTTCAATTAGAAGCAGAGTAAGTAAAAACTAGTTTTATATATTGAATTGAAGCTTAGTCTTTTTTTTTTTTTTTGTTTCTCTTTTTTGCTAGTACCACCACTTTAGCCTCAGAAGACTCTACCACACCATCAACATATAACGACGATTATCTTGCATCGTTACGTGCAAGCACTCCAGCGTTACCACCTACTTTACGAAATGCAACAAACGATGATGGTTCTACACTTTTGGCTGAAAAATTCCCAAAGACTATGACAGCACGATTAGGAGATATGACTATTCCAGACTCGAACGCTATCCATGCTGCCAAAAAGAAACGTGAACTTATGCGACAAGGTGTAGTTGTAGTAGATCATGAACAAGGTTTTGTAGCACTAGATGATGTAAGTTACATTGATATACATAATATACATTTATTTATTTATTCTCTTTTCTAATAGACTTCAAGTGGTTCTCGTTTGGTCCGAGAAGAGGATGATATTGGAGATGATGGTGAAGGGGATTATGAAAAGTACGTTGGAGAACAGATCACTTTGGACAAGAAAGAAGCTAAGAAACAAGAATTGGAACGATTACAGAATGCACGTGAAATGATTCTTGATGCTCAAGATGAAGCTGATGATTCGGGTTCTGATGATTCTGGAGAATTGGACAGATGGGAAAAGGACTTGATTAAACATGGTGGTGTGCGAACGAAATATGAAGAACCAGTGGTAGATCCATTTGCGACTCCTCGTGGATATCAACCAGCTATTAGTAATGAATGATATGATTGTTTTTTTTTTATACTAATTATTCTATTCCTTTTATTGATATAGTTCCTGAAGCAGCTGCTTTACCTACTTTGGATGATGTTCTCAAACGTCTAGATTTCATATCATCAGATATTACACTTACTATGCAACAATATGAATCTCAACTATCGGACGCAAAGAAAGGAATGATGGATTTGAATATCACTGGTGACGACTTGGATCGAGAAATTCAACATGGAAGTAAGCGATATGATTATTTCCAGTCTTTATCAAACACTGTGAATGACTTGGGTGAATTTTTGGATGTCAAGGTAAAAAAAAAAAAAGAGAAGAAAAAAAAAAATATACGATGAAATTTTACTGATTTCTCAATTCCTATATAGATTCCAGAACTCGAAAAGTTGGAAAAGGATGCCCACGACATTATTGCAGCAAAGCAGGAAATAGTGCAAGAACGACGATGGTTGGAAGATATGGATTTACTTTTATCATTTGCTGTGGTACCTGAACATCTCTTGGAAACCGATCAAGATACTGATGATATGGATGAATTTGGTCGTTCGCGGGTATCAAAATTATCAGAAGCTGCTCGTCAACGAAGATCAAATGAAAGGCAACAACGTATTGAAGCAAATCAATCCCTTATGGAATGTGATGAAAAAGAAATAGCATTTTGGTCTGATGATGATTTACAAGATGGATGGATAGAGAAGCGGGATCAGAAGCTAGGTAAGTTTTTTTTTTTTTTTTTTTTTTTTTTTTGAATAGAATCTGATACTAAATTTTTCTTACTTTATTATTTTATTTTATATTTTATGACAAGATGATATCCAATTCAACAAAATGGACGAATTATTTGATGATGTTAGTGATGATTTCAAATCACTGGAGGCTGTAAAATCATTCTTTGAAGCTTGGAAAACTGACTTTTATGAAGATTACAAGAATGCATTTGGAAGTCTTAGTTTACCTGCTGCTTTTGAATTTTATATTCGATGTGAATTGGTTGCCTGGAATCCCTTTTCTGTAAGTATGAATTGAATGAATACAAAAAGGAAATCACTAACCAATTTTTCTTATTTTATTCAAAAGGATCCAATCGAATTTGATACGATGAAATGGCATTCGACGTTATCAAAATATGGTATTATAGATGGGGTAGAAGGTCATGAAGATGCTGATGTGGAATTATTGAACAAGGTTGTGGACAAGGTTATCATCAAAAAGATCAAAGGTTTATTGGACACCATGAATCCTGCTTCTTCAAAGGAAACTCGTTACGCAGTTCAAGTCGCAGAACAAGTTTCTTATTATGTTGACAAACATGAACGGTCATTTCAGGTAAGACAAAAGAGAGAGAGAAAAAAAAAAAGAGAAATATGTATATGTATGAAATTGACTTACTCTCATTTTGAAATAGGAATTGATGATGCAAGTTGAAAAAGTCATTGAAAAACCATTATTACGATACGCTCAAATAGTGGAATCAGCTACATTGATGATGGAACGACAAGACGATTCAAGTAACAATAAGAAACAGTTTGTGTGGCGACAGTTGAAATATTTGAAAAACTTGATCTTATGGCGTCGATATATACCAAGAGACAATCTACTATCTTTAGGCAAACTAATTGTTCATCGGATTGTAGCTCCCTTATTAAAACCTGGATTGGTTCCTGGTGATAGTGATTTGGAAAATGAAGCATTGACCCTTTATGCCCGTTTAGAATAGATTAGATTAAATCATTATTTTATGGAATAAAAATTAGTTGATGTTTTGTATTATATTATAATCTTTACTTTGATTGGATGATTCTTGATCCGCATGATCTCTCTCTCTTTGATCAAGCCAAATTTTTATCCGACCACATGATCCCTTTTCTTTTATTTTATTTCTCCCCCTTTTTTTTTTTTTTTTTTTTTTTTTTTTTTTTTTTTTTGTTTCTCAACAGTACCATCACATTTACTACGATACTTTTTTCTATCTTTGTTTTTATATATATATTTGGTTTATCAGTCTGTTCGATTCCAATACAAAAGGCTTAATAGATTAATTTGCCTTCTTACTCTTCCTTGTTCTCTCCTTGGCTTGTATTATGAACTATTTCGATTCCTTTGTTTTACTACATTATACCATTTCTCATGTGAACGACATACGACAGATCTTCCTCTTTTATTATTGGCCAGTTTACGCTATACCTTTTGACTGAACAATATCAACATTATCGACATTACTGAATTTAAGAACTAAGAAAAAGGTAATTCATTAAGATGCCTATTTAAAGAAAAAAAAAAAAAAGGTGTAGCAGTCAGCTTTCTCACCCTGTCTTTTTTTTTTTTTTTTTTTTGATATAAAATAGGTCTCCTTTTTTTTTTTTATTCTGTCTTCTTTCTTTCTCTCTTTTTCTTTTTTTTTTTTTTTTTTTCCTCGTTTGGTTACTCGAATAATTGCATCCCCGATATCATTCAACATGACGACTCAACATTCTATCTCGATACCAATTTGGCCAAAAAGGAACCTTTTTTCTTATATATTATCATTCATTGGATTGAACAGATCAAATGATACTGTGGACAATGATTCCTTTTGTATATCCCCAGCAACATCCTCAACTTCAACGTTAACAATGTCCTCGACAACGATATCATCCCAATTATTTTCACCTTCAAGATCAATATCTTCATCATCGACAACATCAACTCTATCTGAATGTATCAGCAACAACAGAGAAAAGCAACCAAGGTTTGTCAAGTCTACGGCAACTTTACTCGCATGCGATGATCTTGGAAACAGCATTATGGATGACAGTTCCGCAGTACTGGTGCCAATGACTGATAATAGTAATGTTGATCAACCGAATAGACAACACCATTCGATATGGAAATTTCACAAATGGATTCGATCTTTACCAAAGCTTGCCTTACTTCATCTTCTCTCTACGACAACAATACAACAACCTGCAATTACATATCAGCTTTTGGAATACCAATATCTCCAAGATATCACCAATATTAAAATCAACACGACCAACAAAAAAGGTAGATTAACATTTGATCAGACTAAGCCTATTGATACCTGCAACGGAAATATGAGTGGAGATATGGATGCTCTCTTACACGAAATGACTTGGATTCAGAATCATGCTCGCGCCATTGTACATCTCTTGGATCATGCAAGACCGAATGAACAATTTGCCAGGGCAGAAGAAATCAATGATCAGTTATTCTCCTTGGTGAGGCTATGTACTTTTCAATTCCATGTTCATTGGGGCGATTCTTTTATCGCATTGATGGCTCTTACCTTGGTGGCGAAAGAATGTTTTGATGCTCCTTCAGAAGTACGCCAGTGTCTGTTTTACCGGGTTAAATTTGGGCGTACATTGATATTGGAAATGATCACTGTTTTGAAGCACTGGAAGATCTATCGTGGAAATAAAACAAGAAATGGAACAGTAGGAACTACTACAAGCAGGCATCAAGATATCATTATGAACGATAACAGTCTCAAAGAACAGAAACAACGACGTGCACTTTGGAAACATGGCAACAGCAATGCTCTATTCACAACTTCACAATCATTAACGCCGCAGCAACAGCATTTGATCAAACACTTTTTTCTGCAACGTGGATCCATATCAGCAAATTCAGGGGAAACGACTCCACATCATGATGATGACAACGCAGCCACCCAAATGCGCAAGAATGGACTTGATACTCGCGTTACTGATTTGGCATCCGAATGGTATCCGGATTTACACCTTGTTTGTGAAAAACTGGCAAAAATGGATGAACATTGGAAATATCGCGAAGAATACCAGCAAGTACCGAAGATGGCACACGATATCACTTGGAATTAGTATAGTTTTTTTTTTTCTTTTTTGGGTTTATTTATTATTGTTTTTATATTATTGT
Source organism: Halteromyces radiatus (assembly GCF_025201355.1). NCBI lineage: Eukaryota > Fungi > Mucoromycota > Mucoromycetes > Mucorales > Cunninghamellaceae > Halteromyces > Halteromyces radiatus. The sequence goes on along the minus strand of NW_026251698.1, from coordinate 265,160 downwards.
AGTTACTTTATAGTATAGTATAGGTTTCTTCACTTTTTCTTCAGTCTTTTGATTCGCATGAATAAATAAATAAAAAAAAATATAACCATATTGAAAGTTGTAGTCTTCAAATTCTTTTTATCTTATTGTTTGAATACTTTCTTACTCTCCTTGCCTCTTTCTTTTTTTTTTTTTTTTCTAGCCCTGATGTATTTGATGATTTCAACCTGACGAGGTGGTACGAGATGATGGATGATCAATGGCCCATGGTGGATAAACGATGGACAGATAATACTACTATGATGGTCTTTATGTATCCTAATATCTTTTGTCACTATCATATGATGATGATGACTGATCTATGGAGGAAGAACAGACAAGTACGCTCAAAGAAAGATCAACCAGAACTCTGAAAACCATACCTCAGTGAAATGCAATCAATCAATATCACAAACAAAAACTTAATTAAAAAAAAGAGACAAAATGATAATAAAAAATCAAATTAGAGAGAATGTAAGAAGTAATAGTTATAAATTAAAACATTTTGTCATTTATTAGAATAATATACAGTGTAGTTGGGTAACGTAAAAAAAAAAATCTATATACAGATGGAAAGTGTTTATTTTCTAGCCTGTTTCGAATCGATAAGTTTCTGTACTAGGGCCAACTGTGATAATCGTTGAGGTGTTTCCTTTTTGACAAAAATATAAATAGTAAGTAAGTAGACATATGTATTTGCTAAATAATAGAAATACCTTTTGTAATCCAACTAGCAATTCCAAGCTATCTTTGAATTCTTTCTTGATTTCTGTTGGTAATTCTGTATCTAATAGGCAAATACAAGATATATTAAATGAGACCCTATTTGTTTTCCTTCATTTCAAATGCTTACCTAGAGACTGTTCATCTGAATCTTCATTGTCAGTATCAAATACAGCATTATTTGCCGTATATGATTGTAACGCGTCTGCTTTTTGAATCAGTGGGTCAATTTGTGCTGGTATCGCTTTTCGTTCCAAAATATCCTTCTTTAAAGCTTCTCTTGATCGTAAGTCCCACATTTTCGCTTCATTTTCCAGTGCTTCGTCAAAGGGTTCTATTCAAAAAGACAAATAAATTAGTTTTTTTTTTTTTTTTTTGGTTAGTGAAACAATAAAGATGATAACCTTCAACAATAGAGTCCACTTGTAAAGGTTCACCACCTGCTACCATAATATTAGGACCCAATAATTTGACAAGATCTGTGAGCCACTTTTAATACAAGTTAAAAAAAAAAAAAAGTGAAAGGAACATTGAGTTAGTTTTTCATAAAGAATGATTTCATAACTAAAATTACCTTCTTAATATCTTGTTCCATCATGGTCTTTTGTTGAGGAGTAAGATTAGGTTTACTTTGTATGATATCCTTGTAAAGTGAGTCGAGGTTGTTGAGTATATCAATAAAATCACTATCATCACCAACTTGAATTTTTTTTCCTTTTGTACGTGATTGTTGTGATATTCTGGTTGGTGTGGTCATTTTAATAAGAATGAATAAGAAAAAACGAAAGAAAGAAAAGAAAAGTAGCGGGCATGAAATATTATTCAAAATGAATGAGAACCCCTTTGGTCCCAAAAACTATGTGGCTTGCGTTTGAAAATGACAAACGGACTTTTAGGTTGTAAATCATTCTGCATTTTTTTTTTTCTTTTTCTTTTCTTTTGACAAAATAGAGACATAATGAGTTTTAGTGGATGGAAGAAATATATTGAAGATGGAGATCTCGTTATTTTTTATATCGTAAGTTAACTAGAAGAAATGTTCATATTGAATTGACTAATATATATAAATTTGTCAACTATAGAACCGCGATAACCTTAGTCCTGTTTGGATAAAGAAAGGCAAGGATTCACATAATCGTTTTGGTCTTTTCAAACATGACGATTTGATTGGAAAAGAATTTGGATCTAGGGTAAAAAAAAAAATATAATAATATATGTTCAATTTTTTTTTTGACTTTTCTTTGCTTTATATTTCTAGGTGGTATCTTCCAATTACAAAGGGTTTATCTATTTATTACATCCTACACCTGAATTATGGACTTTGGTAGTACCTCATAGAACACAAATTCTATATCTGCCAGATATTTCGTTTATTACTACTTATCTTGATATGAAACCTGGCGCTCGTGTGATTGAAAGTGGTACTGGTAGTGGGTCTTTCTCTCACTCTATTGCAAGAACCATCGCTCCTACTGGCAAATTATACTCTTTTGAATATCATAGTGAACGTGCTGAATTGGCAGCTGAAGAATTCCGTAATCATGGTATAAGTGATCTTATTGAACTACAACATCGGGATGTATGTCGTGATGGATTTGGATTAAAAGATACTGTCAATGCAGGTATGTCAATGATGTATATATATTTAAATAGATATGAATGATTTATTATTATTATTATTATTAGTATTTCTTGATTTACCTGCTCCTTGGGAAGCTATTGGATCCGCCAAGGAAGCATTCAAACAACATCGTACTGGCAAGATTTGTACATTTAGTCCTTGTATTGAACAAGTGGCTCGATCAGTATTGGCTCTCAATGATCATGGTTTTGTTGGTAAGAGGGAGAAAAAAAAAGATTGTTCAAAAATGAATTCTAATATGTATTTTATATTTATATAGAAATCACCATGTTTGAATGTCTGATTCGGGATCATGAAGTTTCCATTATTCAAAAGGTATCATTTGAAGAAGGTATTCGTCAAGCCAAAGAAAGGAAAGAAAATACAACCAATGGAAAACGAAAAGCAGATACTGAACTGGATTTAGAAGATACTGTGGATAAAATGTTGGCATCAAAGACAACTGTTGAATCTCGTGGACATACAAGTTACCTTACCTTTGCTACCTTTTTACCTGCTATTCAAGAAAACACCTTGACGGATTCAGAATTGATTGTGACGGAAGAATCTACCTCATAGAATTTATTGTACCTTTTTTTTTTAATTATCAATATATTTACTACCCATTACATTGCTCTCTTTTTTTTTTTTTTTTTTTTTTTTACACTTATTTCGTATAGACCTAGTTTTTATCAATAAATGGTATTTTGTACATATTACTATTTGAGTGATATCTGTAATAAATGAATTGACGCACTCAACGATAAATGACTTTTCTTCAATAAATAAGATATTCCTTTGATAGAAACAGTTGAACATAAACTATTGTTTTTATTGTTATCAACATCATTATTGCTAGTATGATTGATATATGATCTCCTACTTTGTTTTTCAAAAAAAAAAAAAAAAAAAAGGAACAATACAGGAAGCCAGCGATGGTAGTTTTATTGGATGATGATCATTATTGGATGAGAGATGATGATATTGACATTTCATTTTTAATTTACTCCATAAATTGGTAGGTGATATATAAAACATTATCATGTCAAATGTAAGAGAATGATTAAATCCACATTCAGTATAAGTTTGCTGTGATGATGACCGTTTTTGAGTGAGTTACGGAAGCATACAAAGACGTTGGACATTTCTACCCCATGTTGCCATGCAAGTGATTAAATACCTGCGGAGTTATAATGTCAAGAAGAAAAAATTTTGACTTTTTCTATCCACACCCTTTCTCTTTCCATTATCTTTGATCTCCTTTGACAAATGAAAGAATCTATTCAATTGAAACGTACTCATATAGAAGGTAAATAAAAATAAATATATAGACTTAATCTTTAGTTGTTTTTTTTTGTTAACTCACTTTATTTTCAAAGGTACCATTCATAAAAGAGCACCATTACGTCCAGCCGCTTCTATTGATAATATTTATATTGCTAACAAGACCAAAGTTCAAGTTATTATTAATCGTGTCAAGAGACTCATGATCAGTGAAAAGTAAAAAAAAAAAAAAAAAAAAAAAAAAAAAAGAAAGAAAGAAAGAAAAAAAATATATTTATTATTATTATTTTCCATTAGATATGCTACTATTTCTATTCATGGTATGGGTCCATTGATACCTCGTGCTATTATCATTGCTCAAGGTTCCCAGAGAGCTTTAGAGAACCAAGTTAATCTTCAAATGACAACTAACACAGTGACTCTATTTGATGATATTATCCCTGACGATATGGATTTGGATATTGAAACACAACAAAGACAGATTTCCACGATTCGTATTGATATTATTGCCAAACCTGGATTGAAAAATTTACAGAATGGTGCCAACATGATCGATCGTCGTCCATCCCGCAATCGCAAACTCAAGTATCCATAAATATACTTTTTTAGTGTAACTACTTTTGATAATGCCCTGATGCAGTCTCCATACTCCCTTTTTCCCTCCTCATTTTACCTCTTATTCCAATTTGGAATGTTATCCTTTCTTCATCCTATTTGTATTATATGTTGCTTCGATTATTATGTTAATAAAAAAAAATCATGTACTATATTTAAACATACGTTGAAGAAATACTTTTTGAGTGATAATAATGGATATGTTTGACCCTTTCCACTATATAACCAAAAACATGATGACAATAAATGCATCATCATCAATTCTCATTATAGGATTCATGACTATTACACTTTATTCAATAATAAATGATGGAATTCAAAAGTAAGATGTCGCAAGAATAGGAAATAAAATATAGTAAGGGTAGACGACAGAAGAAGAAAAAAATAATAAAAGAATTGATGCATAATCAAATAGAGAGTAGATTAAGAAGGCAGATGTCATGAAAATAAACCCACCATAGAAAAGTGAACCAATTGAATCCACCAAGAAAGAATAAATAAATAAAAAGTGAGTGATACTTATGCAGATAAAAAAAAATATTTCATTCGCTTACCATTTAAGTATAACGTGATCACTGTACCACTACAGCGAAAGTAGATATAACCTTTGAATAAAAAAGAAGAAGAAGCGAACCGTAACCACGCAAATGCGCATTAGCAACCGCGGTCAAGCCCAAAAACAAAAAGCAAAAAAGAAGCAGGCCAATTGAGAGACAGACAAAGGTGGTTGAACCATTAATGAGTATCAGTAAAGAAAAAGATAAATCAAAAAAAAAGGAAGGCAGACCAGAGGCAAACGGAGTATGAAATGATTTGATTCATTTTTGTACTTTTCACTTTCTTCTGTCTTTTTTTTTTTTTTTTTTTTGCTTCTCAATCTAAGATCCAAAAAATGTCAAATATTTATGCCCTTGAACCACATACAAAGTAACGAATAACATTTGATAAATAAATATCTAGTGATTAATCTTATCCTTTTTCTTTATTTATTTCCACTGTCTTCTTTTCTAGTGCCAAGGTGATTTTACACACAACCAAAGGTGACATTGAAATCGAGCTCTGGGGTAAAGAAGCACCAAAGGCAACTCGTAACTTTATTCAACTTTGTATGGAAGGTTACTATGATAATACTATCTTCCATCGTATCGTACCTGATTTTATTGTACAAGGAGGTGATCCTACTGGCACTGGCCATGGTAAGCAAGATATATATATAATAAAAACATTAATGTTTTTGCTAACAGTTTTCCTTGTTATTTAGGAGGTGAATCTATTTATGAAGATGAATTTCCTGATGAATTCCATTCTCGTTTACGGTTCAATCGTCGAGGATTAGTGGGGATGGCAAATACTGGAGAAAACGATAATGGTAGTCAGTTTTTTATTACTTTGGATCGTGCAGATGAACTCACAAAGAAACATACCTTGTTTGGAAGAGTAAGTTACAAAATATGATAATGTAAACTTCATGTTATTCAACATATTTTTTTTTTTTTTTTTGAAATAGGTTGCTGGGGATACTCTATTCAATGTTATGAAGATGACTGAACTGGAGTTGGACAATAATAACCGACCACTTTATCCACCCAAGATCAAAACCACGGAAATTGTCCTTAATCCATTTGACGATATTATACCAAGAATCTCAGAACGCGAAAAACAAATAGCTTTACAACGGGAACGTGAAAAACTCGATGCTGGGAAACCAAAGAAGGTCAAAAAGGAAAAAAAGTAAGTGATAGAAAAGTGAATGGTCATAAGAAAAATGGCATTTTTTTTATTTATTTATTATTATATATTATAGAAAACTTAATTTGCTATCGTTTGGTGAAGAAGCTGAAGAATTATCGCCTGAAACTCCACGAAAGACCAAGATGAAAAGTAGTCATGATTTTATGGAAACCTCTTCGACAGCATCCTCTAATGATCAACAAAAATCTTCCACGGCTTCACCACCAATCATCGAATCGTACAAAGATACAACCGTTACTGGTACTTCACCTAGTCTGAAATCAACATCTTCGCCATCATCGACACCAAAGGATATCAGTAATAAGGACAACAAAACATCATCAATTGAAAAAAAGCCCAAAGAAGTCAAGAGGTCGAAATCAGTAGAAGAGAAACCGATGTAAGTGTTATTTATACCTTTTTTTTTTTTTTTTTTTTTTACTAAAATGATTTTCATTATAGGACTGCAAAAGAGAAAATCGAACAATTGAAGAACGATATCAAGAACATTAGCCGGCATGAACAAAATGAGGACAATCGTCCAAAGACAAAGGGCAAGAAGGTATCTCTTTTACAACTTGAACGGGAAAAGTATCAAAAAGCTGGCAAGGTGATAGTGGGTGGTTTGAAAGGAAGGAAATTGAAGAATGACAATGGTGATGATGTAAGTTGGAATAAAGAAGAACAAGAAAAAAAAAAAGACTATAGATGATATATGTTGATTCTCATTTTTTTTTCCTTTGATACATTTAGACGTTTGCAAGATTGATGGCATTCCAAAATAAACTCTCCTCGGCTCAAGAAACAGCTCCTCTAGCTAAGAAGGAATTGGCACCCTGCAAGTTACATGGTATCCCTAATTGTGAATCATGCAACGATCTAACGATGGAGGACACAATTGAAGATGATGATCCTAACAACTGGTTGGCTCACAAATTGGTATTCGACAAGGATCTCAAGGGCAAGGATTTACTTCAACGGAAGGAAACAGTAGATGATTATGTGGTGATTGACCCTCGTGATAGAGATGCTCACACAAAACAGAAACCTTACGAAGGTAGTAGGCATAAATATGATGAACAAGCTAGACAAGATCGAGAACGTGACAATGGAAAAGATCGTTATTCAAGGGGCAGGGATGATAAGAAACGATCTGCAGATTATCATCAGGATGATAGGAAACGATCAAGAGGAAGGGATGATTATTATCGCAGCAGCAGCAGTAGTAGTAGCAAAAGATATTGAATTGTAGTATAGATTTTTTTTTTGGGTCATTGTTTGAAATAAACTTCTTTCTAATGTTTTTTTTTTATTAATGATGTTTATTTTTTTTTAATAATATATATATTTGTGTAGAACGAATCTCGGTGCAAGAAGGCACATTTGGTTCGTACTCCGCTTTTGGTTTTGGAGCTTGGTTTTCTTGTTCCAAAAAACCGAAGTTTCGCACCTCTTTCTTTTCACTTTTTATCGATACATCTGTTCTTTTTCACCAATGGATATCAAAAGCTGGTTGCAAACTGTCCTTCTTCAATATGTAAGTAGAATAAAATAATTTGAAAGGACTGCTGTCAATGGTTTGTTCATCCTTTCTTTCCTGTTCTTTTTTTTTATAAGTATAATGATCCTGACCGTACCTTTAGAGATGTTGATGCCGTGTTACAAATGCACATTACATCTTTGAAACCAAAGATGGACACTTATAGTAAGTTGGTTTTACTCAGTATACATGTTTTATTATTTCCTTATTGAACTGATTTTTTTTTCTTTCTTTTTTTTTTTAGCATATAATGACGGACATACCCAACTCCTGTTATGTCTTCATGGAACGATACCTATCACATATCGATCAATCCCTTACAATATTCCTGTCGCCTTTTGGATTCCAACAGAATACCCTCAATATCCTCCTATTCCATATGTCAAACCAACTGCTAATATGCTCGTACGTGAAGGGAAACATGTCGACAAAAGTGGACTTTGTTATCACCCATACAGATCAAACTGGAAAGAGGATACCAATGTAAGTTATATAAGAAACATTTCAATGAATAATATAGAAATAACATTATTTTTTTTCTCTTATAGAATCACACCCTATTGGAACTTATTGCTATCCTTCAACACATCTTTGGTAATGAACCTCCTGTGTATACAAAAGCTACAACATCAAATCCACCATCCAATGTCGGATCACCTATTAAAGAACATGCCTTGGCCACCATGTCACCTGGTCCCGCTCATACACCAATGCCCCCACCTGTACCTCCTTCATCACAATCACCTCTACAACCATTGAACATGATGGATACGACCATTCACCAGCAATCTCGTTGGCCAGGTGAAGGAACTGCTTTTTACAACTTGAATCAAGATATGTCTGTAAGTAAATTCATGAAATTTCACTATCTTACACTGACTAATTATTATTATTATTATTATGATTATTATAATTAGGGATTGGCAATGAGTCCAAATTCTTATGGTCCTTCACCAGTGAACAGTACAAGTAATTCACATATTTCAAAATCAGAATCACTTCCTACTATGGCTTCTACTTATCCTCATCAACAATCATCATTACAAGCACAATCCCAAAATATGCAACCACATCAACAACAATCACAACAATCTCAACAATTGTATCATCATCATTCAGACACACCATTTATGGAAAACAAGGAAAAAGAATTACAAAACCAACTCTATCGAAAAGTAGCAGAACGAATACAAACCTTTCATGTGGATATATCAACTGAAATGGATGAATTACTGATGGTGAACAGACAACTCAATGATGGTGAAATACAACTTTCAAATGAAATGCATGTACTACAAGATCTTCGGGAACGTCTTCATACCAACATTGGGATTTTACAATCAAGGACAAGTGATATAGATCAAATCATTGCTGATGTGAATGCCATGCCTGATGTCTCCGTGGATGAAGCTCTTTCTGGAACAACTGTGGTGTACAATCAGTAAGTAAGCTATTTGGTTTTTATTATTACTATTATTAACACATGAAATCGACTTTTTCTTTAGATTATTTGATTTAGTGGCTGATGATAATGCTATAGTGGATACCATCTATTACCTGGGAAAAGCCTTGAATACTGAACGAATTGATTTATCTACGTTCATGAAGGTATAACTATGAAATTTGTTATTTCATCTCTTGTCTCATATAAGTTTGTTTTTTTTTTTCTTTTATTTAGTGTACACGCAAACTGGCTCGAGAACAATTCATGAAACGGGCTTTGGTCAAGAAGATGATGGATTCCTAGTTTTAGATATTTTAGATTATATTATTATTATTATTATTTTTATTATTATTTTTCTTTGATACAGTTGTAGGATATGATAATTTTTTTATGCCCATCTTTTATAATAAACCGTCGCTCTTCGAATATTTTATCCATTTGACGTTTTTAATATTTTTTTTTTTCCCTCCTCTTTTGTTTTCTTTGTCATTCTTTTCAATTGAATAATGTATAGACTACAAAGAGCCTTGACGAATAGACACATCCTCAACACTAGTAAGATAACATGTGGAAAACACCTTTCTATGCCTTCAACACCAAATTCAACTGTTGTGAAACCAAAATTCTTTTCCATACGATACGCAAGTCGTTTGACTGTACCACGACAACAATTAAAGAACACGGTCTCTAAAGTCTCCACCAATGCTCTTAGTACCATTCGTCCTTTTGTTACTGTCGCTGATAAAACCGTGTATCAATCACCTTATTTGAATTGGAAGCTCTTTCCTGACTTTGAAAAACTGTTGACCCAAACCGCCCCTGCAGTAGCCATCCCTGTCTTTCAAGAATTGCTTACTGACACTCGTACACGTTTTCTAGAACTTGAAAAGTCTTTTGAACCCACTTGGGAAGGAACTATTGGAAAACGTAAGAATATTCTTTGCTAAAAATATCGTTTTTTATATATATACAAAAACAAGAACTCATCTACTTTTTATTTTTATTTTTTATTTTTTTAAATGAAGTCACTGAACTGGAAATTCAAGTCTCTCGAGCTTTTGGTATTCTCTCTCATTTGAATGGTGTAAAAAATTCACCTGAATTACGTTCTACTTTGGAACAGATCCAGGTAAACCGAAATAAATAAATAAACAAACAAAAAAGGTCTTCAATTGAACATCATATTGACATTTGTGTTACATCTTTCTAGCCAGAATTTATCAAGCTTAGTTTACTGATGAATCAATCAGTTCCAAAATATAAGGCACTTGAAGAATTGAAAAACTCGGCAGAATGGGATCATTTAGATAGTGTACAACAACGTATTGTGGAAAACACCCTTCGTGACATGAAACATGCTGGTATTGGTTTCCCTGAAGGTTCTCTGGAAAAGAAACGGTTCAATGAAATATCAGAACGACTTTCTCAACTCTCTCTTGGATTCAACAACAATGTACTGGATGCGACAAAATCTTTCAAAAAAGTGATTACGAATAAATCTGATTTGGATGGATGCTCAGATACATTTTTGGAAACTCTCAAGAAGAATGCAGTGATGCAAGGATTGGGCGATGATGTGTATTGTATTACTTTGGATGCTCCTATCTATGGTCCCCTAATGATGAATTGTAATAATCGATCTCTCCGTGAAACTATCTACAAGGCAAATGTGACAAAAGCATCTGAAGGTACCCTGAACAATGAACTCCTTATCAATGAAATACTGACCCTACGACATGAAATGGCAAACTTACTTGGTTACAAGACATATGCTCATTTGTCTCTTTCGGTGAAAATGGCTCATGACCCTGAAACAGTGGAAAAGTTATTGGATCAGCTTTATGCATCGTCCTTGGATCATGCCAAACAGGAATTAGTTACTTTGGCCCAATTTGCCGTCGATCATTTACAATACTCTCCAGATGAACATGGTCAAGTCTTGTCTCCATGGGACACGGCGTACGTATCGGAACAATATAGAAAATCTTTATACAAATATGATGAAGAGACTATCTCAGAATATTTTGCTTTCCCAAATGTCCTACAAGGTTTATTCGAAGTCACTGATCAAGTGTTGGGTATACAAGTACGGGAATTGACGGCCGATGAACTGGAACAAAAGAACATTACTCGTTGGCATGATGATGTCAAGGTCTTTCAAGTGTCCGAACATGATCAAGTCAAAGCATACTTTTATGGTGATTTTTACTCGAGACCTTCGGAAAAACGTAGTGGTGCCTGGATGGATACTGTCACTTCTCGATACAAGGATCAAAATGGAAATGTCACCTTACCTGTTGGTAAAATACAAAAAAAAAAAAAAAAAAAAAGAAAGTATCACAATCGACTAACGATTTCGTTTCTATTTTATGTATATAGCTTACCTTATTTGCAATCAAGCAAGTCCTCAATCCGCTGATAAACCATCTTTGATGAAATTTAGAGATGTGGAAACCCTATTTCATGAATTTGGTCATGGTCTCCAACATGTAAGACGAATAAGATAGATATGATCAATGATTCTTTTTTTTTTATTATTGTACTAATAATCACTCTATATACAGATGATGACTCGTGTTGATTACGCTGAAGCTTCTGGAATCAACGGTGTTGAATGGGATTTTGTTGAAGTAACTAACAAAGAAGAAAAATAATATTCTTATTACTAACATGATCAATTGTTCCATAGGTGGCATCACAATTCATGGAAAACTTTTGCAGTGAACCCAAATGGTTAGAACGGATGTCAGGACATTATCAAACAGGTGAACCTATGCCAAAGGATATGGTGGATGCTTTGGTTAAAAATCGACAATTCTTAAGTGGTATGGCCATGTTACGGCAGGTAAGTAAAATAAAAAACATCAAGAGATATTGATTCTTACTTTCTTTATATATATCAAAGCTCCATTTTGCTAAAGTCGACTTGGCTCTTCATTCAAGTTTCAAACCTCCTTCTACACCTGATGAACCAACAGTCTTTGATGTGGATGCTGAAATAGCAAAAATGACAACATTGGTACCTCGCTTACCTGAAGATCGATTTTTATGCAGCTTTTCTCATATTTTTGGTGGTGGTTATTCTGCCGGTTATTACTCGTAAATCGAAGATAATATAAATACCGTGCTTTGACTCATTCTTTCTTTTTTTTAAAAAAAAAAAAAAAATAGATACAAATACTCTGAAACTTTTTCTGCTGATGCATATGGTGCTTTTGAAGAAGCAGAAATAAACGGGGAATCATTATCCAAGGTTGGACAACGCTATCGTGATACAGTATTGGCTTTAGGAGGAGGAACTCCACCAAGAGATGTTTGGGAAAAATTCCGTGGTAGACGTGATGTAGATGTAAATGCACTCCTTCGTCACTCTGGATTACAATAGATTATAGATAGTAACTAATCAATAAAATTGGATGTATTTTTAAAGGTGATGAATATGATGATGATATAATTCGACAGTTTATTTTATCGATAGTGAGCTTATTCATTATTAGCTCATGTCTTTTGACTATATAGTTATATGATCCTTATCAATTATGACTTCATAGTTCATAAAAAAAAAAAAAAATAGCGGAGCTAAGGTGGTTTAGGATCAAAAAAAAAAAAAAAATGGATGCCGACTTGATGGTCCCTTTATTTAGTTTGATAAACCGATGAACAAAAAAAAGAACAAAAAAAAAAGATTTTGAATGCTTTTGTTTATATGTATATAATAAACTGTAGTCAAAGAACAATAAAGAATTGAAAAGATAAATAAAAATATGATGGAGATCAGGGATGGATTACTAGAAAAGGGAATGAGACCTATGTTCTCTTTTTTTTTCATATGAGTAACCAAGAGTCATTCCGATTTTAGCCGGGAAACAAGACCAAAAGGGACTTTGGGTCAAAAATGCGGCATTTAAAATCACGCACTTGGTTATGGAGTAAGAGGTTTTTTTTTTTTTGTATTTGACTCACCTCCTTTTTTTTTTTGGTTCCTTTTTCTTTTTTTCTTTTTTTCTTCTTTTCTTTATTTCTTTATATATAGTTGAAAGGGAGAAAATATCTACCTTTCTTTTTATCTTTTCTATTGTTTTTATTTTATTATTGTTATTATTATTATTATTGTTATAATTATTATTTAATTATTCCATGAACCATATTGTATCGACTACCACTCACTTGAATAGCGACGATATTATTTTATTGCATGATGGCTTCATTACTTTGGACAAGAAATCAACAAAATAAGTCTGGCAATCGAGCACCAAGCAGTCTATTTTCCAGTAACTTATCACCTCGTCAAATAGCCAATAAAGCCTATAGTTTAGCCATCAAAAAGTTAGATCGGGATGATAAACGTAGTCGACCTCATTATAATGTACGTGAAAGGTTATTACTTTGTAACACTCTCACCAAAGCGGAACAATTCTTACAAAAACGAACTCCTCGTACCAATCGGCGTGTAATGGCTTTTGAAGAAGATGATTCAACTTGTTCTTCTGATGATATCATGACAACACCTCAACAACATAATGATCACATTGATTCACCTTTATCACATATGGATCAAGATGATGATGATGATGATGAAGATGATGATGATGATATATATTTGGATCATCAACCTACAACACCTGATACAGAAGACATTCAAGATGAAATGACAATGGAAATGGCTTTATCCAAGGCTTTATCTCCCATGGGTTCCAATGCCTTTGTTATTCCTCAAGATGATGAAGATTTCCTCCAGTACCCTTCCTCTTTTTTGATACCCAACAATAATAATAACAATAACAATAACAACATCACTGCAGATTGCCGTCCTATCGGTCATCAAAATCCTCATCTTCCTATTGCATCTATTATTTAGTTACTATTTTTATCATTTCATTCTTTTCATTCATCTATTTTTCCTTCTCATTTCAAATAAGAAATCATTATTCTCTTTTTTTTTTAAAAAAAAAAAAAATAAACACGATTATTTACTTATCATTCATTATAGAAACTTGTTTACAATCACTTTATTTGTGCTTCTTTTTTTTTTTTCCTTACATCATCCAACTCTTTTTTTCATTATTCTCTATTTTCTTAAAAAAAAAAAAAACTACGTTAGAAGGGAGAGCGGAGTTGGGCAAGATGTGAAAGAAAAAAAAACCCTCCCCCCAATTTCTAAATTTTTCCTCTTTTCTTTTCCACAACGTATCATCATGTCCGAGTTTCATTCCCTTGCCAATCTTATTAAACGCTTAGAAGTGGCTACTACAAGATTGGAAGACTTGGCCATGTCTTCTTCTTCTGCTTCTGCTGTTGCTGCTTCTTCCAACAATCAAACTTCTGCCCCTCCAACAGCTACCTCATCCACACCTGTTGCTGTTCAAAAACATGATGACGCTATTAACCCTTCTTTGGAACAATATAAGAAACTTTCTCAAGAAATTGGTGGTGCTGTTGCTCAACAAGTATGAATACATATATATATATATTATATGACCAGTGACTGATATTAACTATTATTATTATTATTATTTATATAGAGTACTTTGGTACTCGAAGCTATTCAAGCAGAACGTGATATTATTCGTATTTCTACTTTGGCTCAAAAACCTGATATGTCTTCTCCTGTTTTCGCCAAAATTATTACACCCATTCAACAAACTCTTACTTCTATTGTGGAAATCAAGGATAAACATCGTGGTGATCCTCTCTTCAACCATCTTTCTACTGTAGCTGAAGCTATTCCTGCATTGGGTTGGTTTACTTTTGTAAGTATATTATGAGTTCTTTATTCTTTTTTTTTTTTAATCTATCTATATCAATATATAGGAACCCACACCTGTACCTATTATTCGCGAAATGAAAGATGCTGGACAATTTTATGCTAATCGTGTAGTCAAGGAATACAAAGAGAAGTATGTTACTCAAATATGGAAAATACAAGATATTCATCATCTCCTTTTTTTATGATAGAGATTCAAAGCATGTGGAATGGGTTCAAAGTTACTTGGCTATTTTTGATAGACTTGGTGAATATGTCAAGGAAAACTATCCTACTGGATTGATTTGGAATGGAAAAGGTGGTAAGGCTGAAGATTATATTGGAAATACTTCATCCAGTAATCCTTCATCAACCCCTACTACTACTACTGCTGGTGGTCCTCCTGTTCCTCCTCCTCCACCTCCTCCTATGATCATTGATGAAAACGAATCATCCGTCGAATCCAAACCTACTGGTGCTGCTGCAGTGTTCGCCGAAATCAATCGTGGTGAAAACGTGACCTCAGGTCTTCGCAAGGTGGACAAAAGCCAAATGACTCATAAAAATCCTGCTTTACGTGGAAACGATAACAGTCCTCCTTTGGGAAAGAAACAAGGTCCTCCTACTCCAAACAAACCAAACAAGTATATTCTCAAGAAACCTGCGAAAACCACTTTGGAAGCTAACAAATGGGTGGTGGAAAATCATGAAGGAAATAACGAAATCATTATTGAAGACACAGCAATCAATCAAGCTGTCTATATTTATGGTTGTAAAAATTCTACTATTCGTATCAAAGGAAAGGTCAATGCTGTCACTATGGGTAAAAAAAAAAAAAAAAAAAAAAAAAAAAAGTGATACTCATATATTTTTTATATCAACAGATTCATGTGTCAAGTGTGGATTGGCTTTGGATTCTGTAGTGTCAACAGTAGATATTGTCAATTGTCGATCGTTTGGTTTACAGATCTTCCATGTCACTCCAACCATTGCTGTCGATAAATCAGATGGTGGTGAAATTTACGTATCAAAGGATTGTTTGGGTGTGGAAATCTTATCTGCTAAATCAAGCTCATTGAATGTCTATATGCCTGAAAGTCCTGATGCTGATGATTCTGATTTCAAGGAAGTGCCTGTACCTGAACAATTCAAAACTACTATTGTCAATGGAAAATTGGTGACATCCACAGTGGAACATACTGGATAAACTACTTTACTTCTCTCTTTGAACACTGTAGATTTAGGTATATTGTTTTTTGTTTTTTTTTTTTGTCCTCTTTGATATATATATATATATTTATACACTTTATGATCTCCTCTTTTTTTTTTTTTTTTTTTTTTTATTCTGATTGATTTGGACAAAATAAACGCTATCCACCGTGAACAACAATTATTACATAAAAATGATTTATTTATTTATGTGGAGAGATTGGTAATGATAGATGATAAACCAAGGATGTGATACTATACCAGACTTTCAGTGATGATATAAACATATTTTTTTTATTGTTAAACCAAGTAAAAAACTACTATAACTAGACTGACGATATATTTATTGTTGATCAGAATTGTTGATGACCAGGATGTTATTTATATTCCCATCTAAAAAAAAAAAAGTCGAATGAATCCATCAAGAACCTTCATATAGATAGCTCTTACCAAGATCCTTTTCAATTGGTTGATCCATATCATGTTGCCAAACACCATCTACAACAAACTTGTACAAGAGAGGATTGGTAGATGTTGTTAACCATGTTACAAATGTTCCATCTGATTCCTTTTTCATTTCTGTTGATTCTAATCATATATACCAAAAAAATTAAGAAAAAAAAAATCATCATACATTACAATTTTTTTTTCTTAATTTTTTTTACTTACTGCTCCATGCATCAAATGTACCTGTGATATATACCTTTTCACCCCCATGTTTCCATACAACCTAATATAATATTATGATGATTATTTTAGTATGATGCATTAAAATGTCTCCTTTAGTAGTAGTTGTACCTTAATAGGAAGTGCTGCCAATTGATGATTGTTCTCATCGATCATGTGATCATTCTTTTGATCATGAAGGTCGTAGGATGAATCCATAGATATCCGTTTGTCATCCGTTGTACAAGTGGTACTGTTTGTGGTGGTCGAAGGATTAGTGAGTGTAGAGCTCCTACTATGTTCCATCTTTTTTTCAGTGATGGACCGTGCTTCCCCAACATTGTTTGCCTTTTTCTTACTGCTTTTGAAAAGACTCATCCAGGATTTGATACCCCCTTGTTTGTCATTATCCGTCATCATTTTAGATTACTAGTCTGTCGTTGATAATAATGGATTGTTTATTGATATATATATATATGTGAAGAAAACTATGTATAAATGAGTGTGGGAATGATAAAAAAAAAAAAAAGGAAAAAGAGAGAAAGAAAGAAAACAAAAAAAAAAAAAACTAATTAAAAGATAAATAATCAGGCATAATGGATGGGGTGTATTTCATGTGGATGAAAAAAACCTTTTTCTCTACAATATAAAATAGAAAAAAGATTGAACAATGATTACTATGATCTTTTTCTTCTAGTATTTTTTTCATTTACCTTGGGATGATCTATAGCAGGTGGGAAGAGTTCTTCATTATCATCATCAGTTGTTGATCCATCATCTTGTTTGGTTTGTTCATGTCGTTGTTGGGGAGGTGTGGATCGTGTTACATTGTTTGGTCCTAATGATGGCGACCGAAAAGGGAATAGTTGATCATCACTGTTGTTTGTTGAGTCACGCGTTCTTGCTGTTTTCTGCTTTCCAAAAGAAGGTGGCATCATTTCTAACGATGCACTCGGCTGGACGACTCTTTCTTCTTGTCGTGAAGATGACGATTCTGTTGAAGAGGATCGGATGCGTTGGTCATGACGTGAGAGAGATTGCCTTGATATGGAGAGTTCTATGAGAAAAATATAAAGTTAACCATTATCATAAACAAATAAGCCAACCTTAAAAAAAAAAGAATTACTTACCACTATCGCCTGTATTTACGGATATATTGCTCATGCTGACATTCGCTGACTCGACATCTTCATCACCCAATTGTGTCATGATAGTGAAATTGGCGTAAACTAAATCTTGTTGTTTCACGATAAATACCAAAGGTCTATATAAATAGATAGATTAAGATATCTATTTCTTTTTTTTTTCTTCCACACTTACTTGCCGCTTCCTTCAAATGTACCATGTAATATATCGCCAGTATCAATACCATAATTGACTACCGTCTATTATCAAATATTATCAAATATATATATACATATAAATATAATATCATAATCTTTCTTTAAATTACCTTAAGATCTTTCAAGTTGATAATTAAAGTAACAGGGTTATCGACATTATAGGAAACAAAGTCATGACTTGATATCTTGAATTGACTTTGCATAGGTTTACTAGTATCTCCTACATTAAGGGAAAATGATATTGGAAATGGTTGTCAGTACTATGACTTGAGCATAATAAAAAAAAAAAATCTTACGTCCAACAAAGGATTCCAAATAGGCCTTGGCTATGACATGATCACGAGTAAATATAAATGATATATCTTGAATACGAGAATCCATCAATGATAGATGGTCATGTAAAAGTTCAGCATCAATAGAGAATGAATATGGCATGTTTGTAGATGACAATGGCCTAGTTGATTGAATATCCCCATACCATAAAGAATTTGTCTTGGTCATACCTAACAGAGAATTATTATAATCAATATCAAAGATATACATTGGATTATATTTACCATTTTCATATCCAAATCGAAGATGAAGTCGTAATTCTGATCCAATCGATCCATCACGCGATCCACCTATTAATTTCAGTTCACATTGTTTAATATTACTGGAGCTATGTTTGTTATTTCTAAAGATCTTTCGCAATGTCTACTACCAAAAAAAAAAAAATAAAACAAAAAGTTGAATAAATTTATATAAAAGATTTTTTTTTTTTTTTACCTTGAGTAAAACACGACAGGAAGCACTATGAGAGTTAGTCAAAGGTCGAATTGTATATTTGTCGAATAGTTTTGGTGATAAAAGAATGACAGCCTGACCAGTGATCGAAGTATTAACAGTCCAAAGAATTAACTACACCATGAGAGAGAGAGAGAGATAAGTATTAAGAGAAAAATAAGATCATAACTTACTTGATCTTTTTTCGCTTCAATATGTAGTTCATCGCCAAATTTGACCAGTGCATCTAAACCATATCCAAAAGCTAAAACAATGCAGAAAAAGAAAATATATTAATTTAGTTGTTCATCGATTAAATAAACTAAGTAGATCCTAGAATTTTGTTTGTACCTCTCAGAGCATCAGGCGGTAATATAGCACTAAAACTCATGGGACAGAAAGCAGCAAAAGAAAGAAGGAAAAAGAGAAAAACGAAAAACTCGTTTTCCCTTATTTGTGTTCTGACAGTTGAATCCCCGTCAGTTCATTCGGTATAGGAAAAAGATGTCTACAGTTTATTATTATTTATATAATATCGTTAAAAAAAAAAAGGTATGAATAACTAACTACTAACAAATATCATCATCATCAATACAAATCAATCAATTAAGCAAAAAAAAAAAAAAAAAAAAAGAAGAAACTGTCTATTGACCTGACTTGGGTGAAGAGTTTGCTACTGCCAAACGTCCAGTGATAGCCCCAACCACTGCTGTTCCATAAAAAACCACCCCACAACGCGCTAATAATTCGATCCCGAGTTTCAATGTTTCTATCCGTAGGTTGGCTTGAGGAGGTGCTTTAGCAAAAAAGAGACGATGTCGTGTACGTTCTGGAAACATGGTCTTGCCGAGTACACCAAAGGAAATCACCGAACCTGCCATGGATGCTGTGAGCGATCGTGTTGGATAATGTTCAAGTTGTTGGGATATCGTCATATCAGCATCTATTTGTGATAAAAAAAAAAAAAGGATATATATAATAAAAAGAAAAATAGTTATTGTTGTGATTGTCTTTTTTTTTTAAATAATAAAAGTACCTTTTTGAGTGGGCATATTACTGTAACATAGTTTAGCTACTTGATAATCTACATGTTGACAAACAAGACTCCAAGTGAAATAACCAATGGGAGCACCAACAATCACAGGAATAGCAAAAGCCATTACAGTTAAAAAGGAGAGAGAAAAAAAAAAAAAAAAAAAAGACTAAAATACAGTTTATTCACTTTAAATTGAGACAGAGAGCAAAAAAAAAAAAAAAAAAAATTGAAAGGAAAATCAAATGAAGAGCCAAGGGAAAAATCAAATTGAAATACCAAGAAATAACATAAGGGAACAATCCAAGGGAAGGAATCCATGGATTGAATCAAACGAGATTTTTTTTTTTTTTTTTTTTTGGTACACTGTAACTTTTCTTTTTGGTAACTCATCCATCATCCATTTGTCCTTTTCTCATAATCCGCGATACAAATAAAAAAAGATCATCACAAATCTATTTGAGCAAACAAGTCTCTAATCATAGCGCAGAAAAGAAGAAGACAAACCCAATTCACAAGGAAAAAAAACCAGTAGTAGTAAACGGAATTTTTATTCGATCAAAGTTTTTGAAACGAAAGGGAAGGGGTATCAAAGATATAAGATACATCTATAGAGGGAAAATGGTGATTGTATCAATGTGAAAAGTAAATTACAAAAAAAAAAAAAAATATGCGATATGCATTAAATGTCAAATAGAATGTAAAAGAATAAAATATATGAATCGTTACGCAGCAGCAGCAGCAAACCCAGAGATCCAGCCCATCGGTTGTGATGATGATGATGATTGTAATGTCCAGTTATCCATTGTATTCTGCACAGAATCAGATGCATTTTCCAAACAATAACGTAATAATAATCGTCGTAATCGTTCTTGAGAATTTCTACATCCAGCCTAGGTATAATATTAAAAAAAAAAAAAAGATGAATCAACCCTCTTCCTTTTTTTTTTTTTTTTTTTTTTTTTTGTACTAACTTACAGTAGCAGCTTTTTCATACCAAATCAAAGCTTCTGATAAATTTTCTTGAACACCCAATCCTTTTTCATAACATAAGGCCAAATGATATTGAGCAGAAACTTGACCTTGTTGTGCAGATAATAAAAAGTAATTGACAGCCAATGCCATATTTTGTTGAATACCTACACCAGTTTGTAAATGGATACCTAATTTATCTTGAGCCCGTGCATGATGTTGAGCTGCTGCTTTTCGATACCAATAGACAGCTTTTGTAAGTTGAGGTGCCACACCGATACCATTCGCATAACAAAAACCAAGATTACATTGTGCCCATGGATTATTCTGTTTTGCTGCTTTGAGATACCAATATACTGCATGTGTAAGATCCTTTGTCAATCCCAATCCTTCTTCATAACAAAAACCAAGAGAGTTTTGAGCCAAAGCATTACCCTGTTGTGCTGATCGACGAAACCATTTGACTGCTTCACGTTCATTTTTTTTGACACCAACACCATTACGATAACAGAATCCAAGAGATAGTTGTGCAGGAGCATGACGTTGTTCAGCAGAAAGATAGTACCAGTAAACAGCTTCACGTTCGTTGACAGGGACACCAATACCATTTTGATAACAATAACCAAGAGAGTGATATGCAAAGATGTTACCTTGATCAGCTGAACGTTGATACCAATAGACAGCTTCAACAGGTTGTTTTTCCACACCAATACCATTTTGATAACAAAAACCAAGATTATGTTGAGCACGTGCATGACCTTGTCGTGCAGCTTGTGTATACCAATAAGCGCCTTGACTGGGATCCTTTTCCACACCGATGCCATTTTGATAACAATAGCCAAGATTACATTGAGCCCAGGGGTAACCTTGATCAGCAGAACAACTATACCATTGAGCAGCCTTTTCGAAATCCTTGCTATCAACTCCAATACCATCTTCATAACAATAACCAAGTGCATTTTGAGCAAAAGCATTTCCTTGTTGAGCAGCGATAGTGTACCAATGAACAGCTTGTTGCACATCTTTTTTTACGCCAATGCCTTCTTCATAACAATAACCAATATTGTAGATAGCTACTGTTTCACCTTGAGCAGCTGCACGATGATACCAAGTGATTGCCAAAAGTTCATCCTTTTCAACACCAAAGCCTTCACCATAACAATACCCTAAGATCCCTTGACCACGAGAGTTGCCTTGATCAGCACTGAGTTTGTACCACCGGAATGCTTCTTGTTCATTCTTGTCCACCACCACGCCATCATGGTAACACACACCCAAGCAGTATTGACTGGCGGCACATTTGTACACCACAGCGGCATGTCGGAACCAAGATAAACCATCATCATCATCATCATCTTGCGGATAAAAATCATCATGTTGTTGTTGTAAGATAGTTTCGAATTGATCAGCTTCACGTCTATCCATTTTAACACCTGGTCGACCATATTTTCTTAAGAATGCCAATCTTGCCACGCCAACAAGACAGGCTTGATGTACCATAGTCAGGCTAGTATCAGTATGTAGTGCAAGACTTGTTTGTTCTTTCATGATAGTTGTCAAAATATGGGTGGCTAGAAGATAATGATGTTCGGCTTGTTGAAAATCCATCTTGATGCCCAAACCAAATTCATAACAAAAACCTAAAATAGCGTTAGCAGCACTGATCGTCAATCTGGTTGAAAATAGTGTAGATTCGTCGTCACATAATTGTTGTAAGATTCTAATAGCCAAAGGTCGATTTAAAGAACAACGATGACCATATAATAATCGAATAGCACGATCAAATGATGCAAAACTAGTAGATGAAGTAGTATCCATTGTAGTAGTGTTGAGTCCACGTGATATTGAAGATATCAGTACAGGTGATGATAATGATTTACAACAATTGAATGATCGATTCGTCTTTTTACGAAAAACACGACGTGAGCATTGTTGAACGAGTTGAGTCACTATTGAAGTCATGTTTACGTGTAATGAGAGAAAGTGACAAAAGGACGTAATGTAAACAATTGAAGAAGAAGAATAATGTTGTTGTTATTGTTAATGTGAAGGAATGAAGAGTATAGTAAAAATAAAAAAAAAAAAAAAGAGGGGAGAAAGGAAGAAAGAAAAAAAAACAAAGAGAAAAGAAAATAAAATAAAAAAAAAAGGAGCAAGTAGAGAAAATAAAAAAAAAAAGAAAGGCAGAGCAGTTTTAAATTGAAAATCAGCCAATCATAAAAGTGAAGGATAAAACAGCTTTACAAAGATGTTTCAATATCTAATTCATGGCGTATTTTCTACTGTCTTCACCAAATTTGAAAGCATGGTTGATATGCATGTTCCCAAAATAATAACGAATGATCACACAAAAGGTACACAAACAAAAAAAAAAAAAAAAAACTTGTTCTCTCTCTTGTTCATCATTTTATTTCCCCGCTTTGCATAAGAAAGAATCTATTCGTCCGATGTCGTACCCGTCAAAAAAAAAAAAAATAGGATCTTACAGAAGACCGTGCATTTTAAATAAACTTCATTTTCTAAAAAAGAATTAAAATCATCCTTATTGACAGAAAGAAATGAATAAAAAGTATATATGTATTTGGTACGACATTATGTTGATGAAAACACATGTCATCAAGTATTTTATAAAAAAAAAATAAAAAAAAAAAAATAAAGAGGATATCTAAAGGAAGTGTTGTAATACGACAGATAAAAACTTTCGTCCCCGCCGTCAGTTCAGTCATTTCACCTTTTTCATCCATCAACAAAACGGAACTTTTATCCCGGTGAGTATACTTTTTTTCTTTCTTTCTTTCTATTGTTCATCATCATTTTATTATATACATATAAATATTTCTTGTTTATTATATTAAACATTTTTGGGGGAGAGATGATTACTATTGTTCTTTTTTTATTATTATTATTCTAGCCATCTGATCTGTAGACAAAAAGTCATTTTCAAAAGTTCTTTGATTTTCCTAATTTTGAAAAAATGGGAACGTCGGGTAACACCCGCTTTTTCTTTCTATTGTCACCAATCATACCGAATATGATTATTTCAAAAAAGAAGCAAGATTTCTAAAAGGGAAATGACTTGTTATATGATGTATAAGTAAATAACAATGATAATAGTTAATTAAGAATCCAGAAATATGATTCAAGAAACATTTTATCATGAAAAATAAAAAAAGAAAAAAAGAAAAAGAAAGTTAAAAGATTTCCTCTTTTGGAAGGATCAACACTTTTTTTTTAAAAAAAAAAAAACCACGGGGAAAAAAAAAGGGGTAAAGAATAGTTTTCGGACACTATCCGACTGACCACCGTCTGTTCTAGATCACATACAGATAAATAAATAAATAACAAATAATACAACAACAACAACAACAACATCGTCATCAACAATAATAAAAACAAATAACTTTTTTATTTTTAATCATCCACTGTATAAATAACTAATAAATTAATCTAATTAGAAAAAGATGGTACGGTTTTCATCACTTGATTGTTGAGCCAATTCAATCACACGAATGCATAATAATCCATGTTCAGGTTTGACAGCTAATTGAGCAGGATTTCCATCCAAGATTGCTTGAGCTACATTGTTGTAGAAAGAGAGATAATCACCTTTTTCAGTTTCAATATTACCCACCACATGAATACCACCAGTAATATCAGTATTGATCAAACCCCATTGTTGTTCATCTTCCACTCCATAACCTGCATGTGCTGGTAAAACGCCCGCCTTGAGTTGATCTTCTTGTACATCTAAATAGTGTTTGACAAAGGAACCATTCATACCCCGCAATGAAAATCGTAATACTGGTTGTTGTCTTGCTAACATACTGCTTCGTAAGATCGCCTTGAGATTATTTTCATATGTCAAAATAATGGTAAAATCATCTGCCACATTGGTACCTGGTAATTGACGTTGATTACTGATGGTTGCATAAATACTTTTAGGAACACCAAATAATGTAAGAGCTAAGTTTTTTTAATTTTAATTAAAAAAAAAAAAAAGAGATTTTAAATAAGATATATATATATATATATATATAATTATATTTTAAATATATTTACCTTGATCAATCAAGTGAGCACCTAAATCATATAACATACCAGATCCAAGTTGACCTTCTTGTTCACGCCATCCTTTCTTGCTAAAGTTACGGAATCGATCAAAATGAGATTCGAATTCAACAAGACGACCTAAATGTCCATTATCCACTAATTTCTTCACTGTCAAAAAGTCACCATCCCATCGTCGATTTTGATACACACTACAGATTTTATTGGTTTCCTTGGCCACTTTGACTAAAATTTCAGCTTCTTGAGAAGTTACTGTAAATGGTTTTTCAACGACAACTAATATATATAAAAAAAAATATCATTAAATATCATTTCTCTTCACTTTACCTTATTTTATTATACTTTACCATTCTTTCCTTTTTCCATGGCTTCCTTTGCAAGTTTGAAATGAGAATCATTAGGTGTAGTAATGACTACCAAGTCAATATGATCAAGAGCAAACAATTCATCAGTACTTTTCACAGTTTGAATTCCAGGGTAAACACTTTGACTCTTATTATCATGACGTTCAACCACAGCAGCAAGTTTGAGATGAGGAGAGGATACAATCAAAGGACAATGAAATGTACGAGAGGACATGCCTATAATAATAATAAAAAGTTAGCATATAAGTTATATGAATAAAAGAAAAAGAAAACCTACCAAAACCAATGACACCAACATTTACTTGCTTAGACATAATAATAGAACTGGTTTTAATAAAAAAAAAAGTAAAATATGGAAATAGGTAGTTTATAAAAGAAAGAAAGAAAATAAATAAAAAAGAATGAAAAACCAAAATCGCGACCCCTAAATAAATTTATATAGAAAAAATAAATTTACACTAAGGAGCTTATTAAGCAAAAAGGGATTTTTTTTTTGGCGGGTAAAAGTGGGAAATGAAAAATTTTCAATTACCCCGCGGAAAGTGAGATCAAGAAAAAATGAACAAAAGGTCATCCTTTCCTTTTTATTATGATTTATTATGATTTATTATTTATGAACGATAGTATAATCGAATTTAATGTTAAAAACAAAAGACGGGAAGAAGGGTTTCAATTAAAAAAAAAAAAAAAAGAACACCCATGTCAAAATAATCTGTCCTTTTTTGTAGATCATCTTTTTTTTTTTCTCCACTGTTTTCCAACCAAACAAAAAAAAAAACGCGATCGTAGAATAAACTGACATTTGATTGGAAGCGCCACTTCTTTGTAAGCTTTTGATATAACGTAATAAAATCCCAAAAAAAGTAATTAAAAAAAAGAATTATTTTATTGGACAAAAAAAACTATACACTAAGAGCATCTAACAATTTTTCCAATATAGGGTTCCCACCTAATCGAGCTATTTCTTGACGTGCTTCATTTTCCTTTTTCTTCATAAATTCACGTACATATTCAAAACTACCTGTTCGTTTGATGATTTCCAAAGCATATAATTTGACTTCCACTGCTGTCGGCTTTTGACTAATAATATTCATCAGTTGTCGATTGCTAACATCTGCTCGAATTGCATGAATAATAGGAAATGACATTTTGCCTTCAGTCAAATCTTCACAAAATCCTTTATTTTCTGTATACTATTAAAATGATAAGATTCGTTTCTTTTTTTAGTATAAATATTTTCTTTTCTTTTTTTTTTTTTTTTAAATATTTACCTTGTCAGATTGAAGATTCATATAATCATCACGTACTTGATAGTATATACCAATCATATTCACCAAAGGTGTATAATCACTAACAATAAATTTATATAAAAACATTAATTTAGTTATTATCATAAATTTCTCCATTCGTATTTACATATCACTATCACTGGCTGCTTGCATCAATCGCACTGCTAATCGTAATAAACCACTTGTTTCTATTCAACCAAAAATGAATTACATTATTAACAGAAAAGAATATATATATATATATACTTACTATTGTTGACCATATCAATATATTCATCTTCAGTAGGACAAGTTAAAGAATCCCTCCAAAATAATTCAAGTCCTTGCCCTTGATGTAAATTAATCAATTCTTCAGTGTATATAGTGACCATATGTGGATTATTGAGTTGTAAAATTTGTTGTAAGGCCAAGAAATAGACATAATTTGCACAGTTGATAGTTTGAGGTACACCATAGATATGATGAGCTACTGGAACTGATCTTCTTAAATCAGAACCATCTTGAACATCATCAATCCTATAAAAATAAAAGAATGAGATGACTAATTATGATGAAATAGAATTTAACTTACATTAAACTAGCATTATGAAGCATTTCAATGACTTTGGTAATAATATGTAAGGTATCAGAAGGAACTTTGAGCCATATTTCAAAGGCGGATATCAATTTTGATCGAATATCTTTTCCAGGATGAGTCAATAAATATTGGTAAGGTTCAAGTAAAACCTGTAATATAATAAATAAAACAATAAATAAAATATAATGTCGTTCTTTTGTTTTATTGGTTTTACATCGTCAAGATTTTGGTTTGTAGGTATTGCACTGGAGGAGGTGGTCATAAGAGTAAATAATGTTACTTAGGAAAAAAAAAAAAAAAGAAATAGAAGAAATAAAAAAGGGTGGGAAAAGCCCAAAAATAAAAATATCTCGCACACACAGACAAAAAAAGGGTTCGGAGTGACAAACGACCCAAAACATCAAATTCTTCCTAGAGAACAAGATCATGCAGAAACAAATGAAAAGTGTCACAGAAAAAAGAAAAAAAAAAGTCAAAATCAACCGTGTGAGTAGAAGAATAAAATCTTATATTTTATTGATTTTTTTTTTCAAATAAAGAAAATGATAAAAAAAAAAAGAATGATAAAAAAAGAATGAATGAACTATAATAATAATAATATATAATAAAAAAGATTGAGATAAAAAAGATAATAATAAGATCACCATGCAGTATATCCACCATCAACAATGATTTCGGTTCCAGTAACAAATGTAGAAGCATCAGAAGCCAAAAATACAACAACACCTTTCAATTCATGAGGAGAACCCATTCGACCCATTGGTGTATGTTGTTCCCAATAAGCACGCATCTTGTTTCCTTCTTCACCTTGTTGAGCAAGAACTTGACGATTCATAGCAGTATCAAAATAACCTGGAGAGATAGCAGTAACACGGATGTTATGAGGAGCCCATTCACAAGCTAATGATTTTGTTAATTGTAAAACAGCAGCTTTGGTAGCATTATAAGGAGCATGAGTTTGTGGTGTATTGGTAATATGTGCAGACATGGAAGCAACAGTAATGATAGATCCTCCTGTACCCAATTTCATCATATGTCTATCAAATATAAATATATATATAGTAAGTAAAAAAAAAAAAAAAAAAAAAAAAAAAAAAAAAAAAAAAAGTACTTACTTTGCAGCTTGTTGAACACAAAAGAAAGTACCATTCACATTGACATCAAAAATTTTTCTAAAACTAGCAGCCGTATATTCTATAGCAGGACAAACTTGATTAATACCGGCAGCAGTAACCAAAATATCAAGACCACCATGATGTTGTACAATTTGTTCAAATAACATAGATACTTCTTCATCATTAGTAACATCACAACCCCAACTTGATGCTTTGACTTGACAATCCTTTTCTATGGATGCAACAGCTTCAGCACCAGTTTCAGCTAAAAGATCAATACAGGCCACAGAAGCTCCACTTTCTGCTAAAGAACGCATCATTTCATAACCAAGACCTCTAGCACCACCCGTCACTAATAAAAAAATTTAATTTATAATTATTAAAAAAAAAATAAAAAATAAAAATAAAGAGGACATACCAACAGCAACTTTCCCTCGAAGAGAACCATATTGATCAACAATATTAGTAGGTGCAGACGTTGAAAGATCATACATATTTTTTATTTTTTTTTTAAAAAAAAAAAGAATGATGGGTATTGGTAGAAAAATATAATAAAAAAAAAAAGGGAAGAAAAAGATAGTGAAAGAACAAAAAAAAAAAAAAAATCCATGCAGATATTTAAAAAAGATTTTTACAAAATTCGGAAAAACCAATGATTGGTCCAGGACATACCTCATTTGGTAGGCTAAAGAGAAAGAAGAAATAACAGGGTGTTTGTCAAACAAACAATATCATAAGGTTGTTTGTATATTATAAGAATATAAAATCATCGATTGGTTCATTATATATATTTGCCATTTCCTTTTAAAGAAATTGCATTCTTTTTGGCTATCAACAACAAAAAAAAATAAAAAATAAAAATAAAATAAAATAAAAAAGTGTAGACTCTCTTTTGAAACTCATTATCAAAAAAAAAACACCTGATTTCCTAATAGAAATGAAGCAAGTCTATATTAATATTTTCTATCACCGCTTATTCATTATTATTATTTCTCTTCTTGTGTGTGTGCTTGTTCTGTTCTACTCTGTATTCTGTCTCTCTTTCTCTCTCTTGCCTTATTTTCGATTACCGCATTTCATACCTTTTTTTTTTTTTTTTTGTTCTCGCTCTCTCCCTCTCCTCTTTATTTTTTTTTTTTATTTTTATTTCCTTTTCCTTTTTCTTCCTCTTAAGAGAAAAACATGGAAGTACGTTCAAAGACAATGCAAACAGAACAACAAAAACAAGATGAAGAAGTAAGTTTTTATTATATTTATTTATTAAACTAAAAAAATATATACTCACGTTTTTTTTTTATTTTCTTTTAATAGAATACACGTTTATTAAATGAACTTCACCAAAATGAGAAAGCTTTGAATGATTCTATACGTGATCAATTGGAAAAGGTATATATATATAAAAAAAAAGAAAGTTTTAATATCAACTCAACTTTATTCTCTTTATAGGCTCGAAAAACTAAAGCAACCATGGAAGCTGATTTGGAGTCTCGTGCTCAAGAAATCAAACTTACTCTTGGAAATTTACAAACTAACGAATCTGATAAGTAAGAAACGAAAAAAAAAAAAAATAAATAAATAAAAATAAAATATAATAGTGTTACTTTCTTAACTTTTTTTTTAATTAGTGAATTGACTCGTATCTTATCTATTAACGATGAAGAAATACTCAAAACTGAAATACAGAAATTATTTACTCAATGTCGTCAACAACAATCTCGTATTAAAAAATTGGAATTCGATGTAGAAATGGAACAAGGTCACGTCAATATCTTACGCCATGACAATCAAACGTTGAAACAGCTGACTGTTAATATGACTCAATTGGCAGAACAAGAAGAAGAATATATCTCCAACAAATTATTGAAACGTATTACTGGACTCAAGAAAGAAAAAAGTGAATTATTATTACAAGTGGAACAAGAAGAAGAATATATGACAAATATGTTACAAAAGAAACTCAATCGTGTAAGTATAAAAATAATAATAATAATAAATGGTAAACTTATTCTATATTTCTAGTTACAAAAAGAAAAAATTGATATGGAAAATGCTTTGGAACAAGAACAAGAATTCATTGTTAACAAGTTACAAAAACAATTGGATGCACTTAAATCTCAACAACCCAAATCTACAGCTTCTTCACCAAGAACTATTCTTCAAGATGCTACTGGCAATTCTATCTCAACAACTCCTGGTGCTAGTCCTGCTCTTCCAACTCATCCATCTCCTTCTCTTAGGTATTTATTTATACAGAATTATTTAGATCAATTCAATATTTATACTCTTTTATGTATTATATATATATATATATATATATATCTTTTAGTGCCAAGAAATGGAATACAAATAGTGGTAACTCATCCGGTTATAATGATCCATCTTCAAGTATGATTGAAATGTTATTGGCAGAAGTAGCTAGTTTGAAAAGTAAAACAAGTGAAATGGAAAAAGAATGTAAGTAAAAAAAAAAAAAAATGAAAAATGAAAAATGAAAAATTTGGGAAATATATTATTTATATACTTACCATTTTATATAATAGTTCTTCATAAAACTCAACAATGTAACAAGTATAAGGTTGAATTGGTTCAATTCCGTAAACAAAACAATATGCCTATTGATGATATCCCATTGGATGAAGGGTAATGATTTAAAATTATTACATAAAATGGATACTGACTTTTTTTTTTGTTTTTCTTCTTCTTTCATAGAATACCCGCAGTATTTCGATCTATTCCACCTTCACCTGGTAGACAAGTTAGAGTAAGTAATTCATATATATATAGGTGATGTTTCTTATTTTCTATTTCTTTCTTAGGCTAAACGTTCAACATCTACATCATCACAACGATCTGTTACCTCGGAAAAAACTGGAAGTCAATATGGTTCTATTCCTCCTTTACAATTGGATAGTAACTGTGTATCATCGTCATCACCTTCACCTCATCATCAACATGATTATTCTTCAACTCATTCTACCGTTGGTCCTCAATCTATTCCAACATCAGGAACTCCAAGGTCAAGATCAAGTAAGTTTTCTTATCAATTGTTTATTTATGTACCAAATAATACTAAAATAATGTTTTTTTTTTTTGTTTGATCTATCCAATAGATTCTATTAGTTCCTCAGCCTCTGGTAGCTTGTCAAAACGTGATACAACTTTAAGAAGAATCTCAGGAACCATGTTTGGATTGAATTCACCACCTCAACAACATCCTCCTCATCCTTAGTGTTTAGTTTATTTTTGTTATATCAATACTGCAAAAAAAAAAAAAAGATAAAGAAAATGTCAATTGATTTTCAATTGATTTTCCCAAAATGTCTTGTTCGTGTTTTTTTTTTGAGTATCCGCAATGGCCAGGTTGCACAACCTGCAAAAAATAAAAATAAAAGGAAAACTCCTTTACGCGGCCTTTTTTTTCTCTCTTTCTTCTTTACCTTTTTTTTTTTTTTTTTTTTATCATATCATGACTTCACTTGCAAAACCAATTGGTGAATACCCTTCACATGGACTTATGCCAAAACAAGACACTCAAGTGGCTAATTTCTTGAAAAAGTTCCCAAACTACGATGGTAGAAACACTGTGATAGCCATTCTTGATACAGGTAAGTTTTTTTTTTTCACTTGACGTCATGTACCTTTATTGTTCCTTTTTTTTTCTTATCCTTTCTTTCTGTATTATCTAGGTGTGGATCCTGGTGCTGCTGGTAATGTCTTTTTTTTTCTTTTTTCTTTTTTCTATTTTAGAATATAAATCTTGTATCATGACTCTTTACTGATGTTTTCTTCCTTTATTATAGGTATGCAAGTAAGTTTATTTGGAAACCTTTCAAGTTGAAAAAAAAAAAAAGAAAAAATATCGTGTCTATTGATACCTAATTGACTTTTTTTTTTGCTCTCTTTTTGAATGATAGGTGACTACTGATGGCAAACCAAAGATAATTGATATAGTAGATTGTACTGGTGGAGGTAAGCGTGTTATCTTATATATATAAAGAAAAGGGACGAGGGTCAAAAAGAGAACGGTGTCAATGATATAAAAATTAATCATGTCTTTTTTTCTATATAGGTGATGTTGCCACTTCAACCATTGTGAAACCTAATAAAAAAGAAATCAACGGTGAACAAGTCTCAGTGATTGAAGGTCTTGGTGGTCGTACTTTAATTGTCGATCCTTCTTGGAAAAATCCTTCTGGTGAATATCGTGTTGGTTTAAAACGTGCCTATGAACTATTTCCATCTGAATTGGTTGAAAGATTGAAATCTGTAAGTTTATCAGTAATAATAATAATTTTGACTTATATCATAATCTGTTTGTTTATGGGTAGGAACGTCGTCAAAACTTTGAAATCAAACAATCTCATTTGGTCAGTGAAGCTCAAGCTCAGTTAGCAGAATTCAACAAGAAAAATCCTAATGTCACGGATGAAAAAAGTATTCAACAACGCAATGATTTGGAAGCTCGTATAGATCAATTGAAAGCTTTGATCAAGAATTATGAAGATCCTGGTATACTTTTGGATTGTGTCGTCTTCTTCGATGGTCAAGATTGGCGTGCGGTGATTGATGTCAAAGAATCTGGCGATTTAAGAGGTAAAAAGAGATGATGGATTCCCAAATAGGGGGATTTTTTACAAAAGAAGGGAAAACTTACCATATACAGTTGTCTCATTTACTATTATTATTATTTTTTTTTTGTTCAATTCAAGGTCAACCTGCTATGGCGGACTATCGAAAGGAACTTGAATATCACACCTTTGGTGAAGAAGATTTGCTCAACTTTTCTGTCAATATCTACGAAGATGGTGATATCCTCAGGTTAGCCAAAAAAAAAAATACTACTTGTTGAATACTCATCATCATCCTTATTATTATTATTTTATATATATATTAGTATTGTTACTTTGTCTGGAAGTCATGGTAGTCACGTAGCTGGTATTGCTGCTGCTAATTTCCCTGATGATCCTACTCTCAACGGTGTAAGTGACTCTTTAGTTAGATACATACATATATATATATATATATATATATGTTATTGATCCATTTTCTCTTATTTTAGGTTGCTCCTGGTGCACAAATTGTCTCTCTTCGTATTGGTGATGCAAGATTAGATTCAATGGAAACAGGTCCTGGATTAACTCGTGCTGCTGCTCATTTAGCTATCAACAATGTGGATTTGGCAAACATGTCTTTTGGTGAATCAAGTAGTTCTCCTGTTGATGGTCACTTTATTAAATTGTTGGCGGAAGAAGCAGTTGGAAAATCTGGTTGTATTTTTGTTACTAGTGCCGGTAATGATGGTCCTTGTTTCAGTTCCATCGGTGCTCCTGCTGGTATGCATGCTAGTTTTATTACTGTGGGTGCCTATGTCAAACATGCCCAAATGCAAGCTGAATACGCCTTATTAGAATCTGTTGCTGAACGTCCCTATACTTGGTCTTCTCGTGGTCCCTCTACTGATGGATATCATGGTGTGGATATTTATGCCCCTGGAAGTGCTATTACAAGCGTTCCTGTTTACGGATTGAACAAATTGGATTTGAAAAATGGTACCAGTATGTCTAGGTAATGATTCTTCTATAGAGAGAAAAAAAAAGAAAAGGTTTGTATCTTTATGATAGGATCTGATTATATATATATATATCTTTTTTTTTTCCTGGGTATAGTCCAAATGCTTGTGGTTGTGTTGCCGTGTTGGTTTCTGCATTAAAAGCTGAAAAGATCGATTACACTCCGTATCGATTGAAAAATGCCATTATTCAAACAGGTAAATCTGTGGATGATCCCCTTGGTGTTGGATTTATTCAAGTGGACAAGGCATGGGAATATTTGGAATCTTACAAAGAACATAAAGACTTGGATATATTATTTGAAGTAAGTTAGATGAAGTTAATTTTCAAACTTTCACTTACTAAATTTTCTTCCACTCCTTTTTTTTTTTTTTTTTTTTTGGTCATAGACTGTTGTGAACAAGCGTGGTCACCAACGTGGTATTTATTTACGTGAATTGGATGAAACTAGTCAAGTCCAATATATTACTACTCAAATCCATCCTACTTTTATGGGTGAAAAAGATCCTGAAAATCCTCAATACAATCGTGCCAAGTTTGATTTTGATGCCCGTGTTGCTTTGATTGCCACGCAATCTTGGATTACTACCCCTGACTTTTTGTATATACACTCTGGAGGTAAAAAAAAAAAAAAAAAAAAAAAAAAAAAAAAAAATGGAAAACGTATTATTCATCTTTCTGATTATTGATAGGAAATGGATTCCAAATCAAAGTGGATCCTACTGCACTTAGTGAAAGTGAATTCCATTACGGTGAAGTTCTTGGATATGATACTGCTCATCCTGATCGTGGTCCTCTCTTCCGTGTGCCTGTATCAGTTGTCAAGCCAACACAAACAAAGAATGGTTCCCTTACTTTCCAAAAGGTGGAATATGGTCCTGGTGATATTATTCGTCGGTTTGTTCATGTTCCTGAAGGTGCCACTGATTGTGAACTGACTATCCGTGCCAAAGCCCCATCTGGAACAAGTCCTGCTCGCTTTATGCTTCATCTATTACAACTTGTGCCCAAGAAAAGCCAAAAACACAAACAAACGTATTCTTTCCTTCTTGGTGCTGGTTCATTTGGTGATCCCAAATCTGAAGACCAGGTGATTGTTAAACGTTTTGCTGTTCGAGGTGGACTCAATTTAGAAGTAAGTAAAGGAATCTGTATCACTAGTATGTTTTTATTCATTATATATATATATATTTAATTGTAGGTTGCTCTTGCTCAATTCTGGTCTGGCTTGGGAAAACATGCTGTAGAACTCAACTTGGAATTCCATGGTGTCCAACTTGCTGGAAATTTGGCCATTGGCAATGGTGTGGTCAAGTTAGATCATCAAATCACTCGATTAGATATTGCTGCTCCTATTCGTAGAGAAGATCCTGTGGATGTCAAAGTATCTTTTGGTAAATAGAAAATGGAAATATATATATAATATTGTATTTGTACTTATGATGATCTGTTTTGTAGATGTTTTACGCAAGTATTCTCGTCCTACTGAAGCTGTGATTGCTCCTTTACATTCTGATCGTAATTCATTGCGCAATACAAAGACTTTATATGGTTTAGTTCTTACTTACAATTTCAAGACGGAGGCAAATACTTCGGTGACTCCTTACTTCCCAACAGTCATGGATCAACTTTATGAACATTATCTTGCTGGTGTTTTTGGTATTGGTAAGTAATGAAATAAAAAAAGAAGGGTGATCATTGAATTATAGAATATATATATATATATATATATATATATACTCATCGTCTTCATCATGATTTCAAACTCATAGTTTACGACGCAAATCACAAGGTGATGGGATATTTGGATGTATATAGACATAAGATTACATTGCAAACCAAGGGTGATTATAAAGTTCAACTTCAATTACTCTCGGAAACCTATAGTATCTTGGAGAAGCTCAAAACGACTGTTTGTGAACTAGACTTCCCTGCTAGCAAGACTGTGACCTTCAATCCTTATCAAACGATATCTGATGTATTCACTGCTGATAAACCCAACCCTTCCAAGGTGTTGGAACGCAACGATCAAAAAGCTTTATTCATCGCAGCACCTTTGGAAGATGCTTCCTGGTTGCCATCCACTGCCAAACCAGGTGATGCTCTTGTAGGTACCTTGTCTTTCCAATCCAAAACTGTGAATGGTGGTAAATATAAGGCTTTATACGTGATCCCTCCCTCTCCTGCAGAATCGAAATCAACTTCATCCAATGGCAAAAAATCCGATGATGTTATTACAGAAGAATTGACGGCTTCCATCAAGAACTTACAAGTTGGTGCGCTCAAGAAACTAGACAAGAAATCAACAGCTTACGATACTTTACTCAAGCATCTGGAATCAGAAAATGAAAACGATATTACATTATTGGAATACAAAATGGATGATGTATGGACACGCAATGAAGGAAATCAGACCGATGCATTGACAGGCAAATCTGAATTCACAAAGGCTCAGGTGGACGACATTGTGGCACTCTCCGAAAAAATACAATCTCAAATCAATGAAACCGAGTTGTTACAATTCTACATGCGACCTAGCAACGGTGAAGTAGACGAAGCGAAGAAACAAGTGCGCAAGACCAATGATAAAAAGAAGCAACAATTGGTCAAGGCTCTTAAACATCGTGTTGCTGCTCTTTCCGCCCTTCTACCTTCGGAACAAGTCGATCATCAAGAATTACAAAAGCAAGTGGATCATTTGGCAATGTGGACAAAGGAAGAGGATACAAAGAGCGATCTAGTGTCTTTACTTAGTCAAGTCAAACGAGAACGACATGCTGGACGACCTGGTTTGGCTCTCAAGGCGATTGAAAAGTATCTTGATGCCACAGCTCTAATTTCCGATAACGTCAAAGACATTCAAACAGTGTGGACTGTGCGTGCTGATATCTATGCTAAGGATTTGAAATGGACAATATGGGCTGATTATGATGCTAAATGGAAACACATTAGATCTCCTCCTGGTGGTGCTGCTCCTTTTTAGGCTTCTTATTTATTCGTTTATTTTTTTTTAGTCATATGTATAGTTATACTTTTGATATTTTATTTCAATAAACTCGATTTATGAGCATCCCTCTGTCAATAGTTTAACCAACATCTTTTTTTTTTTTTTTTAGATGTATAAAAGAAAAAAAGTTATACAGTGTTTTCAAAGTTTTTTGTCGGGTCACAAGAAAATGCTTTTCGTGATGTTATAAAATGGCGGTTATTGACGATTCGTCCCTTAGAGTCACCGACTCAAGTCACCACCTATAATTGGACTTGACGCAAATAAATTTTTCCCTTTATAAAAATGTAAAGTCCGCGGATGCCCTTTTTGTGTGCATTATTTTTCAATTTCCTTTTTCTTTTTTTCTTTTTTTCTTTTTTTCTTTTTATTCGTTTCCTTTCTTTCTCTTTTGTTTTTATTGGTTTCCTTTTTCTTTTTTTTTTATTCGTTTTATCTTCCTTTTATTTTTTATTGGTGCTTTATCTTTTCACCTTTTTTATTGGTACCTTTCTCTGATAGTTTATTTTTCATCTCTATAAATACTCGACGGTACCTTACTGCTTTTCTTAATTCTTTTTTTTTTAATAAACTAAAACTTCAAACGACACAGATATGGCTTCTTCTTCTTCTTCTTCTTCTTCTGGTTCCTCTTCTTCTGGTCCTTCTTCTTCTGGTTCTTCTTTTTCTTGTTTTCCTTCCGTTAATCGCCTTGGACCAAGAAGATATACTGATCTTGCATCATACAATTATGAATCTCGTCGTGCTTTACAAGAAAGTGAATTAGAGGCTCGTATGGCAAGACCCAAGAACACGAAAACTGCCTATGGTTCCAAGCAAGCTGAATTTCTCGAATGGTGTGCAACTCTACCCGAAGATCCTATGTCCCGCGAACTTGTTACTGGTGAAAAGCTCAACCTCTTCCTCCAAGAGCAGGTAAAAAAAAAAAAAAAAAAAAAAAAAAAAAAAAAAAAAGAAGAGTGTGGAGATTGTCATGTTAACACTTTACTTATTTAATTACCATATAATAGGTGCGTGATCGTGTTTCTCGTCACAAGCGAAAGGATGGAACCACAACGCAAATCAAGTACGCAACAGTTCAACAGTATGCCGCTGCCATAGTGGATCTTTATCAACAACAGCGTCAAGCAGGTGCAAACTCTCATCCAAACCCTAGGCCTTATGTCAAAGATCTTCTGAAAATGGTGAAAAACAAGGAATATGAAGTAAGCCGAGGAAATTATGAAGACCGTGGTGAAGGTACGTTGGCCGATGGATACACAAGCAACGACCAGGTTGCCGATGTGGTGAAAGCTTTCCTCTCAAGAACTCAACGTCATGGTGAACAACTTCGTGGTGCTTTGGCCTTTCTTCTCTCACATTACATGCTTCTTCGCGGTGAAAGTATTCGCAAATTGGAAATGACTGATCTCCAAACGATCAATCTGGAAAATGAAGCGGCACGTCAAGGTATGGATTGTCCTGCTCTAGTTATGATCATGCGTCAAGGCAAAACGAACAGACACAACCGATTGGAATTGGCGGGTTGTATGCGTAATATCCGAGTGGAAATCTGTCCCTTCATGGCTCTAGGCTTTTATTTCTTTTGGCGCTTTCATTTCGAAAACGAACCGTTTCCCAATATGATTTCTTCAAGGACTTGGTACGACATCAAGGTGTTTAAGGCTCAACAAAACAATAACACGGACGAATGGTCATACGAGGCACACAGTAAATCAGTGCGACGTGCATTAGAACGGGCAAATATTCGGTCAAAAAAATCAACTCATACTGGTCGTGGCTGTGGTTCTCGGATGGCTCATGTTTATGGTGTGAATGAAGATCAGATTCGACAGCAAGGAAGGTGGAACAACACGACAATGAATGGTGCTTACCTAACGACTTTGCCTAGAGAATTCATGCGTACTATGGTTGGTTTTCCTAACAATCAAGGTTCCTTTTTTCTGCCCCGTGCCGCTTTAAATCCTCCTGAAGAACTTTGTCGAAAGGTGTTTCCCGATGCCAACACGTGGTATGACCGACTTATGGCCAAAGATCTCAATCCGAATGGTAATGATGACATGAAAGTTACTGTGGCCGCTGTTGCTTTTCTGAAGATGCTGTTTGTTATCCGCAAATCGTTTATTCAAGATTCTGTCTTTATGATGCAATTGTACCCAACCCATCCTCTTTGGACTCTTCAGTTTTTTAGTGATCTATTGTACGTGCAATTCAAAACGTAAGTTTTTTTTTTTTTTTTTTTTTTTTTGTGATTTGATAGTGCATTGTAGGTATAGACGGATCTTCTCATCTTTTCCTTTTCAGTCAACTTCTAGGTATCGCTGTTCAAGAAGATGATCCAAGTTCACTCTTATTGCAACGTTGTGTACCAATCATTGAACAAAGGTTACGAACGATCCACGAGGATCTATCACGACAAATGGAAGCTCATCGAACAACATCATCTACAACGAACGATTACATCTCGCAGTTGGTGACTGGAAGGGCAACACTCAGTCTAAACATCAACTTCAATGATGGCAATTCCTCTATCGTTGCAACTTCGACACCAGTGCCATCTTCTCATCAACCTCAACATATCTCAACATCATCCTCACCATCAACGCCAAGTACAGATGATCATGTGCCGCCTGTTTACCGGATGAATCGTGCTCTAAAATCACTGGATGACTTGTGGAGAGAATGGTACGTTGGGATTGCTGGTGGTTACGCAGTGGATGATTTAGAAAAACGTTGGGGATCGCAGTGGAGGAAGGACAGCAAGGAAAGGAAGTTTTACAGTCGAAGACGCCGGATTATCGACCAGATCAACAAGTACTCTGTGGAAAGGAATGTATCGACAAGAACAGCCCTGGAACGTGCAGAGGAACGACGCGCCCGCCATGGATATTCATTACATTACTTAGGTGAAAACCCATGCATGATCTATGAAGATATGATATAGCGTCTTCTGTTCCCTTTTTTTTTTTTCTTCTGTTCCCTTCTTTTTTTTTCTTCTGTTCACTTCTTTTTTTTTTATTTAATATATTATACTTTTTTTTTTTTTACATATCATATATATAATAAAGGATTATTTGTTTGAATCATTCTTTCTTTTTCTCTCAGTCTTTTTTTAACATACATCAGTTGTTGTCTTTCTTTTTTTTTTTTTTTTTTTTGTGAACTTTCGCTCTTTTCTTTATGAGTCTCTCTAGATATGTCAAAATATCACTTCAAAAATAAAGTAAACTGTGATTGTGTTCAAACGTTTTTCATTTTCTCCATTTATTCTTATCATATTTAACAAAATACGACCATCATCATTGATTTTAACAACTTGTGTAAATTAACAAATATGGAACTGGGACGTTGTGCCTGATTAACAAAAGTTATTGGACATCGGAGGGTAAAACATATGGAGACTTTCTGGGACTTGCAGTGACCTGAAGGAGTGATAAAAAAAAAAAAAAGAAAAGAATAAAACAAATACCTTTATGTAATTAACACCAATAGCATCAAGTATGATGATGGAGTATAATAATAAAAGAAAAGTAAAGGAAAAGAAAAAGAAAGGGAGAGGAAAGGAAAATAAGCAAAAGAAAGGTTTCCGTAGAATTCTTTTTTTGTAGAGAATTCGGGAATTGAATAAATATGCCCAAAACGGTAAAGGACCGTCTTTTATTCTTTATTTCTCTTTCTTCTTTGTTTATTCCCATACTTTCTTCACACATATCATCATACTTGAAAAATTCCTCCTTTATGATGCAAGTATAAACAGAGAAAATTGCTTCTTTGCAACCATACTAATCTACATTCTTCTTTTGTACTGATGAATATGATGAACATTCACTATTTTCTACTCTGTTTAATAGGTTACTGTAATTGAACAGAAATGCAGGCGTACTAAAGGAGTATAAAGGGAATTTGAACAAATAACTTGTACGGATGATGGATAATAATATGTATTCGCTTCTTTCTATATTCTCAATTTTTAAATAGGTTATTGAAGCTGCTCAATAGAAGCACGTACAATCTCCTTAGGTAAGCCGATAAAACAATTCATATACAATCACTTGGAAGAAGACTTAATTCTACTTGTATCCTTTTTTGTTTTAGGTTATGGAAGCTACGCAATAGAATCTATAAGTAAGCAGCCGCTTTTTGAAGATAAGGGAAGTACCTCTAATACGCCAACATTGATTTATATTCTCGCTTCCTGTTCTTTTCTTACACGCCATTGACGCTACGCTATGGAAACCAGCAAGCTATCTTTGAAAGAAACTGGAGCAGCAGCATGATGAATTGATCAAAAAGAATTGCCATTACTTCATATTTACTGAGCATACGCCATGTCCATTCAGTGAAAACAGCATCATTGCCATCATCAGTCCTATTTTACGATCAACAATACAATGAAGAGCAACATCATCATTACTATTGTCAAACAAGGATCAACACGATTTCGAAGACGAGGATAAATAAATAGATTGTTCTTTTTTTCTTAGTGTAGTTTAGATTTATATTTATATATAATAAATGGAAAAGGGTAGACATTAGATAGGTGGGACCGGAGATCTTGACTTCTCGTATTGAAAAGTCGATACTATCATTGATTTTTCAATTTTTTTTTTTTTTACATTGGATAGATAATAGATATATACGTGTTTTATTGAGCATAACAGAGAATTACGCTAAAGTAAAAAGCATAAAACTGAAGACAGCATAATGTAAACCAGATATATTTTATTATCATCAATCAAATGAAAAAGGAGTAAAACTTTTTTTTTTCATTGCCTATAAAATCTTTTTAAACTAAACGCAAATTCATGGTCAAATGTGATGATTCATTGGAAACGATTGGGTATTTGTCCACGAACGAAAGGCTCCGGTCTTCCGTGACCTTCTCTGTGGTGCAGAAGGATGGTCCTCATATTTAGACACGCCATTAAGTCTCTGTTCCACTGGCGATATCTGCCATGGAAACCTTGCAGCGCCATTTGATTCATGCATTCTTGAGATGTGCATCTAAAAAAATTACCATCATTATTATTGTTAAGTAAAGAAAAAAAAAAAAAGAAAAAGAAAAAGAAAAAGAAAAAGACATACCTCAGCAATCCCCACCGGCGGACATCTCCTGTTCTGAATGGACGTGGATTCGGGACAAAGCCAAAATGTTCTAATGAGTACTGAGAGCAGGATGGACAAATTTTGATTGTTCGAAATTCATCAATTAGGTAGACCTCAAAACCGTGCCTAGCAAGCATTCGTCGCATTCCAACACCTCGCATAGGTTCATGATGTCGTTGATGGGGTGCAGACCAGTCACCAATGATAAGAACACAGTTGTCACCAAACGCATCCCTTAGAGAGTGTACCAAACGCTGATCAGATTGCTGACCCCGAGTATACGCCGATAACCTAAGCTTTCGAAATAACGGTGTCTGCTGGTTGCCGTGATGAATCATTTCCATGGCATAGAACCCGTGTAACGTTTGCCAAACTTCAGATCTCCTTTGCAAGAATGTGGTAAAGGTGTCGACATTCAGAGATTTGGAATTCACTTGGGAAAGCACGAGCTCCGCATGTTGCACTTCTTCAGGCTTATGTTCCAGCATGATTTTCGCAAACCGTCTGCTTTTAGTTTCATTTCTCCTCTGATTTGATGTATATCGGTAAGTTGATGGTTCATCTACTGTAGAAGATTCATGAAGACAGAATAGCAGGTCACGTCTACCAACGTCAATTAATACACAACGATCCGCTATTTCTTGGTGTTGCTCTGCTCCCAATTCGTCGATATATTGCGTCGTTCGAGTCAAAGGCTGATATTGTTGCCGAAGTCCCGTTGCCGTTGTGTTCTTGTTCTGCTTCGCTATAACCAAACTGACACCGTCCGTATATACAGTCCCACGGAATAGGAAAACATGTTCTTCATCATTACCGTTCTGAGGTTTCCAGCAATTGCGGCCAAAATCAACAACCTCACTCCAAACTGCGACTTTGAATGCTGGCGTAATTGGCGGGCTACGGTTGTTATAGGTCCTTCCGAGTATTTTTGTATACAGTATTTTGGTGTCTATCTGAAGAAATGAAGGCACCCACGACCTACGGAGAGGATACCAATTGAATTCAGTGTATCCAAATTCGTGGAACAAGTTTGCCATCCGGTAAAATGCAGTGATGTATTTAGCAGGTTCGTATAACACATGTTCATAATGGTTATTGTGAAAATTTTCAACAGGAGTCGGCTGGATCAAGTTCAAGATTTCCACAACTCGGTCGAAAGCTTGAGGAAAAGATTGACGTAATACCATATCATTGCGTCGACTTGGATGCCAGGCGATGGCTACTTTGAATTGCCTAGCTGGGACAATTATTTGTTCACGAACAGCCGCATCAATTTCCTCAGCCGTTGCACCTTGTTCGTCCAATCCAGCTGCCAAGATTGTTGCATCGTCTGTGACATTCAGAGCTCGATTCACAAAGTGGCGGAGACGAGGTTCAAAATTCGATTGAATGTTGTTCAGATAGCAGGATTGAATTTTATTTGACTCGTATAATCCAACTTGCTGATTATACGTAAAGCGGACTGGCGCATACCCCGTGTTTTCAAAGTAGAGTCCTCTATGGTTGTTTATGATTGTGGAATGTGATCCCGTAATAGTTTGACGTGTAGTAGCAAGCGATTGCCAGACAGCCAAA
The DNA here is from genome assembly GCF_025201355.1 of Halteromyces radiatus. NCBI lineage: Eukaryota > Fungi > Mucoromycota > Mucoromycetes > Mucorales > Cunninghamellaceae > Halteromyces > Halteromyces radiatus. The sequence continues at coordinate 221,781 of NW_026251698.1, read as the reverse complement.
AAAAATTTTTTGTCGTTTACATAGTTGTAAATTTCGAAGTTCATGTTAGCTTGGAATTCACGTAGAAAAATGAATTTTGTAAAACTGAAAGCATGCTTAGTTATCGTATGTACATTGATAACAAGCTCCTCCAGAACCGCGCGATATTCTTGTTGCCATCCGGCGTCGTCCAAGGATGTTTTTATACATATAAACCTAGACGGTGACGTCCCTTGTCGGGAGTGCACCATCTCGTCCATGCGAATTGCAGCAGCCATAGTATAAAGTTAGATGTAAAAAGAAGATATAAACAGAATACTCTAGAGCAATTCAAAGAAAAGAAAAAAAAAAGCAAAGAAAAAGAAAATGTTGTTCTGTCAGAAGGCAGTTAGAATGAACTAGTTTGTATTTTGTCAGAAATTTTCACAGTGACTGACGACAATTTTCGTATCAGCGTATTCCGTAACCATATCCATAAAATAAAAATAATGCATTCACAATAAAGAATAAAAAATACATCTAAAAATGGAATCAATTACATTGACTTGTAACAAAGTAGTTGGAATAAAGATAAAAGTTTTATTAAATAAAAATATAACTACTAAAGACTACTAATTGATGTACTATAACTAAAGTTGTTATAAAGAAAGGAAAGAAATAAAAGGAAAATAAAAATTACTATCAAAAGATACAAAAATAAAAACACGGACTTTGAAAACTATTATGCACATTGTCCACTATCAATGTATTAATACTCCAGGACAGCTATTTTGAAACAAATGGAACTATTTCCTTTTTCTTGGTTCGCTATTTTGACATCTTTTTTCATGCTCATTATGCAAAAAGAAGATGAACCAACCAATGAGTTGATGTTAGTACACTTTTAATCAACCAAGATGGTATAAAGGAAAGGGCCAGCCTATTTTTAACCGTCGAAATTGGGTGTTGGGTCTGACATACTTATCCTTGATGATTAAAAAAATTATTAACTAAAATTCCACAAATTGTCAAAAATCACATCCTTCGTTCAAAATCCCACATCCTATCCGCCTCAATGTCATACGATTATCCCTTTCTTTTTTCATATAAATATCCACCCTTTCCTTCCTTTTTTTTCTTTTATTTTTCTTTTATTGGTCAAATTCTAAAATAAAAAATTTAATCATTATAATAAAATAAATTAACTACTCATCAAGCATCTGGCCACTCTTTTGGATAATCATCATCTAAAAGTTTTATTCTCAAGATCTATTACTATTTTTTTTTTTTTTTTTTGCAATCATCCATCATGTTTTATCTTTATTATTTTTTCCGTCTTCACAGGATGCCTAACCGACTTATCTCCATTACTCTACTTTACCTGATCGTCAGCCAAATAATCAACACTTATCCTTTACCCTTATTTTTATTTTTCTCTCTACACTTCATCAAGGTTATTACAGTTACTATACTTTTTTTTTATTTCGTTTGATCATCTTCAACAATATCAGGTGTAACATCCCGTTTCCTTATTTGGATTATTCTTCATTTTATTATTAAGTTACTTTTTGTTTTTTTTTTTTTTTATAAAAAGAACTGATGCTCACTTCAAACGAATCGACACTGATATTATTTTAATAATATCATCCATACGTTTTACAAATCAATCTTCCACTAAGTTTGGAAGTCAGTAGAATTTTGAGACGCTGGGACAGTTGTTTTTTTATTTATTTATGATTGACACGTCGTATATTTTCACTTATATACAAGATAATAATAATAAAAATAATAATAAAAAAGGCTTTTATAATACCATTGTATTCATGAACTGAATCACTCTCTTTTATCGCCTGTGCAATGGCGTCTAGACAAAACAAGTGAACGCAAGTATCTTTAAACTGTTATATGCACTATGGGAAAAGATCTGAAATAAATTTTATTTTTCCTGAATACGTTTATTTTTTTTCCTGACTCGATTTAGTACAGACGTTCTTGATTTCTGATTTTTCTGAAATACATTACGTCGCTTTCAAAGTAAATTAAATGCGAATTTCGGAAAAAAAACGAAATGAATGTCGGATTTCCGAAATTCATTTAGTATTTTCATAATTGATTCCAGAAAACCGAACTTCATTTCTGAGTACAACAATATACAGTCATCAGTCATTATAAACACGAAAGAGACTTTATTTCATTGATATAACTATACTACATAACTATACTACATGACTATACTACATAACTACACTACATAACTATACTACAAGGATAATGTTCACCAGTACGACCAGGACTAACTAATGCCACCTCCAAGATAATGATCATGACTTCCACTTTGGGTATAACTATTTTATTTGATATGGATACTTCAATTGGCAGTCTAACAGAGTCATTCCGGGGAAGAAGGGCGTCGATCTTGGCTTGATTGTATAGTTTGCAACCTACAGATAAAATTAACAAACAGTAATCCATCATAATCCATCAACATCACTCTCTTTTCTTTTCTTTTTTTTTTTTTCTATATAAATGTTACCTTGGCTTTATCATTGAATGTTTGTATCACCTTTATTGTATAGAAGATAATCTAGCAAGCTGCAAATAAAACCAACAAAATGAGTAGTAATCTATCAATGTTTGTTTCTTTTTCTTTTTCTTTTTCTATATAAATGTTACCTTGGCTATATCATTGGATGCTTGTATCACCATTATTATATAGACGATAATCTAGCAAGCTACAAATAAAATCACCAAAATGAGTAGTAATCCATCAATGTTTATTTCTTTTTCTTTTTCTTTTTTCTATGTACAAGTTACCTTGGCTGCACCATCGAATGTTTTGTACCACCAGTAAACCCAATGTCATCATAACAGTTGGCTCAGAGAGAAATAAAGGCTTGCCAAATGCAGATATCAGACAATTTCAGATCATCAAGAAAGATAGTTGTATCGTCTTACGTATAGCGCTCCACTATCAGTCATTGATATGATCCTCAATAATTTTTCCAAACCAAATACCGCAAATGTCAGGACTTAACAGGGACTCCAGGAAGAAACAACACGATCAACAGACAATAACTGAATTTCCTACGTGTTGCATTTTGCCCTCCACCTACTTGAGCACAAAATTCAGTCACTAGATTCATAAACGACTCTAGAGACTGATCATCCTCGACCAAGTCCATTGCCCGTAAACAAACAAAGATCAATACACCATGATCTTCGTCTGACCAAAAGCTAAGTATAAAGTAATGATGACCATTCAACATTTGATTGTATAGACCGCTATCCTGAAACCTAACAGATAAAAAAAAAACACAGTGAGTAGAAATCCATCGATCTTATTCACTTTTTTTTTTCTTTTATATATACATATTACCTTGGCTACATCAGGTTCCAATATGGTTCCAATATTGATGTAACAATCATAAAAACCAGCACTAAAGAGATAACCAAAAGCATTTTACATATAGTATAATTTGTTGACGTTTTGTCAAAGAGAATGGAGATAACCAAAGGAACAGGAGTAGTAGCCTAAGACCATGAGAGAGAATGATAATAGGGAGACACCATATCAAGTGGGAAAAAACAAAGGGCAAAGACCAACAATGCAGGAAAACGATCTTGAAGAAATCACCAACCACAGTAGAGACAGATAAGAGGAATAGAGAGTTCAACGACCTGTGAAAGAAATATTGATGAAAACATCATTACAATAAGAGGCAGATGAGAGAAAGGAAAAAAGACCAACCAAGTACGAAAACAGATATTGAGAAAGACACCACCAGAATAAGAGAGATCAGTGCAAGCAAGAGAGTCCAACCGAGAGGAAAAAAGAAAAAAAAGGATAGTGAAGAAAGTACCATGTTGGAAGAGAGATAAGGTAGAAAGAAAGACCAATTACGCAGATAAGAGATTTGATGAAAAATACCATTACAATGAGAGACAAATGAGAGAAGGGGGAGAAAAAGAGAGTCTAACTAAATAGAAAAAAGAAATAAGATGAGCCACCTCTTGTACTTGTTGTTTCAAGATGTATTTGTGATTTCTACCACTTCTTCTATCAGGAATCGCACCAATTCATTTAATTCATTACTAAACGGTAATGGTATCCAAAGTGTTCTTCAACCAATATTTGGCTTGATAATGCTTGTGGGAATATGGAGGGCACAGAATGAGCTACAGTTTGTCATGTTAAAAAAAAAGTGAATTAAACAAGAAAGAAAAGCGAAGAAAAAGGAAATACGGTGGATTTTCCCTTTATACTAATGACTGACTTTGAATCGACTTCACCATTTTTTTTTCTCTTTGATTTTGTACCTGAAATGCATTTCATTTTTACGAGATCCATTTTATTTCAAGACGAAATCAATTGAGGAAATCTAAATTTGGTTTTTGTAAAATAAAATGAAGTTCATATTTCCGGAATTGATTTTATGATAGGAAATTCATTTTGGGTTTATGACATTGATTTCATTTTCAAATGAAATGTTTCATGAAAGAATTGGAAAACGAAATCAAACGAGCTTCATTTCAGAAAATACTGAATTGATTTAGGAAATACGAAAAGGATTCCGTAAAATGTCGGAAATCTGATATTGCTTTTCCCATAGTGATCATATTACTTTATCATGTCGTTACATTCTTGACGATAAATAAAAGTACAAGTTAATGGCAACTCGATAGTACTCTTAAAAAGAAAGGAACAACGCTATTTTTTTTACCCTCTCACCCACCCTTTTTTTATTTATATAAAAATAATAGTAATAATAATAATAGTAATAATAATAATAGTAATAATAATAATAGTAATAATAATAATAGTAATAATAATAATAGTAATAATAATAACAATAATAATGATATGTACAGTATATATGTAAAAAGTATAAATACAACTAAAAGGAATATAAAAATGACATAAAAAATACAGGAACTAAAAGAAAAGACCAGCAAACCGAGAACCAAATTCTGTTCGCAATCCGTCAATGCACAAGGATTCAGCTGCTCGGACCATAGCTCCTTTGCTGACCTAGAAATATATAAATACATATATGTAGTATTAGTCAGAACCATCTATTTTTTTTTTTTTTGTTACCTTTGTAAGATAGCTGTCCGGGTATAGGTCGGCCAGACAAAGAATCCATGGCCCTCCAGCGGCTTCGACCAAATCACCATAGATACTACATTTTTTTACCATATCGTTGATTTTGGTCATAGCGTCATCTTTGTCTTCGTCGGCGAGGTGTTGCACTATGATGGATAGATATTAAAAGGTATTTCTTTTTCGTGAGTAGTTTGCAACCTTTCCGTGCGTATTTCATATATTTTACTTACCACAACGGGAAAGGAAAGCGGAATAGGTGAGTTTACTGACGTTCTTGAGGTGATGGAACCTTTTTTGATATTGGAACATTAACGCTGCTTTGGTGATAGTGGTTTGAACAGCGTATTGTTGGTAGTTGATGATGGTGTTTGCCAAATCAATAAGGTCCGATGGCGCTACTGCTGTTGTTGTTGCTGGTACTATTGCTGTTGTTGCACTTGTTGTTGTTGTTGTAGTTGGTGCTGCTGTTGTTGTGCCTGTTGTTGCTCCTGAAAGTAAATTTTGGACTAGTTGCCCGTAACTATCAATTCTTTCTACACTGTTGGCAATGGTAATGAATGTTGCTGGCGTTGGTAACTATTATAATTTCAAAGGATTTCAAGTTAGAACTTTTTTTTTTTTTTTTTTTTACTTACTTTTGGTTTGATTCCACGATAGCTTGGATCATTGTTAATTCTTTTTCTTTTGGTTGGTTGTTGTTGTGATTGTTGTTGTTGTGATTGTTGTTGTTGTGATTGTTGTTGTTGTGATTGTTGTTGTTGTGATTGTTGTTGTTGTGATTGTTGTTGTTGTGATTGTTGTTGTGATTGTTGTTGTTGTTGTAGCTGCTCTCTTTCTTTTTGTAGTCGTTGTTGTTGCTGTTGTAACTGTTGTTGTTGCTGTTGTAGCTGCTCTCGTTCTTTTTGTAGTCGTTGTTCTTGCTGTTGTAGCTGTTGTTGTTGTCGCTCTGATTGTGATGATTGAGCTCTTGCTGCTGCTCTTGCTGCTGCTCTTGTTGCCCGCGTTCCTGCTGATGCTAATGAGGAAGATGAAGATTCTGGTTGTTGAGCCATGATTTTGTACTGCGGTCCACCTGTCATTACTTGGGCAAAGATATTGCCATTTTTGAAGACCCCACGATAGCCCCCCTTTCTCAATGCATTGTTTATATTGGAGAAAAAAGATTTGGCTGTTTAAATGAAAAATTAAAATACACATAAAAAAATTAGAATTGTATTTTTTCGTTTAATATATATATATATATGTTGGTATACGTACGATCAGCTTTGAGATCCTCGTAGTAATCGTTCATTATTGTTGTCAGTAAAGAAGTAGTAATATATAAAAAAAAGAGAAAGAAGAAAGGTGAGAGTAAAAAAAAGTGAAAAAGTAAAGAAAAGAGAAAGGACGAAAAGACAATGAGAATTTCTTCATATAGACGGATCGTAAGGATCCGATTTAAATACTTCCAAAATGTTTTTAAATCGGCGAATGAATGTTTTTTATGTAGCATCATTATCTTTCAAAATGGCAAATCAAAATTTTCATTTATTTTAAAAACATAAGACATTCTCATAAATAACAAGTTCAAACAGATAGATTAATTGTTATAGTATCTAAATAAGATAAAAAGGTAAATAGTTAGTAGCATTATTTCACTTTATAAAAAAAAGAGTAACGCCATTACCTTAGGGTCGTCATTCGATTGTTTATTGCCATCTTGAATAAAAAGTAAAGTAAACGCCACGTTCAAGCAGATAGACCAACTGCTATAGTACCTAAAGAAATAAAAAAAAATTAAACAGTTAGTAACATTCTTTGACTTATATAAAAAACGTAACTACATTACCTTCAAGCCATGAGGTTCCTTTGTCATCACCAACATGAATAAAACAAAAAGAGGTAAACACCAGTTTCAATAGATAAATTAGTTATTATAATATAAATATAAATAAAAGAAAGAAAAAGGTCAGTAATATTCTTTCGCCTTATATAAAGAGAAGAGATTGTATACTTCATTACCAAAGGTCATCATAATATTACTTTTGTCATTAATAGATGTGAAGAAAAAAAAAAAGGAAGGAAAAAGAAAGTAGTGGAAAAGGTGCCTGTGCGCGCCTGATCCGTTTTCCTTATTTTTACGTCCCGCCACTCATTTTTTTTCTTTTTCTTTTTCTTTTTCTTTTCTTTTTTATATTCCTTTTATTATTCAATAAGCTAATAAATACCAAGGGATATGTTAATCTAATCACATGACGACTTTTTTGGTATCAAAACTATGTTTATAAGATAAAATAAAAAAAAATATAACTGGCTATCCTTTCTTTTTTATTATTATTAGTGTTATTTATTTATTTTTTCTAATCAAAGTAGAATCACTTATACAACCGAATCAATAAAAACACAACAGATTAAAAAAGTAGACTCGCTTCAATATAGATCAATGAACAATGTCAACAAAAGGATTCAATCTCACTAGGAAGCTGATCTTCCACAAACAAAGGCAGAATTAATCGAATACCATCTAAACAATACCATAATGATAGATTTTAAGCTTCATTTTTATACCATCTCTCTTTTTCTTCTTCTTCTTTTTCTTCTTTTTCTTCTTCTTCTTCTTCTTCTTCTTCTTCTTCTTCTTCTGGCGCGATATGTGAATTCGATACAATAGGAAAGTAAGTCCAAGAAAATAAAAACAATGGTTACACTTACGGTCAACCTCTTCTAATTTATTCCTTTTTTTTTTTTTTTTTTTTTACGCCAACTATCTCGAACCACTTTACTACATCGTCCTGCATTCCTCTTATTCTTGCAAACTATGATGAAAGGCAAGTATTATTGCAAAACAAAAATATCTTTAGATGTTATTTTTTTAGGCGGAAACATAAATAAAAAGTCAATTTGAAAATTATGCAACCGAAATTCCTGGGTGTCAAGAATATATTGGGCAGCGTTCTAGAATATTATTTCTTGTTCATTACTGTTTCTTTTCTCTTTTTTTCTTTTTTCGATATAAACATTTACAATGACAACAACAATGAACACCTATGCCAAAAAAGAAGAAGTAGATTTTCGATCAATAGCACATGTAATTCAACATTACATGAAGGAAAGACCTAGTAGGTTTCAAAAAAAGATATACTGTACCACAGAAAAACGGGAAGGAAGAAATATTGAAATGGGAAATAAAGAAAGACGAGCGTATACTAATCGTTTCATTGAATCTAGCGGACCCGTATGGCAAAGATGCATGGAATGCATTTGAAACGATTGCCAAAACATATGACGCCAAAAAATGGGAAGAGATCAAGGAAACCTTTGTAGCTACTCCTAATGAACCAACTCCTCCTGTTACTCTTATTGAACCAACTCCTCTTGTTAATCTTAATGAAGATACTCCTCTTGTTACTCTTAATGAACACACTCCTCCTGTTACTCTTAATGAAGATACTCCTCCTGTTAATCTTAATGAACATACTCCTGCTGATGCTGGATCGACTGAAGATACTTCTCCTGCTACTAGCGAACCTAGTGTTGTTAATAAAGGTAAAATAAGAATTCGAACAGTAGTATTATCCACAACGAAAGAATAACTATTGAATGACAATTTTTTTTTTAAAAAAAAAAACAGGAAAACGAAGAATGTCTGAAACGGAAAAGAAAAGAAAAAAAGGGACAACTATGGTAAATAGGGAGGAAAAAAAAAAGAGAAAGCACTGGAACAGTAATTCTAATTGTTAACAAATATATTATTTTTCCGTTAAAAACAGCTAAGCATATTGCAAAAAAGTAAGAAAAAAAAAAAAAAGAAAAATAAAGCAAGGTAACTAATTCTATCTTTATTTGGGAAAATATAAATGAAATAGAATACGACGATGTATTTAAGAGTGAGGAAACAATCAAGCAAAAAGTTAGTAGTATTCGAAAATTATACGGTTGGGATTCAGGTTCAACAACGCTAACAACTTGTGGAGAAGCCTCATCATCATCAGCAGCAATCGTGCCAATGACATCAAAAGAAATAATTACAGATACAACCGTACGAACTTTTGATGATTGTCCGGACGCAATGGAAATAGAAGAAATAAGAAAAGGTTATGAAGACAATAGGCGAACAAATAAATAAAACGGACACCCAACAACTGGTAGTGCGACACAACTCATTGTACTACCGGCTCATACTATCAAAATATGTTTCTGCGTTGGAAAAAAAGAATGTGGGAAGAGATCAAATCATTCAATACATTACCGAAGGTAAAAAAAAAAAAAAAAAAAAAAAAAAAAAAAAGAGAAAAGGAACTCATAAAGAAATTTGGAAAATAGCAATTAGTGCCAAGACCAAAGATAACGAACATGCTGCGAGAAAGTGTCTGCGGCATGGCAGACGAGTGGACGCCGTGGTCTCCCTCTTCCAAAATGTTGGAATTATCTTTTTTGATCTGTTCACGGTAACTGACCTGGATACTGTAAGTGCTATTCCGTACTCCAAAAAAAAAAAAAAAAAAAAAAAGGAAATGATACAAAGTATTTTTTCATTGTTATAGGCGAATAAGGAAGATTGGGGAAAATATATGGAGTACTTGGATCAGCAGCAAAGCAAGTTATCAAAAAGAATGAAGGAAATAGCGAACGAAGATACAAATATGTACACAAAGACTCTCTTGCCACCACGAGATAACGATACTGGAGACAACAATGATGATGTATGATTACCTTTTATTTTTTTCTATATATACATACGCATTTCAAGGGCGGGCGGGTGGGAATGACAATAAAAAAATTGAATGTCTCCGTTAGTCTTTTTGATACGTTTTTATTATTTAGGGATCTCTGCTTCATATGATCCCGTATTTTGTATTGAAATTTCTAGATTGGAAGGGTTGGAAGATTTTGTCTTTTTGGGATTACTGTTGGTAGTATTAGTCTTAGTCAATTATCGATATCATGATCAAAAAAAGAGACTGTTTGTTGATTTTCTTGTCCTTTTTATCACCTCTCTCCTTTTTTTTTTTTTTTTTTTTTTTTGTTTATCCCTTTATCTTCTAATTTTTCCTTCGTTTTATGTAGGGATCATTCCAGCCTCTTTGCTGTATCCTTCTCATTTTGTGTATGTGACTTTACAATGTTTACTCTTGAAGGCAAGTTTCCAGAAACAAGTGCTTTTCTTCTTCTTCCTAACTTTCTTGGTTTTTCTTTTTTTTTTTTTTAAAAAAAAAAACATATTCGTCTGACCTTGATCTTTTTACTACTATATCCATCCATTATCATCCCTCCTACTTGGTATCCTTGGCGATCACTATTATTAAATGTACGTATGAAGAAAAAAAGAAAAAAATTTAGATACACAAAGAATTACCGTTGTAATTTCATATCAATAGGATATTACGTGAAGTGGCTATACATCTGAATCAACGGAATGGACGGATACACAATAGGATCAATAGAATCAATGGATCGTAGAATTAAACGGAATGAATGCATACTAATGTGATAAGGTGGAAAATGTCGATAAACAGAATATATTATAGGAGTCGAGTGTACATTTTTAAAATCAGTTATGCAAAAATGGTAACTTGATCTTTTCTCTTATTCTGGCTTGAATCATCAGTGATTCGTTTTACTGGTAGTTTAGAATGGTACTTGATACAATTATATATAATGTTCGTCTTTAATTAATAAAATCAATATTCATTATCACACTATTTACTCAAATGTTGTTAATCATTACCTAAACAGTCATCAATGCAACTCAACTTTGTACCTGGTTCCTTAAATAAATTAAAAAAAAGAAATAGAATGATACTATGAGGGTATTTGGCTGGACCCAAGCCCATTCTCAGATTCAGTCTCACTAACAGTTTAGCGCAGGTTGAGACTCAAGAAGCCAAATACCACTTTTTTCCCTTTTTTTTTTTTTTTTTTTTTTTTTTTTTTTTGGCAATTCTTCTTTTCACTCTCCCTCAGTTTGTTATCCTCGTCCCCCCACGGTAAAAAGTAGCCAATAAAATTGATTTTTTCCTGCTGTCTGGATAACTCGCCCAAAATAATTCTACAAGCCAAAGTCGACTACAAGCATCTCAAACAACGTCCACAGATTAGTTCCTCTGACACGAAATACCTTTTTTTTTTTTAAAAAAAAAAACGCACATAATATATATTTTATACTATTATTATTTTATTTCTTTAATAATTTGTCTGAAATAAAACGTTGTTATATTTGATCCAGTCTTTTATTGATTCTAGTTGGTGATGGATGATGGATGATGCATGATGGATGATGGATGACGGATGATTGCTTTGTCATTTACTATTCTTATTTCTCTTGAACTATTATTATAAAAAAAAATATTACACTTCTTACCTTTCATTTAAAATAAAAACTTGTTTGATATCTGAAATAATCATAAAATTGTGGCTGTTTCAAGTCATGCACGTCAATTTGGACTGTCTTACCAGGATGCATAAAGAAGTCTTTTTTTTTTTTACGAAATATGTAATATATTGGTGATGGGTAATGGATGGTGGGCGATGGATGATGACTGAATATAAAAGTTTTGCTGAAATTTATCGACTACAGGAAAAAAAAATCAATTTGCAAGGTTGGGGTTGTGACGAAAAAAAGAAAAATCAAAAAAATCATGTCAAATAGTCGTCAGTGGACGGGCTTCAAAAACCCACCCCTTTGTGCGCGTTTTGCTTTTTTTTAATTTTTTTCCTTTCTTTTTCTTTTCTCCATCCACTTTTTTTTCCACATTAGGTGTCCTCTTTGTTTATGCGATCTTGTCAAGGTAGATTTTATTGGATTTGGAGGGTTTTGAAAAAGGGATTTACAAAATACATGGGGGAACCCTTTCATTTTGGATGTAGGATTTAGTATAGGTAATGACAGAAAATATTTTGTAATGGTCTTTCTCTCTTTTTTTTATATATAAATTCCTTGACCTGGATTTATTTTATTGGTAACGTGAACGAATAACTAACTGGATGTCAAACTTCTTTTTCGTTAGGAATGGCGACTTGTTGTTAGGACGAAGGGTTCTGATATAATAGATACAGTAGAATGGATAGTTTTACTAGTTAGTATATGGATTACTTTTTGTTCGAAATAAAAATTTTATTGCTTTTTATGATACACAACAATACACTTACGTGGCTTTTTTTTATTATAATCATTGTTATTAGATGAGGGATAACGGAATTGACATTTCATTTTTAATTTACTTTATGAATTGGGAGATAGGGTATAAATTGTTATTAAAACAATTGAAAGAGAATATCTTCATGTATGTTCAATTCAGATTTGGTACAATGATCCAATCATATTAAATCATTATCCTTAAAATACAAAAAAAAAAAAAAAAAAAAAAAAGGATCTTAACACTACTATTATTGATCATCATATGTATATATATATATATATATATATATTGGGTGATCATCAACAGAAAAAAACACCACTCTCAGCCACTACCATACAACTATTGCGAAGGACTTAATTGTCCTGGCTTAAACAAACAAACAAAAAACAAACTATTTTTACAGCCATCTCACGCTTTTTCAAAATCCCACAACTGTACCATATGATTATCTTTATATAGAAACCTTCATCCTTTTTTTTTTTTTATTTTTTATCTTGTCTAGTTGTCATCAACGTGATAACATTCCATTTCCTTCTCTGGATTACGTTTCTTTTTTTATCATTATATTACTTTTTTGTTCTACAGTATTTACTTGGAAATAGTGCTCACTACATATCAATCATCACTACTATTATACGGATGATGGCGGATGATGGCGATAGTGATATATCTTTTTTCTTTTTTTTAGTTTTACTCTATAAATACGATGATCATCTATAAATTCAATAAGGTAAAGTGACAGTAAATTGGTTTGCTTATGTTAAAGTCAAATTTGATGTGATGATGATGAATTCTGAGCGAGAAAGGAAAATTCAAAGTTTCTTCAAGCTTCTTGTCCAGCATGAAAAAATGAGATGGATTTTTTGATTTCACAGCCAAAATTTTCAAACTCCTCAGCCAAACTTTGGCTGTAAAAATAAATCGTCGAGGGGTCATCAGGCAATATTTCGAAAAATTGATGAAATCTTTCATTCTCATTGCACACATTAGGTGGTAAGATAACCGATAAAATGGGATTACATGATATTTGACTACTTTTTCGAGAGGAATCCAATGTTGGTCATTTTATTGGATGATGATCATTATTGGATGAGAGATGACTGAATTGACTTTTATTTTTTAATTTACTCTATAAATTGGGAGGTAAGGTATAAATTGTTGTTGAGACAAGTGAAAGAGAATATCTTCATGTATCTTCAATCCAAATTTGAAGGGATGATGATGATTTTTTTTGGATGAATTACAAAAGTATAGCTAGGTACGCGCTCACTCAAAGTGATGTTACAGCATAAAAGACATCATGTATCTAATTTCTCGGTATGAACAAGTAAAACAACGAAAAAGCCAAAATATATGTTTAAATAGCTTTTAGCAGTGCAGCTAATGACGAAGAGAGCTTAAGGTTTGAAGTACTGAAAAGAAAAAAAATCAGGTGGAAACTCGTACGTATTTTGTATCCTACTATGGATGTAGATAGATATTTAAAATAAATCAGACAGTGAAATTCCTTTATAATTCTATTTGAGCAGAAAAAATTAAAAAAGATATGCACTTGAATGGGCATGGATTTTGGCAAAGTTGGGGATTGGGATGAAAAAAAAAAAAAAAATCATGCCAAATTGTCGTCGGTGGACGGGCTTCAAAAAAATCCTCTTGTGCGTGTTTTGCTTTTTTTTTTAATTTTTTTCTTTCTTTTTCTTTTCTTCATCCACTTTTTTTTTCCACATTAGGTGTCCTCTTTGTCTGTGCGATCTTTTCATGGTAGGTTTTATTGGATTTGGAGGATTTTGAAAAAGGGATTTACAAAATAGATGGGGAAACCCTTTCATTTTGGATGTAGGATTTAGTACAGGTAATGGCAAAAATATTTTATAACAGGATGTGAATTACTTGGCCTGGTTTTATTTTACTAATAATGCGAACAAAAAACTGACTGGATGACAAGCTTCTTTTGGTTAGGAAGAGCAGCTTGTTGTTAGGATCTCGGTAATGGACGAATGCTTCCGGTTGGTACTATAATAGATACAGTAGTGATAGTATTAGTTAGTCAGTATGTGGATTTTTTTTTTGAAATAAAAATTATATTGCTTTTTGTGATACACAGCAATACACTTCCATGAACCTTTTTTTTTTTTTTTTTTTTTTTGATGATGATGATAATCATTATTAATTGATTGAGGGATGACTGAATTGACTTTTCATTCTTGGTTTACCTTATAAATTGTGAGGCAAGGTGTATATTGCTATTAATACAGCTGAAAGAGAATGTCATCAGGCATCTTCAGTCCAAATTTGATACAATGATGATAGGTTGCGAGGGAACTACAGAAGTATAAAGAGGCAGGAAATTTGACTGATGATCATGATTCATAGCTTTCATTGTTGCAGTAATTGATTTAAACCCACTGGTCAAGCGTGAAGATAACTCAGGTAAAGCTAACTGGATTTTTTGACTTGAAATGAAAGCTCATTCATCATTCTCTTGTGCTTTTAGCACTTGATCTTCGAATTGATTATATAAAGTTGTGGAAAAAAAACATATCCTGACCAAAGATAATAGTCAGGATATATTTGCTTCAATAGTACAGAATCATAAAAGTACAAAAAAAAAGTGAAGATAAGATTACAAAAAAAAAAATCATCATCCATCATCCAACATCCAACATCCAACATCCATCATCCAACATCCAATATCCAACATCCATCATCCAACATCCATCATCCAACATCCATCATCCAACATCCATCATCCAACATCCAACATCCATCATCCAACATCCAACATCCAACATCCATCATCCAACATCCATCATCCAACATCCATCATCCAACATCCAACATCCATCATCCATCATCCATCATCCATCATCCGTCATCCATCATCCAACATCCAACATCCAACATCCATCATCATCTTCTTCTTTATTGTCCTTTGACTTAATCTATTTTATTGTGTATCTTTATGAGGATAGAGCAGGATATGCAACAATTGGATATGTTGAATTGTGTGTAGATAAAATAAAACAAAATAAAATAATGTGGGACTAATAATAAGTCAGTGAGATTCTTATTCTTTTCATTTAAAATAAAAAGATAAAGTTGATTCTTGTATCTGCACTCGAAAAATTTATATCTCTTTTATATCTGTTTTGAAGATAAAATTATAATCATCATGTAATCATCATATGTATTAAATACCATGTAAACTCTTTGTTGGTATATCTGGTTAATTTGAATGATATTCATAATTAATTCCTTTGATGATTATTATATGGTAAACATATCGACATTCTTCATTCATTAAATTAGAGTTCTTTACTCATGGGTGAATTTAGGTTAAGAGCAGAGGAAATTTCAAAGTCCCCTTTTTATTATTTTTTTATTTTTTATTTTTTATTTTTCATTTTTTCATTTTTCTTTTCTTTTTCTTTTTCATTGACTTTTTTATGATTTTATTATATACCTTAGTGTAGTCGTTAGCTTACGTACTTTTTTATTCAATAAAGTTTTTATTTTATTACAACTATTTTTATTACATGTCAACGGGGTCATTTCCATCTACAGGATGTATTACGTATGTATGAATGCATTCTTTTTATTTTTTATTATACGCTTATATTACAGGTACGAAATACGCTGATACCATAGGATAGATATGATAAGGATCAACTGGGTACTACAGGGTCAATGAGACGGGAATACGACAAGGTTATCGACTGTACAAGTAAGGAAAAGCAATTGAATAATAGGTTCTATCGATAGTCCCGTATATTAGCTTCTTTATCAGGCTTCTCTCTCCCGCATTTATCTCGGTGGAATTTATTTATAGATAGTAATAGCATTATTATTCATAGGATGGATATGTAATGGATCCTTTTGAATGACAACGAAAACCAGATAAAAGAAAATTAGTTCTTCAATAGACGACAATCAATCATCAAGACCATCAATGATTATGCCCAACAAAACAATATCACCATCACCGTTAATCGTACTAAAGAAAGCCGTATTCGACTTAACGTCTAGCTCCATTATCTTTCGGGAAACAACGGTATGATCTTTGAATAGTTACATGCAAACTTAAGTTTATTCTTCTTTTTTTTTCACCATTAAATGATAAAAACATTGTCTTTGTTTTATCGGTTATTCTTTTTATCATTTGAATAAATGTATTCTCTTTTCTTAACCTTTGAGATACGCATACGGATTTGCCATTATTCCATATGAACATTATATCATATATCGAGTATATGCATTGGTTGTTCATATAGACATTCAAACCTCAATGTGATCATATATTGGAGTTGCCGTATCTTTCAATTTACATATTTCTGATAACATTTGAAACATTTGATTTAATAGAATGGTCATGAGATCGAAATCTTCTATGTGATTGTGATTGCGGAAACTATTTAAAGACCCTTGCTGTTAATCAGTGTTCTTTGCTTTTTCTTTTCCTTTTTTTTGACTATGAACATGCAGTCTAATGAGCATATTTTAGACGTTCGAAATGAAAACGTGGACTTTGCCAAAATATTGGCGGCTGTACGTGCTGAAAGCTCACTGCCGAAAGCTTCAGATGAAGTCGAAACACCCTGCCGTGCTTGCCAAGCAAAACAAAGACGAGTATCCAAAAATACCAAAAAACGCAAAAAACGTTATCCAATTACAAAGGCTCCTAAAAAGAATCATTTATGATGACCTCCATTTGTGCTAACCCAGTCTAATTTGTCGTTAGTATAGGGGACGAGTAAGGGAGAATCAAAGGAAAACAAGATTTTGTATAAAAGAATATTTTGAATAAAGACAGCTTTTTATTTCTATTGATGATGCTTATTTCTATACTAAAAATCTATCTATTGAATGTATGATAATCGTGTTGTATGAGAGAAACATAACGCCATTAAAGTGTTGTGATATGGTGAGGTGATAATGTAAAATAAAAAAAAAAAAAAAAAGTTAATGACATGACATAGCGGACTTCGAAACCACTGTTCAAGTCTGGTTGCTGCTAAGGAAGATGTACATCAAATGTCAAAACACTCTTTTATCAGCCAACATGATAAATCAATATAGTAATAATAATGATTACCTATGGAAATTAAAAAATATCAATACTAAGTATCCTGTGCACAATCATACTATCATTTAAAATAGAACGATAAAAAAAAAGAAATCTAGTCATCAAACAAAAACGCGGCAAAAACAAGTATCATGTATCACTTAGTACATAAATATTGTAATAATAGAATTTAATGTAGAACGTCTATGTAATTAACTTTATTATTAAGAGAGAAATGTTGCTAATACTAAAAAAAAAAAAAAGATGAAGCAGATACTAAAAATAATAAAGTAGATGATGAATTAAATACAATAGAAAGAGAGAAATGTTGCTAATACTAAAAAAAAGTGATGAAGTAGATACTAAAAATAATAAAGTAGATACTAAAAAAGACAAATGATAAATTAAATACAATAGAAAGAGAGAAATGTTGTTAATACTAAAAAAAAAAATGATGATGAATTAGATACAATATAAAGATAGAAATGTTGCTAATATTTAAAAAAAGATGATAAAACTTGCTTACATCTTGTCTCATCATTTTATCCACTAAAATTAGCTCATAATTGCAGGGATGATTCATTTTCTTATAAAAGGATCTCTTTGATTTAACTTTTTTTTTTTTTATTTCTGTCTATCTCTTTCTTTACAAGTATTCTTTAATGGTTTAATCACCGTTGGTTCAATCACTCTTTTTTTTTTCTGTCTATCTTTAATGGTTTAATCACCGTTGGTTCAATCACTCTTTTTTTTTTTCTGTCTATCTTTAATGGTTCAATCACCGTTGTTTCAATTAATTTAACAATTTAACAATTTAGCAATTTCCGGGATGGTTATCGCCATCCTACTTTCACTACGGTGATCTCGTTACACTTAAATGGTAAGCTAGTGAAATATTTTTATCTGGATAAGTATTACTCATTTTTTATTTTTTTATATATGTTAACTTGGTGAACTCAATTGGTGGATTTCCTTTTTTTTTTTTTGATTGCTCTTTTTTTTAATGATATCTATTTTCTTATATTTTCTATTTGATTATGCGACAATTATATTTTTTTTTCTTCTGTCATTTATTTTCTATCCTTACGATATTTTATTTCCTATTTTTGCGCCATCTTATTCTTTGAATTCCGTCATTTTTTATTGAATAAAGTGTATTCAACAAAATCGTGATCTCTATCACTCATCTTCAAAAAAAAAAGATGTGACAAACGAATTATTGTTACCCCTGAAAAAAGGCAAAGATCTTTTCTTTTTCTCGTCGCAGTAAGTCTTTTCTAATGATGTCATTTTTTTAAATGGTGGGTTCTATGATGATGGATTCTTTATTGGATGATTATGAATGGATACGTCGATTCTTTTTTACATCCTA
This sequence comes from Halteromyces radiatus, assembly GCF_025201355.1. Lineage (NCBI taxonomy): Eukaryota > Fungi > Mucoromycota > Mucoromycetes > Mucorales > Cunninghamellaceae > Halteromyces > Halteromyces radiatus. The sequence continues at coordinate 203,167 of NW_026251698.1, read as the reverse complement.
CAGAAACGGATATGAAAGATGGGCTAGTCAAACATGGTTTATAGAGTTGATACATTATATAAAGTTTATTGAAACCGACAAATATGTTTGTAAAAAAAAAAAAAATATAGATATTTATTTCATTTTGCTTGTATATACAGTTCATTTAAAATAAAAAAAGAAGTAATAAAATTATTCTATAGTGTACAATAAATCGAGATAATAGGGAATATATATATAAGAGGGAGCGATAATTAAGTTTCTAATAAACACCTTCAGGATCATGTAGTTGTAACAGATTGGATTGTTGTAAAGCCTGGTGTAAATGATCATCCAATAATAAATCTTTGGTCACACCTTCGACTGGAAGATGTTGTTGCTTGAGTACATTGATGGCATGACCGGTCATCAATAATCCTGGAGGTCGACTACCACCCACACTTTCCAATACCTTTGAAATGGTGCCTAGAGTTCCATATACCACACGTTGATCATCACAACTTGCCCGTTCCACAATGGCACAAGGAATATCCGCAGGATACTGTTGTTTGTTAATCAAATCGTGTACCAATGCATCCAGTCGATGAATCGCCATAAGGAAAACATCTGTGCGAGTAGGTTCAAAAACGGGAAGGGCCACACTAGAATTCTTTTGTCCTGTACCTGTTGTCACTAAGAATTGAGATGCTACCGACCGATGGGTCAAAGGAATACCTGCCAATAAAGGAGCTGCAATGGCTGATGAGATACCTGGAATCACTTTGGCTGAATAACCATGTTTTCTAAAGAATATCACTTCCTCTCCACCACGTCCAAATAAGTATGGATCTATAAGATACAAAAAAAAAAAAAAAAAAAAAAAAAATGAATTCTCTATCCAAGATTTTTTTTTTTTTTTTTTTTACTTCCTTACCTCCTTGTTTTAAACGTACTACATTTTTGCCTTGTTGTAAAGCAATCAAAGCCAATTCATTGAATTCTTGTTGAGCAGCATCAGCATTTCCAGGGAACTTGCGAGCAATTTTGAGTTCACACTCGACTAAAGCCACCACACCAGCAGGGACGATTTTATCGGAAAGAACAAGATCAGCATGTTTGATAGCTTGATGAGCAGCCAAGGTCAATAAAGAAGGATCCCCAGGTCCAGAACCCACCAAAGTGATTGTACCCTTTTGATCATGTTTTGTATAATGACTATCCAATCCAGTAGTTGACTCTGGACTATGATAACCTTCATCCTGTTGTTGTTGATACGTTTCCAGCAAGTTGCTCATATCCGTTTCTGACAGTTGTGCCAATCGATCCATACTCCAGTATTCACAAATCTGAGCAAGCCATGCCATGCGTCGCATCTTTGCCGCTTCACTTGGATCTGATTGTCGAATTTTCTTGCGTAGAACACCCACTCGTTGTACAGCTTGACCCAACTTGGCAGGAAGTCCACTTATGATATGTCTTCTGATCCGGTTGGCCAGTTTGGATGCTTGACCATTGGTAGACACTGCGATTTGTAAAGATTGATCACGATAGGTGGATGTCATGAAGAAATCGCAAAGGTCATTTCGATCTGTGACATTGATGGGTATACGATAATGTCGACATTGTTGTGCCATCTTGTTGGTTTTTTCTTCATTCGCTTGACAGATAAACACCATATGCGTTTCAGACAATAAAGCTTCGTCCCATTGACTACCAGCATAATGAATTTGACCTTGTTGAATACGATATACTAATTCAGGCACCATGGTTTCTTGATCGCCTATAAGGACAACAGCAGCATCCGCCTCAAGTAATGTCAACACTCGACTGGCTGCTATAGCATTGGATCCAACTACAAGCATTTTTTTACGTTGACATTGAAACGCTATCATGAGGGAAGCTCCTCCTACAGGTGTAGGCACATTTGGAGTAATAGGCACAGACGAAAGCATAAGTATAAGAATAATGTAACGAAGAGAAAAGGGAAAGAAAGAGTAAGTTTGTTCTTGAAAATAAAAAAAAAAAAAAAAGATGTACTTTTTTGAGAATTGCGCCATCATTGCGATAGATAACTGATTCCTGATTGGATCATTCTTATCGCCGCCAGCATTATCAATCATCTCTTGTTAAGAATATAAGATAAATGAATTGTAAGATAATAATAATAATGATAAGAATGGTATAAACTTTTTTTTTTTGGTTTTATTGATACAACTAGAAAAAAAAATAAATAAACTAAAAGAGAGTGTGATTCCAAAAATACCAGATTCCATAGATCAAAATTAAATAAGGTAAAACACAAAGACCAGGTTGAGCTAATTTCCATACTGGATTGGCAAGTTGAATAGGTACAGTGATCGAATGAGGATGAACCAAAGATCGATCTACGGGTGAAGCTACATTAAGATCTTGAATACCATCTTGTTGATGTTGTTGATCATCATTTGTTGGAAATCTTCCTTCTTTGTAAAAATAGGCCATCATATTGTCCTTTTCCACCCATCGTTGATAAATCCATTTACTGAAAGCTGTATCATCGTTCACAGGGATATCGTTTACATGGAACCGACGTACATGTATATGAATATGTTTAGGTTGTTTGTTGAAGAAGAATATACTTTGAATCGTGTAGATGTCTTCGGGATTTTCGCCTGGTTGAACGCCGGGATAACCAATGGTGAAATCGTAAACCCAATCAACACTGTTATCTAAGGTTTGTAAACAAAGCTGGAGACCTGATGATCTTGGTAAAAGCGTGTTCCGAAGATCTTTCTAAAATATGAGACATCAAATTTTATTAGCATGTCATCACTTTTTTTTTTTTTGTATTACCAGATCATTCTTTTCAGCATAATCTTTGGATCGTTTCCTTGTACAACTAGAAAGAACTTGACATAAAAAAAAAAAAAAATTAAAAAAAATTTTGATCCAGTATTCATCATTCCTTTATTTTACCTGTGCCTTCTGGAAAAAGGACTAACCAAAGAGGAATGGCATCTTGTTTTGATCTTACCAAATTGTTTACTATAGTTTCACGATCATGTACCATTTTTCTCTTCAAAAAGATAAAGTCAAAGAATTGCATACCTCTATATTAAAAAAAAAAAAAAAAATTAATAAAAAGAGAAAGAGAGAGATTATGCAATCCAAAAAAAATAAAAAATAATTGTACTCACAATCCATATACAGGCAAATGTTTTAAACTATCTTTAAGAATGATTTTCATTGCACCATGAGCCTTGGCCAAATAAGATACACACCAGATATATGCCCAATCTGCATTAATCTATAATAATGAATAAGAATTTAATCTGTATATCGTTCCTTCTTTCTTTTTATTATTCCTTACTTGATGATTTGAGGTAACAATGATTCTATCAGGTAATACCAAGTTTGTAATATCACCATTCTTGTTGCGTTTGACTATATTGTCCAAAGTATAGGATGAGGTTTTATCATGTAAACAAGAGTCGTCAAAAGTAAGAACCAAAGAAGCAGGAGCAAAGTATTGTACCACTGCTATAAGACTTTGTGACCAAATTCTCATAGTATAAGCAATGAATTCAACATAATGAGAACGTTTGTTTAAATAATAAAGAGCAAGTGCATATAGTTGTATTAAACAAGTACAAGTCGATTGAAAAAATAAACCAAAGTTAACAACAAAAATGCTAACTAGAGTTTGAAAAGACCATATTGATGACATTGATGAGAAAATAAAAAAAAAAAAAAGGAGTGAAAGAAAACACAAATAAAAAAAAATGAAAGAAGGGGGGGAAGAGAGAAAAACTTAACAATCATCAAGAAAGCAAAAGAAGTTTCAAATACCGAAACGTTGATGCGCATCATATGACAAAATGAAGAATGTAGAAAAAGACAAGTAGATAAAAAAGGAAATCATTTTTTTCACAATGGGTAAAGCAAAAAAAAAAGTGTTTTTTTTTTTATTCATCTTTCTATCGACATGTGAAGTGAAACCCATATCATTATGATACTTTTCAAGTAACAAACCGATCACTACCGATCAAAAAAAAAAAAAAAAAACGCCTCATCTCATTTAGGTATGATGGCTAACATTTATTTTTTTTTTTTTTTTTTTTTTTTGGTTTTTGGTTTTTATTTGAACCGATCAATCACATACAAATAAAATGTTCATCATTTTTTTAAAAATAATAATAATAATAATAAAAAAAAAAAAGGATTGTTTCAATATATATAAGATGGAGAGAGAGAGTGGGGTTCGAGACTCTTGAAATGCCCAGTCATCATCGGCACCTAAAATGAAATAGAAAAATGCGGGTACCTTCAAGTACCTTGAAAGATGCCTTCATCTTCTGCGCCCGCCCCACTTTCTTTCTTTCTCTTTTTCTTTTTTAAATTGTCCTACTACCCAAAATAAGAAAGAAAGAAAAAAAAAAGTTTGTTGCAGGGATCCCCTATGTGTAACTATCAAAGGTACTGGGTAATTCTTCTTTATGAATAATCATCACAAATCTATTATAAATATCATCATCATCATCATAATAGAAACAACTAACAACATATTGAATAATAATATTAAATAGTTGTCAATAAAAATAACAATTACAAATTAAAAAGAATTAAAATATATTTATTTCTATTTTATTATTATTATTATTGTTGTTGTTTTATTTATCCCTCGTGTCAAAAATGGCCTAAGCGCCAGAAAAAAAAAAACTTTAATGGATCGACGACTGCCAAACTTCAATCACCGATTTTAACTTTTTTTTGATTATAAATATGAACAAACCTTTTTTTTTTTTCTTTCTTTCTTTCTTTCTTTCTTTCTTTCTTTTTTTTTATTATTATTTTTTTCTTGTTGTTACTATTCTATAGAATGTCATCTATTGGTACAAAACATCAATTTCCATTAACTGAGGAAAATCTTTCCAAAATCAATGCTTATTCTCCAAAATACGATATCCTATCCAATTTTTGTATGGCTGGTAATGAGGCACCTTCTCATGATCATCATCTTCGAATAGAAACACAAAATCATCATCATCGATCATCTTATCAACGACGTGTTAGAAGAACATCAAGGGATGTTGTTATGGAATCACCTCGACTTTTACCATTTCCATATCACAATGATAGTCATTTCTTACCTACAGCCGAACGGAAACAAATGGAACATCAAAAGAAAATAGCAGGTTCTATCTCTGATCTCAGTTTAAACTCCCAAAGAACACATCGAACAACATCTCATACAATCATGTCTTTTTCACCTCGTCGTGCTGCTAGTGTTCCTCCAACTCTCATCACTACTAGAAAACCAAGCGATACTTCTTCTTATTCCATACCATTATCATCATCGCCATCATCATCGCCTTTATCATCGCCTTTATCATCTTCACGTAGAATCGATTCTCTTTTGACACGACTCATTAGCTTTTTCAAAAAAAGAAAAAGACAATCATCAGCATCATCAACAACGACATCTTCATTATCACCATCAATATCATCATCCAAATGTACTCGATTACCAAAAAAGTCTCCTGTATGGTTTAGTGAATTCTCTGTCAATCCTCCTCCTCCTAATGGTATGACCATGGCTGCTGCTTGAATGATTTTTTATTTATTGTATCCACCTTTTTTTTTTTTTTTTTTTTGATGTACCATTTACCCCATTTTTTTTTTTTTTTTTTTGTTTTATTGTCCTATATCTCTCTTCTTATTTTCCTATATGCACATATATATATATATTATATCTACTTTTATGTTTGTTTTATTCCACTTGTACCTATATTTATCCAGTATATCTTAATCCACTCTCTTTTATATATATATCTATCTATCTATTGTCTCTTATATTTTTATTCACTTCTATATTAATCCTTTGTACCAATAAAAATTGTATCTTCGTTTTTGTCAAACAATAATGAAACAGTATTGGCCACAAAATCCAAAGGTAGATTATACAATGACTAAGGATGAGACGGATAGTAGATGATTTTGATAACCACAACATAAATTAGAAGAGTTGATATAATTCATCATCAGCCATCTTTCTTTTTTACTTCCGGATTTTCCGGATTTACCTTTTAAAGGACAAGTCGTTCCTTTTTTTTTTTTTATTTTTGGGTGGGGTTGCACATCCAAATAAGGGAAGCCGCACGTTACAACAGATTTCAAATAGTCTAGATTTGCACTGTTTTATCATCTTCCGATCTTTGTGATCCTTCTTCTTCTATTTCATTCTAACATTGTCATGTATCCATCTTCTTGATGATAAAAAGGAATGTTCGGCTATAGATTCAGGAGATATATAAAAATACATGAAGATTAAGCAAAAAAAAAAAAAAAAAAATGGTTGTGTAAAATATAAATAGAGAGGCATATATGTTTTTTTTTTTTATTTAATAGTAAAGTATGCTAAAAGAAATAGAAAAAGAAAATGAAAAGTTGTCAACTGATAAAAAGTATATATACAAATAATAATAAAATAAAATAAAATAAAAAATCTAAATCTAATCCTCTTCAAATACATAATTGGGATGTAACATGATAATAGGATCATTTGCTGTGGATGGTTCCGCCTGAGAGGATGCATCGTTTCCTGTTGAAGTTGCTTCGGGCTGATCTTCTTGATATTCACGTCCTTCGTTGATGGCAATCAATACTCGGTCCTAAAAAGATATATGATTTTTTTAAGTTTTATTTTCTAATCAACATTCCATCCTATTGATTTCTTTTCTTTTTTTCTACCTTTTTAATTAATCGATTGATGACTCGTTCCACAATGGTTTGCTCCCGAGTATAATCTTCCACGGTTTTCAAATCATCTTCCATTGCTTCCAAATACCACATGACAAGTTCACTTCGAGCCACACCCGTCTCTATAGTATCAAATATAGTTAATATATTTATTCTACATATGAGTCTCTTTTTCTTTCTTTGGCCTTCTCTTCCTTACCTAGTTTTCGATCAGTTTCTCGAAGATGATGTACCAACATTGATTGGATTTGACAATACTTTTCATAAGTAATTCGGAAATTTTGTTGATCAGTTTCTTGATTCACATCCATGGCATCTTGGTTTGATTGTTGATCATCATTGTCATGAATACGCAATCCTTGTAATCCACCATCAAGAGCTTCAGGTCCATCATCGCCTCCAATATCCACATCATCTTGTTCCACTCGAATAATAGACTTTTGTAACAGGTTGTATGCTTCAATCACATATGATTCAATGATCTAACAAAAAAAAAAAAAAGAATGGAACGTTAATGCATCAGAATTATAAATATATATATATATCATTTTGTTTCTTACCTTGTCGCTGCAGTATACTCTAGCAATGGCTTCGGATAATCGAATCATACTTTCCAGTTGACGCACTGTGATACGATAAGAATTCATGTTCATGCCTTGAGAATCACCTTGACGAAGATCACGATAACAACTAGCCAACTTTTGAGCAGCTTCAGCAGTTAACTGATAAATAGATAAAGTAAGTCACCAAATTCAAATTCTGTTTTTTTTTTTCTATTATTTACCTTGGGTTTGTAAGTACGAGCATAACGGATATAGTTTTGCAGTTGTTCAGTAGTAAATTCGGGTTGAATGAATTCATCCTTCAATCGATGTACGTTCACAATATGACGAGCAATGTTGTAATCAGTCACTTCATTTCCATCATCTAATACCACAAAGAATAAATCAAATCGAGACATAATGGGTGCTGACATGTTGATATTTTGCTATTTTTTTTTTTAAAAAAAAAAAGAAAAGAAACGGTAAATCTTTGTAATTTATTCTTATATTCAAGTCTCTTTTATATATATATATATATATACCTTCAATGTCAACTTTTTGTTGTAACGACCGCCCACAGGATTAGCAGCAGCCAGTATACTTGTTCGAGCATTCAAAGTGGCTTGAATACCAGCCTTTGTAATGGTAATGGTTTGTTGTTCCATAGCTTCGTGAATGGCAACTTGATCCTTAATATCCATCTTATCGAATTCATCAATCGCACAAATACCCTAATACGAAAAAAGAAATATACATTCTTATTGAGTTTCACGAGATACTAGATTTTCTATCTTACATTATCAGCAAGCATAAGAGCACCGGCTTCAATAGAGAATTCACCAGTTTCTTCATCCTTGACAACAGAAGCAGTCAAACCAGCTGCACTAGAGGCTTTTCCAGATGTATATACAGATCGAGGCATGATTTCACAGACGTACCTATATTTCAATAAAATACAATATTCAGTCCTTCTGATCTTTATTTTCATCCTATATACTTACTTGAGGAATTGACTTTTGCTAGTACTAGGATCACCCACTACACAGACATTAATATCACCACGAAGATTCATTCCTTCCGGAGTTTGCTTATGAACACCACCCATCATCTGTAACAAGATTCCCTTTTTCACAGTTTCATGACCTAATCCACCAAAAAAAAAAAAGTATTCATCAGTAACCATTTTATTTATTTTCTATTTATAAATAATAACGCTTACCAAAGACATTGGGAGCAATACTACCGACCAATTTGCTATAAATCGCATCTTCCGTATTAAGCATTAATTTAAGATCATCCAGTTCTTTGGGAGTAAGGTCGTGTAATACTTTAGTTTGATCTTCTTCTTCATAATCATCAGCATGAAGATTGGAAGCAGAAGTCTAACAAAAAAAAACCAATTTTCAGTTAGTATTCATCGGATTATCTCGGCTCATCTATCTTTTAGGTACAACGGGAAGGAGATTGTTAGGGATTTTCTTGGGGGGATAGATATTACCGTATGGATAGTTGTTGGTTGCACCATGCAAGATAAAAACGAGAGTTTGTACGTCAAATCACGAACACCTAAAGATTTCAAACCGGTAACACCTTCATTTGCCAAACCTTCCCGAGAACGAGTATTGGTATCACGTTGGGCCTCAACGGAAGTTCCTTAAAAAAAAAGGGGGGATTTTAGAATAAAGTGAATCACATCAAAAGAAATAAAGTTTTTTTTTTGTTTACCTGGTGTTCTAAAGGCAGTAATATCAGGAATAACAATAGGAGTTCCAGTAAAAATACATTTGTCACCAGCTTTTGCACGTTCCACCATTTCACCTCGGACAATCACATCCAAACTAAAATGAATATATATATATATATATAAATATCAATTTTTTTTTCATATGATTGTAATTAATTTACCTTCTGGGCATACTACCAGTAGGGATTTCATCTGGATTTTCTTGAATTCGAACCTTTTGCCAATCCACAAATTTTGATTCTTCGAGATTCAAAATCCATTGTTGACGATTGAAACATTGAATACCAGGACACATGGAAGGCTAATAAATAATAATAATAATAATATGATTTATTCATGAGTACATAAAAATAATAATAATAATAATAATAATAATTCATTTTGGTTACCTCAGTGTATTTGAATTGTTGTTCAACATCATTAACAACAGCATTACATTGAGGACAAGTAAATGAGCCATAAAGAAGTTCAGGTCTAACTTCAGTTGTTCGAGTAACAGTACCACTAATAGTAATCAATTGACCAATTTTATCAGTTCGAAGTTCACGTACACGTTCCAACTGAGACATATTGTAAAAAGCTACAGTAAATTCACGAAGGATAGCACCAGCTACAGAGTTTGATGAATTAGTATTAATATACATAAATTCAGGAAAATGTTTGCGAACCACATTTTGAATAGCCATTCGAATATAAGGAGTAAATCTAAATAATAATAATTATGTTTTAGTTTATCTGTATATTCAAAAAGATGATAATATTTACCTATAATATTGTTCCAATAAAGCATTAGCAAGAGTTTCATCACTTGATTGAATATGAGAGAAATCAATATAAATAGTTTGTAGATCTGTAAGTTTAAGTTGTTCGAGTTGCATCATATAAGGATAACCGATCCAAGTTGATTGAGTTGTCAAATAAGAAGAATTTTCGTCTTGATACCTAAAGAAATAAAAATATATGTAAATAATAATAATAATAATAATAATGAAATCATTACTTTTCAATAAATTTTTCAAAACTTTGCATGACTACCATAGCAGTTCGATCGATCACTTTCACAATATTATCAGGGGCAAACGCGACTCTATTGGGATAAGAAGTGGGTTGTTCTTGATCCATTTCCATATTAACAGGAGTAGAAGGAGGATAAGGTTCAGGTACAGCTTGAGAATCAAGCATAGATGTATATAATTGGTCACTTGGTATTTGATCAGTCATTGTTTAATTAACAAAAAAAAAAAAAAAAGAAAACACGAAAAAAAACACACCACAAAAAAAAATTGGCGACTTTAAAAGGGGAGTCGTGACTGATCCCCCCTCTTTCTTCAAAAAGAAAAGAAAAAAAGCGGAGATTTGGAATCATTTTTGCAATATCAAATGTTTTTAACATATATTATATATAAAAAGGAATGAATTATTATTATAAAAGAAGAAAAATGAATAAAACTATAGAATTTATACAAAATATATAATATTTGATGAAATAAAAAATATCATTATAAAGATAAGCTCAACACAAGTACCAATAATAGAGTTACACACAGCAAAAGGGCTTTGTTTTTCAAACTCAAAAGTGAGCAAGCGAAGAAAAAAACTAAAAAAACTTTCCCAGTTGGCCTTTTTTTTCTTTTTTTCCTTTTTTCTTTCTCTCTCTCTCTCACCTTTTTTCTTTCTTTTTTTTTTTCCCTTCCGTTCCTTTTACTGTTCATTGTTTCTTTTTTCTTTATTCATTCTCTTCAAACTATATTGACAAGAAACTTGATATGATGGATGACCAGCAACAAACTGCTCCTGAAACTACAAGAGGTCTTTTTGATCCTCCTGGAAAGGTATAAACCATTACTTTAAATAGAACGGATATTCTTCATCCCCATTAGTTTCAAAAAAAAAAAAAAAAAGAGATGATGTTTTATAGATGACTCATCTATTTATATTTATTAGGTGCAAATGACTACTGGTGATAAACGTCGCTCATTCAATGGACTTAGTGAAAGATATTCTTTACCTATTCAACAACAACAACAACAACAACAACGTAGACCTAGGTCTAGGTCATCTGTTACTGCTGCTAATACTATGGATATTGGAACAAGAAAAAGTTACAATAATAATAGTTTTGGTTTACATACTTTACCTGAAGAAGTGGCAAATGATAGAAAAAAGGAAGGTGGTTCAATGACTGTGGATTCTTTACAAGATATGATCAATACTTTGAAAACAATGCCTTCTAGTGATACTAATCGTCGTAAAAGTGTCAATCGTCGTTTATCTTCCGTGATGGCTCCTCCCAAACAACATATTCAAGATGAAGAAGATGAACTCTCACGTGAAGCTGCTCTTGCTGAAGCTGAAGCCAAATTGATGGGAACTTATAATCGAATGTCATCATCATCTCAAGTGGATAGTAACAATAGTCATCTTCGTCAATTGGGTTCTAGACCTTTCAGCTCTGGTGGTGAAGATCATCGTCGTCTTTCTTCAGAAAATCTCATAGTACCTTCAAATTCAAGCTCCAAACGTATGTCGTTACAACAACTACCAACCTTGAATGAAAATGTGGAAGATGGAAATAAAAATACAAATAGGAATAGTCGACGTATTCAATTCAATAAACCTCTCAACTTGGAAGAAGCAAAGAAACAACATCGACGATCTGCCTCTTATTCATCCTCTCTTTATGCAAATGAAGCAACGAATAGTGGTTGGCGTTCAAGTGCTCCTCCTCCCAATCGTCATTCTACTGGTAACTCAAGTACTCCTTTGAACTCATCGGCAATGCATTCGGGCTCTTCTCTTTCTGTACCCTCATTCAATTTGGTCCCTTTTACTCCTACTCGTGTCAACTTTTCAAGAGATGACGCCAATCCTCATCAACGTCGTCAATTGTTTATTGCTCATTTACCATTCTCTGCTTTGACTCCCTTGTTTCGATCTCGTCAATTGGTTCGTGGTACTTTACGTGTGAACAAGCGTAACCGTAGTGATGCTTATGTGGCCTGTGAAGAATTGGATGATGATATCTACGTGTGTGGCTCTCGGGATCGTAATCGTGCTTTGGAAGGTGATGTCGTGGCTGTGCGTTTAGTAGATGTAGAAAGGGTGTTACGTGAAAAGAAGGAAAAAGAAGAAGCCAAAGTGGTCCGTAATGGAGGTCATGCTCGTACACGTCAACCTGATGAAGAAGATGAAAATGAAATCATATTTGGTGGTGATGAAGATATTGATGTGGTGAAGCCTAAATATTGTGGTGTGGTTGTAGCCATTCTAGAACGTGCTCAAAATCAAGTTTTCTCTGGTACTCTTACTTTGCGTCGTCCCAATAACAAACGTGCCCAAGAAGAAACACAACAACAACAAGAAAATGGCAACAATAACAAATTATCTGAAGCACCTCGTATTGTTTGGTTCAAAGCTGTTGATAAACGTGTTCCTTTGATTGCCATCCCTATTGAACAAGCACCTACTGATTTTGTTGAGGATAGTGAATCATATGCTGAACGATTATTTGTTGTAAGTAGATAAAATTTTATATTATAATTAGTGATTGATTTCTTTTTTTTTCTTCTTATCATATTTGTAGAGCTCAATCAAACGTTGGCCTATTACTTCTCTTCATCCATTTGGTACTTTGGAACGTGAACTTGGTCATATATTTAAGTTGGATGTACAAACCATGGCCATTTTAGCAGATAACAATGTGACCCATACTGATTTCTCAGAACAAGTCAACAAGTGTTTACCTTCTATGCCATATGACTTTACTCCTATACCTGATGATCATCGAAGAGATTTCACTGATATTCGTGTATTTACAATTGATCCTTCTGGTTCTGATGGTAACAACTAAAAAAAAAAAAAAAAAAAAAAAAATACTATTAATATTAATATCAATACTTTTTTTTATTTGTTTACATTAGTTCTTGATGATGCTTTATCTATCAAAAAACTTGGAGATGATATTTATGAAGTGGGTGTCCATATTAGTGATGTGACATACTTTATAAAGGCCAATTCTCCTCTGGATAAGGAAGCTCGTGCTCGTGGTGTCCGTGTTGATTTGATTCACAAGTCTGTCCCTATGTTACCTATCTCTTTGACCCAACAAGTAACTAATTTGATTCCCAATCAAACAAGATTTGCCTTTTCTGTGGTATGGAAACTTGATTCTGATGGCAAAGTATTGGATACTTGGTTTGGAAAATCTGTTGTCAAGTAAGTCATCCAAAATTACTATATATATATATATATATTATATGAATTAATATTCCTTTTTTTTAATAATGAAATAGATCATGTATCAAGTTGACTTATGATGATGCTCAAAGAGTTTTGGATGGTAAAGGACTTGAACAGACATCAATGGATCAAACTCTTGTCTCTGGAATTGAATCGGATATTCGTATGCTTTATAAGATTGCCTCTCAACTTCATACAACGCGATTTACAACAGGTGGTAGTATGTCTCAACAACGCGAAGAACTTGGATTTACATTCGATCACCCTGTGGATAATGATCATAGCATACCCTCTGGTGTTTATATTGCTCAAAAACCCCGTGCAAGTATCACTGTCAAGGAATTCTTATTGTTGGCCAATCAAAGCGTAGCGCAAAAGATCTCAAGTCATCTCCCTGAACTAGCTCTTTTACGACGACAAGCCAAACCTTTGGAACGTAAGATGGTGGAATTAGGTCAATATGCTTCTCGTTATTTGGGAGTACAACTGGATACCTCAAGCGCTCATTCCCTGGAAAAATCCATCAAAGCCATTGAAGATGACAAGGTTCGTAAAATTGTATCAGTATTGGTTCTCAAAACAATGCAGCCTCCCAAATACTTTTGTACTGGTGTGTTGGATATTCTCAAGTTTTCTCATTATTCTTTGAATATGCCCTTATTTACTCATTTCACTGCACCAAGTCGACGTTTTGCTGATATCATTGTTCATCGTCAATTAGAATCCGCTTTAGCCAATGGTATAAATGAAGAAGAAGAAAAAAAAAAAAAAAAAAAAAAGAGAAATCATGATTTAACCTTCTTTTTTTTTTTTTATTTGATAGATCGTCACTTTTACTTGGATAGAGATACTGTACAAAAACTAGGTCAACATTGTAATGTCAAGAAGGAAGCTGCCATCATTGCTCGTGAACAAAGTGGATTATTGTTCATGTCTCTTTATCTTAACGAACGTGCAACCACCGATGAAACTAATAATATCAAGATTGTCTACCGTGAAGCTCAAGTGATTGCTGTGTTTGATGATTACTTTGATGTGATGATACCTGAACTCAATATGGAAAGACGAATTCATTTAGCAAATCTTCCCGTCTGGCGATCTGAAATGGATAGCTCTCGTCGTGCACTCACTATGTTTTGGAAAAAGGGAGTGGATACATCTACTGGTAAGCAGCATCGCTGGAGTTTATCAGATGACGAATATGAAGATTTGTTGGATGAAGAATGGGATGATGCTAGTGATTCAGCCGTGGTGAACAAACTGTCCGTATCTCCTTCACTTGTGGAACCAGAACCCTCCAAATCATCCAAACGTCAATCCATCATTCAAGCTCGACTATCCAATAGTACTTCCTTCAGTGCAGAACAATCATCACAAACTATTCAGGCTTTGGATAAGATTAGGGTCATCTTGACTATTGAAATGGTTCGAACTCCTCCATTGATCCGTGTCTTGGCTGCTAACCCATATGCTTAGGTTGATTTCTTTCTCTTTCTCTCTTTTGTTTATTTCATCCCTCCATTCAGTCTATTATATCTCTTCTTTTTTTTATATATTGTTGTTACCCATAGTATACAACCCTTTTTTATTTTTATTATTATTATTATTATTATTTTCTTTTTTTTCTTTTGTGTGTTTATTTTTTTATATATACATATTTCTTTTACTACACTCCCATCACATTTCCTTCGCTCTGTACTACTTTTTTTTTGTTGTTATTCTGCTATCTTTTATAAATAAAATCTCTTTTTTCGAAATGAACAAGCTCCCATTAATATTCCGCACAGAACTCTCAATAGCTGCATAAACGTTAGTTTACCAATGATCGTTGACTTCAAAAATAAGTTTCATTTTTATTATTTCAAAAAAAAAAAAAAAAATTGATAATGAACCGTGCTAAAATAAATCATTGAGAGGCCAAGAGTTTTTCAATTTCGGGACCAATAGATTTGGGTTCAGTGGTAGAAGCATAACGTTTCACGACCTTACCTTCACGATCCACCAAGAATTTCTAAATCATAAAAAATAAAAATAAAAAAAAAAGATGAATGATCTCCTATATCTATTTTTTTTTTTTTTGAGAACTTACTTCGAAGTTCCATTTGACACGCTTCAAACTATTCAAAACGAAAAAAAAAAAAATTATTAATTCAGCAATATACATTGTTTTTCATCAAAGTCATTTACCCAAGGATACCAGGTTGACTTTCTTTCAAGTACTTGAATACAGGAGCTTCATTATCACCATTGACATCACTATATAAATAAGATAGTTAAAAAAAGTCATCTTTCATACACACACAAAAGATATATATATATTTAAATAAAAACTTACAGTTTGGCAGTCAAAGGGAAAGTGACATTCCAGTTCAAAGTACAAAAGTTTTGAATATCTTCTTCGGATCCGGGTTCTAACATATATATAGAAGGGGAAGTCAATGAAAACCATTCAAAAAGCGTCATCTTATTATATTTTTACCTTGACCAGCGAATTGGTTACATGGAGCACCAACGATAACAAATCCTTGATCTTTATACTTTTGATATAGTTCTTCCAAACCAGCATATTGTTTAGTGAAGCCGCACTTGGAAGCCACATTGACGACAAGAACAACCTAAAAACACAGAGTTATGAATTCATGACAAATCCAATCTTTTTTTTTTTTGATTACTTTTCTTTTATATATTTTTATACCTTGCCCTTAAGATCATTAAGATTCCAATCTTGGTTTTTAATGTTTTTCACAGTAAAATCAAAGAATGATTTGGTAGCCATGTTTTATGCAATAAAATTATGTGGGAATAATAGTTAAAAGAAAAGAAAAAAAAAGAAAAAAAAGAAATAAAAAAAGGACCGCGCCAACTTTTTTTTTTAAAAAAAAGAAAATGGTGTCACTTTAGGAAAATGCCTATGAGCCGAGTGGGAGTGAGCGCCCATTGGCTATGGATTTTCTTTTGTCAGCATATATTTTTAGCCCCTCTCTAAAAAAGTAAATCCTCGTCAACGCGTTTACTGGATTTGATCAAGAAGATCACAAAAAGAACGTTTTTTTTTTTTTTATTTCAAGAAGACATATCATATAATCTAGATTCATAAAAAATTAATCTACCATGTAAATCCCGTTCATCGCAACCTATCATACGAGAAGCCAAGCGTAATACAAGTTCATATTCCTCACTATATAAGAATTTGCCTTCTGCCTTGTATCGTTTTGGATGTAATATATAATCGTTACCAATCACTTTTTTATGTTGACTATGATCCATTGTTGAAGATAATCGAGGAATATCGGCCAAAAAATCATCATATGTTTCCAATCGATGTGTCAAATTCAAATCTTCTTGCATTTTTAAAATATGACGACGAACAATAGATTCTATCATAAAAAAAAAAAAAATTAAAAGTTATTAAACAAATATAATATCATTCATTCTACTTACTTTTTTCTTTTTGTTCATGTCTTTCCCCTGTCACAGAGTGTTTCAAATAATTCACAAGAATATCCAAATCAACATCAGGAGAATCAATCAGTTTATGTCGGTAAATGTCTTCCCAACGTTCAGCATTTGCACGAATATGTTCCATCCAAATTCCTTTCGGTAACGGTGGTGCTAAATCAGAATTATCATATTCACAATCCCTAATTCAAATATATACATATATAAAAAAATTAAGTGTCTTCTTTCATCACTAAAAAAAAAAAAAAAAAAAAAAAAAAAAAAAAAGAGGGAGAGAGAGACTATGTACCTATTTTGATCATCTAAACCATAAGCAGCTTTGATTAACATCAGAATGACCACCATCACTTGATAACCTTCATTGACATGTCCATCATCCTTTGTTTGACTCCAATGTTGATAAGGGTATCTTTCATACATAGTTTGAGCACAAAAATAGAATTCCACTATAAAAAAAAAAAAAATAGTGAGAAAAATGACCATCTATTTTCTATTTGTTATTTACCTGGTAAATACAATTGAGTACAGAATCGATGAATCAATAAGGATGTATTGAATTTTGGAAGTTCAAGGCCACATCTATGAACGAATGCTGATGTAAACTTAACAGTATCTCTTTCCAAATCTTCAAGTCGAGGGAATTGTAACATAGATGTCAGATATCGTAAATCTACTAAGCGAAGTGATGCTTCTGGGAACTCCTTGAGTATATGAAGATATGGTAGTCGCATTGTCGTACACCATCTATGGATATCATTCAACATGACAGGCCAACCAAGGTAAACACATGTGATATAACAAAACACCAATGCGTGCCGAAAGAAAAGAGGAGGCCATTGTACTGATTTTGTTTCTTTCGTCTTATTGTATTGGGTAGAATGTCCATTGTCATCATTATCGTTGTTATTGGTATCGTTATCATCATCATCATCATCAGTATCGGATGCTTCCAAAAGTGTATCAGGATTGTCATTCATAGGTCGTTGTTCTGTAGGACCATTTTTAACATAGGCGTCTACTAAGGTAACCTTGCTGTCGTTAACATACAAAAGCCAGAGTTCGCGAGCTACATACTATTTATCATGTATAAATGATTTAAAATAAATTCCAGTTGAATATATATCGTACTTACTTCAAATTCAGCAGGGAATGAAAGTTGTTCCACAAATGCACGGGACATGACTTGAAGTACGTATTGATGAATTCGTTTCACAGCATCTTGTAATTCGGCACCGTATAAACCTGTAAAAAAAATAAAATAAAATAAAATAATCAGTTTCAATGAAATAGAATATAATATTATAACCGTACGAGATTCTTTTTGTTCAGTTGTTACTGCCTTCTTTCTAGCCGACATTTGTACACCAATAATAGCATCGTCATCACCCGCTTCTTCTTGATATCCCTATTAAAAAAAAAAAAAAAAAAAAGTGAATACAATAATATAATATTCTACAAATCATAAACTTACCACCATTTGATGACCATATTTACACACGTAGTAACCTTCAGCAGCTTTCTTATACTTGACAGTTCCACAGATAGGACAAGGATGTTTTTTGAATGTAGGCATAGTTGATAATAATTGTTGAGATAGAATAAAAATAAAATAAAATAAAAATGAAAAAAGTGGAAGGAGGTATACAAAATAAATAAAATAAGATAAATAATTAAAAAGATAAGAATTAATCCTTGTTGTTGTTCTTTTTGTTTTCTTCGTTGGTAATAGTATAGGCGTTTTCGTCCAAGATTTGATCTAGTTGTTGTTTCAATTGATCAACCCAAGAAGCTTCAATAAAAAGGTGAGTATCGTCAAGATCTTCAATCACAAAGTTGTTGCGTTTATTGAGATTCAATACGATCTGCTTAACAGTAGTGTCACACTCTATAAGAACCCCTTTAACTGCTTTCACCATGGATGGACAACAAAAAAACCAAAAAAAAAAAAAAAAAAAGAAAAAAAAACTAAAATTTTATTGGACTGTCGTTTTTCCCCCCTCAAAAAAAAAAAAAAAGGAAGCGCTCATTCAAAATTATGATAAAAGTACAACTGTCATAAAAGAATCATATAAAGAAGCATAGATAACATAAACATAACATAAAACATAAAAAAAAGTTTGACTAATAAAAAATAAAAATTATAAAGTACGCTTCATATCCATCGGATTTAACGTTTTCCAAGGTTTAGATTTTGCACGTATCTGACGACGAACAGTTAAAAATTTTTTGTTCTTTAAAGTTTTAAATCGACCCCAACAACAACCACGAGATCGATGTGGAAGATAAGTGGCTGCAATCATAGCCCAAGAGAGACCTTGTTCATATCCTTGCTGTAATAACATATCTTCGGCTGGTGTCCAAGGGACTCTGATTTGACTATTCATTTCCCCTGACGAATGACTACGACGCCGTCGATAAGGTAATATAGCACGACAATGTAGTTCATATAATCTACTAGTACTGTGGATGTTATTGTCACTATAGGCTCTTCGATGATGATTGTAAAAAATAGGTTGCTGAGGTGATTTTACTTGAATGTCCTCCGTATCATATGATTCACCATCATCATCATCATCATCACTACTACTATTACTATGATATGATATTACAGGACTAGGTATATAATGATTAAATTTAATTTCACCATCTAGATCATTGGATGAGCATAAAAGATGTTTGATGGACATAGGATTCATTTGAGTCATAATGAATTACTATTACAATATTAATAAATAATAATAAAAAAAAAGGATGAAAAGATCAAATAAAATAAAAAAAAAACCAAAAGAGTCTTTTATATTCTTTGGATTTATGTTTGCCGATTATCCTCCATCTACTAATACGGTTTCTAAGGGATAAAAAAAAAAATAAAAAAAAAAATAGGGGAATGCAAAGATTAGCTGCTGGATGATTCAATGTATTACCATATTAAGGATAATATCTCCATACCAGGAAATGATTATTCACTTTTCTCCTTTAAAATAAACAAATCACTTTTTTTTTTTTTTACCCCCTTTATTTCTTCATTTTTGGTGAATTTATCATATCATCCTCAAATATTGATTGGTGGGCGTCGTTTTTTTCTTTTTTTTCTTTTACCCTGCATTTGGATCATCCTATAGAACTGTTTTTTTAAAATACAACTGTTTCTAAATACAAACAATTTACTTTTGACACGCCAATCCCGATGAGAGTGTATAAATAAATAAAATCATGTTCATCCTTTGCATCATCATTTGTTCACATTTTTACGCCATCTTTTTTTTTATCATTTTCTACCCCCCTCTCTCTCTCTCTCGTTCTCTAGTTACATCAAACAAGGATGATAACATCACCAATATCCTTCCTTGTCTTTTACGGCCAAAGCGTTTTTTTTTTTTCATTCCCAATGTTTGGGCAAGGATGATCGTCATCATAAAATATCATCAAAAGTCATCATCATATGAATATCTTCTTTGCAAATGAAGACATAACTCCTTTGTATCCCTTCTCGTTTTCTTCTTCACACATATTCTCTCTCTCTCTCTCTCTCTTTTTTTTTTTTTAATTTATACCTCTCATCCCTACTCCTAATAGACCAAGCGACACCAATATAAAATATATATATGGATTTGAAAATATTTTCTTGATGCCACTTGTGCATCCATAGCTAAAATAAGGATACGGAGATTTTTATTGATGAAGGCGCGGTATGTAATGTATATATAAATATAGATGTGTGCATATGTCTAATAGATGTAAATATATATATAAAACTATTCTAAGTGTTGTTGCTGTTCCCATGGTTTTGGCCGTGCTTTCAATTTCGGTTGACTTGGCTCACCTTCATTCAATTTATTTGGAATCTGTCGAATACCTATCATCCATCAACACATAAAAAAAAAAATCAATGTTGTATCCTCCAATTTTTCATTTGTATTCTATTCAAATGTGTACCTGGTATCTCCTGTCCAGTTTCAATCATTTCAACGATTTGCTGGAAAGAGAATTTCGGTGGTATTGTCACTTTTTCTCCGCCTTTGGTAGTTTGTTCTGTTGTAGATGCTTCCAATGTTGTTGTTGTTGTTGTTGTTGTTGTTGTTGTTGTTAATTCCTCATGTGTGTCTTGCTGGTTCTTTGCTTTCCAATCTTGATACTCGTTAAAGTCGAATGCTTCAACAAACCTGACCAAAAAAAAAAAGATAAGTTTCTGTTATAAAATAACACCCAAAGATAAAAAAAAAGTTACAGTGAGTTACTTTGTATAATAAAACCATTTCGCTTTTTCAAGCATCTCTTCTTTGTTGCCTTCTTGTTTCTTCATAATGGACGAAACACCAGCCTAGACAAAATATAAAAGTGAGTACAAAAATAAATGATTTCTGTTAAAAATAGATATTACGTTGAATCGTTCGTCATTGTCAAAATCATAACCAATAAAAGACAAAAACACGTCCTCCTTGTTGGCCATTGGAAAAGTTGGGTGCAAAAAGTTCAAAAAAAAAAAAAAAAAAGAGAAACGACAAAGAAACGAGAAAAAGAAAAAAGGTAAGTATTTTTAATCCCAGACAAAACATTTATTATATAACTAATCTATTTGCACTGAGAGTTTCCCTTGAATAAAGTCTATGAATTGTTGGACTAACCAAGTATCTTCCATATCAGGGCCAGCTTGATCCAATTTGCCTAGTTCCAGATCTGCGAAATCCCGAGATATGACACCAGCATCCGCTCGTAAATTCAGTAAAATTCGTACAGTATCCCTATTGAATTCCGGATGACCTTGTATAGTGATACATTGTCCATCATTGGAGACCATGGAATGAATAGGTGTATGAGGACTAGTTGTTGCCAAACATTGGAATCCAATGGGTAATTCAGTAACATGATCTTGATGAACTTGATTCAATCGCTATATAACATATAAAATGATAAAAAAGTTTTCGTTCATCATCATCACTTTTTTTTTTAATATATCTTACCAAAACTTGTTTATCCGTATGGAAAAATTGTTTACCAAAAGGAGTCAAAGAGATTTCATAATATCCAAGCTAAAACATCATCATAGGAGTCAAAAAAAAAAAAATTAAACGAGAAGGATATATAAATGTCAATTGATTCTACATTGTCAACCACTTGTTTTTAAAATATGTACTTTACCTCCCAACCCTTTGGATTTTTGCCACACTTGCCACCAGCAGCAAGAGCAATGATTTGATGACCAAAACAGATCCCTACGAGTTTTTTCTTATTGGGTTGTTGCATTTGTTCTTGAATAAATGAGATAAGTTTGAGAATCCATGGTTCATCTTGATATGCTGTAGCTGCCGAACCTGTAAGCACAATGGCATCAAACCGACTAGTGTCAGTAGGGTATTCTTGCTTGTGAACAACATCGAAATATTCCCAACTCACTTGATCTTGTTGTTGTTGCTTGGATACAGCTTTGGCGAATGCTTGCGAAAACATATGAGGATAATCTCCATGCTTTTCAAGTACTTGAGGCTTTGGTGTATCACAAACTAAAAGAGCAAGGTGAAGCTTTGTCATGGATAGGGTCGATTTAAGGAAAAAAAAAATAAAAAATAAAAGAAAAAGGGAAAAAAGATAGGGAACGGAAAGAAAGATAAACCTTTTTGATACTCTTTTTTTTTTTTCGCACGAATGACAAATTTATCTCACTGGTGCTACTGTTGAGGGCGGGATTCAAAACCTTGTCTACTAATATGCATCTTTCGAACAATACTCATTTTTCACACAAATCCTTTAACAAAGATATTTCAAAAGAAGGAGAGGTTTATTATTAAAAAAAAAAAGTATATAACAATTGATATAATCTTATCTTAACTAAATAAATATCTAATATTTTCAATCATCATCTAATTCTTCATCCCCTAATTCAGCTTTGACCCTATCTTTCAATGCGTCTACACATGCTACTTTACGTTCCAAGATATCATCCAAATCATTCAAATAATTTTCGTATTCAGTGGTCACTTTCTTACCATTGTCAGTCATCACCTTGATAGCATTCAAACGGTCATCTTCTTCATTGAAATCATGGTAGCTGGATACTGTCAATGTCAATCTGGCAATCATCCTCTTTTCTTGTTTGATGCAATCTTCCAATTCTTTGATTTGAGCTCGATGTAATCGGACAAAATCACGTATATGTTCCACAGATACTTGATCATTGCCATTAGAATCCGCAGTAGCAGGTGTAATTGATGGAGGAGTGAATAATGATGATGATGATGATGATGGTGGTGGTATTGTTGTTTTATTTTGTGGTGATTCGCTGGCATCGTAATATTCCTCGTTAGATGTACCAGAAGGTCCAGGTATAGATGCTACGGTAGAGGTTTTACGTGTAGCAGAGGGTGATGATGGAGGAGCTGATTTGATATGATCATTTGAGTAACGATAAAGTTGTTGCGGACTGCCTGGTGAAGGAGAAGTATTGGAATTTTCTGATTTGAAAGGACCATCTCCGGGTGGTTGTTTGAAAAATTCCTCAGGTGGTGATGATAACCTTCGAAGATAGTTTTCCTGTCGATGTGGTGTTGTTGATCCAATCCAAGTTCGTTGTGTTCGAGGTGTTCCCATTGCTCCGTTGCTGGTTGTATCCAAGGGAAAATCGACATCCATTAGATTTTCCGTCACATCTTCATCCCAAAGAGCATCGTATGTTGCCACGCTTTGAGCATCGTCCCGTTGACTACTGCTATTTTGTCTTTGATATGAGTCATCTATATGTTCATCCTGCTGTGTATCTTGTTGTGGTGATGATTCCGCTTGTAATCTTGGATCTGATTCGCCTTTCAATTCTTTCACACGATCAGCATATCGTAAAGTATTGAGTGTATGTTCACTATTGGAATGGTTTGGTGAAATAGTTGCTATCATACATGTTCGAGAATCACCGACAAAAGAGTCCCGTAAAACCTAAAGCAAAATGGGAAATAAAATATGAATTTCAATAGAGATGATATTTTTTTTTCAACTATATAAATTATTACCTGGGTAAGCTTACTTCCTCTGAATGGTGTATGTTTTTTATCTTGATCAAGAGCACGAATACATTCTTTCAAAGCTAGAAGACTTTTGTTGATTTCTGCACCTTCCAACCTAATCGATCAACAAGAAATAAATAAATAAATAAAATAATAATGGTTGAAAGTTTTTCAATTTTTTTTTTTTTTTTTTTTTTGCTTTTGACTATATCTACCTTGTCTTTGTATTGGCATCACCTCGGTCCACCCCACGTTCACTTCCTGCCAAATCGATAAAACTAAGTTTGCCATGGATACTATCAGCTAATGTGTCCTTCAATAAAACTTGCAATACCGCATGAGACCGTGATGAATTGTCGTTGGCACCAGTTTTTCCCGTTGTTCTTGATCGATTTCCAAAATCAAAGATTTGTAATAATCGATCTAGGTCGCAAATAGGATGTTCACGTAAACCAGCAATCACCACATTACTGTTACCATCGTCTCGAGGAATAAGTTGTTTGCGTTGATTTAACAAGTCGTAGAGTTTACCTTGATATATTTCATAGAATCCAACAGAGGCTGAAAGGTGTTGATATTCAGGATCTTCCAGCATTTCGAAAATATCTTTGGCAGCCATAATATAAAGACCATGTTCAGGGTCCAACATGGTATAAGTTTTTCCCGAGCCAGTTTGTCCACTATCACACAGTAATGTTAGTAACCTATTATCTGGATGTCAATTCTTTTTTTTTTTTTTCTACTCACAATGCAAAACAAGTTGCTTTGCCACCACCAAATACATAGTGTACCAAAGGTTTTGCTGTCCGATGATATATCTAAATTTGGGGAAAATGAGAACCAAAACAACATGTCATTGCATTTCTTTTTTTTTTTTTTAAAAAAAAAATCTTACCTCAAGATTGGATGAATCCGAGTCAAATGCTTCATCAAATGTGAAAGAATGTTGTTCAGTATATCGAGTAAGATCCACACGCGTTCTATCATGTATGTATAAAAAGGGAAAAGAATCGATGAATATAATCTTGTTTAGATCTATTATTTCTTTATATTTTATACATACTTTGGAGCATTCAATTGGATAGTATGAGCACCAACAAGTTGAGATATATCACTTTCACCATTGGATAATTCTTTCTTACTGAGTGGTCGTTTACGAACACATACACGTATTCGTTGTTGCAAGTCGCTTGATAAATTTTGATGGAAGTTGTTACGTATTGTTTGAAGGTTGTTGCGTACTGGTGAAACTTGTTGTGTATGTTTTGAAGACGCATAGGAAAGTTGTCGATTGAGATTAGGTGAAGTGTCCTGTCGGTTGATGGTGTTTCTTGGTAAAGTTTGCTGAAAGTTGTTACGTAACGGTGAAACTTGATGTGTATGTCTTGAAGGTGCATAGGAAAGTCGTCGATTGATACTAGGTGAAGTATCTTGTCGATTGATGGCAGTTCTTGGTATGGGAGTTGTCAAAACTTGTCGTTGCTGATGATGTTGTACCTGTTGTGTAGCTGGTGCTCCAAGTGTCAACCGCCTAGCTTTTCGATCAGGGCTAGGTAACTTGCTGGGAGCTCGTTTCTTTTGTTGTTCAGTTAGGGATATTGGTGAACGCTGTTTCCGTACTTGATGTTGTAACTGTTGTTCCTTTTTCTGACGCTGCTGGCGTTGTTGCTGTTGTAATTTCACTTCGTGAGCAAGTTCCATAAATTTTCTCTTATCATCTATGGAGCGTACACCAAGCTTTGAATAATCTTGCATGGACAGCTTGATTAAAATAAATAAATAAATAAATAAATAAATAAGAACAGTATGATACCTTATAAATGGTTCTTTATCTTTTCCTTTTTTTTTTTTTTCTTTTTTCTGTACCTGTGATAAATAATCGAGTGTGGGTACGCCTTTGGATAGTAAACTAAATAATGTAAAACAATTCTACAATAAGTAAACCATATTCCAAAAATAAAAACCATCGTTTTCAATATTTATATAAACTTACTCAGGATAATACTAATAAGAAAGGGGGAAAAAAAGTGCAAAGATAAAGGCAAGTGAATATTTTGCACATTCTTTTTTTTAATACAGTTTATTCATTAAGTCTTACCTGTTGTAAATCGTATTTTTTCAATGTATTTAAAAAAGCTGTTGTACTCATCATGTGTGAGTAATTGGTAGAGTAGAGTCAAATAAAAGAATACAGTCAAACACTGTGAATGAAAAAAAAAAAAAAAAAAAGGAAAGGGAAAGGTGCGATAATAACTGTCGCGAAAAAAAAAAATAGGTGGAGACGTGACTACACGTTTTTCGGTCTAGAAACGTTGAGGCATAAAGCGGCAGTTGAATGAAATTGAAGAATGAACAAAACGAAAGAAATGAGTCAAAGCAGTCTATTCAATGTGTAAAATAATAGAGAACAAGTACAATTTTTTTTTTGTTTATTTCTTAAATATAAAAAGGGAAAGTGAGGAATGGTTATTTTTTTAAAAAAAAAGAATACTAAATTCAAGCAGGAGTAACGGAGGTTTGTAATATATATCGTTCATCTTCGTTGAGTTGTTGGCATATTTCCAAAAAGTGATTGGTATTGTGAGCCGAGCAGTTGCGGAAAAAGTCAATCAAGTATGTCTATAGAAAAAAAAAAAAATACGTTTAGTTCCCTTTTTAAATCGAAATCATAAATTTTGATATTTACCTTCATATCTGCTTGATATATGGGATCATTCTTCAAATCAGGATTATTTTCTTCATCATCATCATCACCCAAATTGTCCAACATATCTATAAAATAAAAGGATCAAATAATAAGTTTTAAGTCATTGTATCTTGTTCAGAGTATCTCAGTCTTAGTTACCTGATAGTAAGTTGTAATCTAGGCGAGAAGAGTAACCATTATCATCGCCAACATCTTCCCAATCACCATCCTAAACCGCATTTATAAGAAAAAAAAGGGCCATCACTATTCTCTTCTTCTCTTTTTCTTTTTTTACTTTTTTTTTTATTTCAAACTTACTTCATCTCCAATCGATTCAGCATCTTCTTGAGGACCTTGAGCAGTAGGCAAAGAATTTCCCAAATCAGCTACAAGCAACTTGATAATCTTCATTGGTAAAGGTATGAGAGTGTATTGATCAGGATCTATAACCAGAAAGAAGAGAAAAAAAAATCCACAAGTTATTAATTGTATCTATATCTTCTATCTATATATATATATTAAAGGACTTTACTTTTCTTAGATTTTGATCTGGTCACAATTCCAGCATTTGGATTCACAACAATTTCACCCTTCACTTTCATATTTTGTAAACGAGGATCATTGATGAGGAACACCTTGGATAAAGCGATTGCACTATAGTTTTAAGAGGATATTAAAAAAAAAAAAAGATCAGAAAAACCACAAAATAAATCATATTATCTAAATAAGTTACCTGACTTTGAGAGTATAATAACCAGAGAAACTTTCATAATTATCTACCCAATGAGTCATCAATATATCCAATCCACTCTTTCCATTGATGGTTGTTGTAGAGAGGAATTCAAATACAGAATCTTGTTGAGAGTTGATAAGTTGTGCAAAGATAAGGACAAGAGACTAGATAAAGATATGAATATAGTGAGACAATTATCTTATATTTTATCCTAATGTTTGAATTTACCTGAATGAATGGCTGATAACTTGTGGATTCTAATCGAACTAGAACAGCGTTCAAGAGATCAGGCAAAACAGGGGCGATGCTACTTCCAGTCTAACAAAGAAAAAAAAAATATTAGTTCACATCATCATGCTATATTTTCATGCTTACTTTTTGGATCATTGTCACAATCAAGTCACCAACAAATAAAGCTTCGGATTCAGTTCCAGTTGGTTCCAAGAGTTTGGCCACAAAATGAATAACATAGTCCAAACCTGATTTACCAGATTGATCACGCCTAAAGAAGGTCCTAGTTAACTATTTATTCTATTTTGTGAAATGCTCTTCATTTTTTTTTTTTTACCATCTAATAATATGATCACTATCCTTAATGAGGAACTGCTTCAGGCATTCTTGAGTACTCTAATGATATGAATAACAAAGTTTATGAATGAATGTAAATCATCGATGACTTATAGATAGATATATATTTATAAATGTATTTACCTGCAAGACTTCATTATCAGGTATTTGCCAAGCAAGCTGCATCAAAGCGGGATACATTTGTTCAGTGAATTCATTGGGTAGAGGTGAGGGACCAAAATGAATCAGGGCTGTCAATAAATCGATGGCAGACTATATAAAATAATGAAGATTAAGCTACCAATCACCAACAATCCGTCCTTTCTCTTCATTTTATACTTACTGCTAAAATAACTGGATCAGTGTTGGCAGTGGTAAAGACCTCACCAATGAATGGAAGTGATCGAGTACAAAGAGCAGGATAATAAAGACTGTTTTTCGCAAATTCTTCAAATACATCTAGGACGTAACTTGTAATGATAGTATCCGAAGGGAATCTTCTCCAAACATCCAATACAGCAGAAGTTAATGTTTGTTCATATTGAGCCGTCACTTCCTTGTTGATCTAATAAAAAGAAGAAGAAAAAGAAAAAGAAATGTTAATCGTATCTTCTATACCAAATCAAAAAAAAAAAAAAAAATTACCTTCACACTTGATCCTAATGTATCTAAGAGCAACATTAATGATTCTTCAGTGGTCAAAGGTAATAGTTGGCAGGTAAGTTCCATGATAGTGGCTTGATAAGGAGTAACATATTGAGCATCTAAATATTTGGAATAACTAGATTATTTAAGAGCGTATCAAATTAGTAAAATGTTAGTTCAATATTTTATATTTTCTTACTTGTTCAGAGCACGAAAGGCAGAGATTTTGACGGGAACTCCACTTGTTGGATCTTGAAGAGCATTAACAGCAACAGCCACATATTGGGAGGCCATTTCCGCAGGTAATACTTTAGCAAATTCGGATGCAAAAGTAAATGCACGACCTTGTAAAAATGGGAAATCTAAAAACAATATTAAAAACAAATTAAAATTCACATCATCCTATCATTCATATTATTCTACAATTCTTTCTTTGTTATACCTGTAGCTTTCATATCTTCCAAAACAACGTTATCAAATAAACCCTTCAAATCAAATAACACATGTCGATATTCATCATTCTGGGCTTCCACCAATTCTTCAGCTACACGACCAATAGCTAAAAGAGAAGCTTCCTGGATCTTCCACCTAAATCATAATAATAATAATAATAATAATAATAATAATATTAATATTAATAATAATAATAATAATAGTAATAATAAGGTATACGCACTATTATCCATTTATATCCAGTACTCTTTATGAAATGATACTTACCAATCACTATTTCCAGCAGCACGAGATTCATTTGATTCTGTAATATGTCGTTGAGCAGTTTTTGACAAGGCATTGAAGAAGGCAGTAGGATAGGTTTCTTCCAAGGACTAAAGACCAAGAATAAATGAATAAAAAAAAATGAATATATAATGATTATTATTATTATTATTTTACCGATAGAGCATCAATGGCAGCCACTCTAGCATTGAACGAAAAGGTATGTTCTTCTTCATCGGCAACATATTGATTAATATCAGCTAACCAATTTTCAGCTTGTTCTTGGGTGATTTGCATATAGATGATGAGTACATATAAAAGTTGTTCAAAAAAGTCGGTATGACCATCAGGAGTGACGAATAGATGACGAACGGATTTTTTGTTGCTGGAAGCTACCACGAAATCAAACAGAGTATATAATAGACTTTGGAAACCAATTTCATTCCCATCTGAATCTTGGAATGATTCAGCAACATCACCAGAATCACTAACAAATTCTTGTACATATCGATCCCGTAAATTGTAAATATCATTCCAGATTGGTTCAAACAGTTTTGGTAAAGCCTCGATAATAAATTTGGGATATTCATCACTAAGAGCACGGATACACTTGATATAAAATATATATTTAATACAAAATAAATAAATAAAAAGTAAATCATGTTACCTTTACTACATCCATTTTGAGACCATATTCTTCAGTTGCTTTTTCTGCATTGTCTTGAACATGATGACTGAGAATAGAGTTGAAAGCTTCCAACCATTGAGGAATAAGAGGACCAACATATTGTTCCGCCAAAGTAGGATTTTCTTCCCGAAGAGTAGATAACATTTCAACGCAACTACTAAAGATATTGACAGCTCGACCACGAGTACGGAATGAATAGATCTATTTCAAATACAATAAAAAAGAATGGTGAGTTTCCACTATAATATATCCTTAAAACTTACATTATCAGAAGTTAATATTCTATACAATTCAGGAAGTAAAACAGGGCCGACTTGAGGTAATTGCTGGACACTAATATCTTGTTTCACCATTTCAAGTAAGACACGCATAGCACCATGAACACTATCAGCACTATTCGACTTTAAGTAAGCAATCAAGATATCCAGTAAATTCGGCCAGTCTTCTGGAAAATCATCATGAGCAATCTTGGATACAACATAAGCACTAACTACACGAATCTTGGATTCAGAATCGGCCAATCCATTAACGATAACCTCGCGAACCATTTTCTTGCTCTGACAAAAAAAAAAAAAAAAAAAAAAAAAAAAAAAAAAAAAAAGAAAAGAAAGAAAGAAAGAAAGAAAGGTTATGGTTAATTGACTGCGGTCAATATATTCAACAAAAGTAAGATTACTTCTTGGGGAGGTTCAGGACCAATAAACTTGTCATCATGCTTGGGAGACCAATGAGTAGTAACATAACTTTTCAAAGTCAATGCAGCTAAGTAATCAATAAAAAAAAAACCAAGTTAAGAATAAATATGGAAAGTTAAAAAAAAAAAAAAGATATTTGCATATAAAATCAAAAAAAGGATATTTGACGATGAGGAACACTTAGTTCTTGAGAAACTGTTAATCGAGCCAAACTGACAGGATATTCTAAGAAAGAAAGGAAGTGAAGTAGGACACGGTTAAAAGAGAATTAGATAGAGTTTTTTTTTTTTTTTTTTTTTTTCTGAAAGTTTACCTGGAGCATTGGCGAGCTCTTTCAAATGAGCTTCAGCAGCAGACCGAATATCATAATTACTATCTGCAACTCTCAAAAGAGTTTCATAAGTAGCTTGATCCATTAAGTAAAAATGAGTAATGTCAGATCAAAAAGTAATGGGAGCAAAGAGAGAAGAAAAAAAAAAAAAAAAAAAAAAAAAAGAAAAAGAAAAAAAATGAGACGCGATACCAAAGACACCAAAAAAAAAAAAAAAAATTGAAATTCCGTTGACACGTTTTCTTGAGATATTTACCTTGATAGATGATGAAACAGTATAACAAGGATTAAATGATGATAGATGAAAGTGGATTATACTGTAGATATCATTCTGGAAACTTTGTTTAAAAAATAATATCTTTATATTCTTTCCAACAAAAAAAAAAAAAAAAAAAAGCATTATGTTTTGCAACCCCATCGCCATACTCGCATATGATTGGCCAGAATTTGATCCCCGAATCGAGCCAAATTGTAGCAAAAAAAGATACTGAGATGAGACTACCAGGGGTCGAACCTGGAATCTCCTGATTCGTAGTCAGACGCCTTGTCCAATTGGGCCATAGTCCCTCAGCTGTCGTTTAGACCATGATCATCATTATAAAGCCAAACGGCTGGGTTTGAAAAATTCCGGCAACTCCAGTTATAAACGGAATCAAGTTACACCAAAAAAAGTTGTATAGAGATTTTATAGCTGATTACATTGTGTTTACTTCGATGAAAATGGATGTGAAATCATTTATTAATTCTCCTTTACGATCCATCAAATTTTATCAGTGTTCTATCGCATTTATTAATCAGAAATGGACGGTTTTTCACCATAAATAATGTTCAAGCCCAGCCGTTTGGCTTTATAATGATGGTCACGGTCTAGACGTCAGCTGAGGGACTATGGCCCAATTGGACAAGGCGTCTGACTACGAATCAGGAGATTCCAGGTTCGACCCCTGGTAGTCTCATCTCAGTATCTTTTTTTGCTACAATTTGGCTCGATTCGGGGATCAAATTCTGGCCAATCATATGCGAGTATGGCGATGGGGTTGCAAAAGTTAATGCTTTTTTTTTTTTTTTTTGTCTCTGTCCCTTTCCTTTTGCTTTCACTTTCACACATGATTTTAGGAATGTGGTAAGTTTGAATTAAAACGATAGTGATAAAAAAGAACTGACGCGTGATTTTTTTTTTTTTGTTCTCAACTATTTAAAATATCTGATTCACTTCTGCATGGTAGCAGTTTTTTTTTTTTTAATGGAAACAAATCTATTATGACACAAGAAAAAGTACAATGGATATTGTACTGTTTATAGGTAATGAATAAAGAATAGGGAATGAATTATGCAATAGAATGGTCTGGTATAACATGAATACTTATTTTTTTTTTATTATTATTATTTGTTTTAAGGTAGAAAAAAATGGTAAAAGGAGAAAAGGTTGTGGGTTTGCTGAACGATGGAAAACAAGAAGTGTTTTATCTAGTGAATATTTTCTTCTAGGACTAATTCAGTTTTAACATATAAATTGCCATGACTTTCTCAACATTGTTTCAACCATCATTACCAAGGACTAGCCACGACAACTTTTTCTACATTGCCTTCCAACAGATTGTATTAAAAAAAAAAAAAAAAGTAACTCAACAAATGACAATGACTATGTGATAATTGGTTCAGTGTGAGTAATATATGTGTGAGAAGGAATAGTGAATTTTATCGTTTTTCGATTTCTCTATCTAACCACTCCTTATTTGTTTTGTTTTAGGGTTGCTTACATAGAAGAATCGTTATTAAAAGGAAATTCTATTATATCCTATGGTTGAAATTGCTTATACTTGGATACTTCGATCATCACTTTCACCCTTACCCTCTCTATATTCATAGTTTAATTCTCTTTACTTCTGATAGTGATATTGTATATTAATCTCGCATAAGATTGTCCTTTGCCATTTTTTCATTAAATAAAAAGAATATCTACTTTTATACCCCTGCTTTTATATTTTTGGAAATGATCTTTTTGATGATGAAGGAATAAATAATAGATAGACGAGAGGATAATAATACGTAAAGGATGAATGGGTAATAATTTTTTTTTATTCAACTCTGTTTTATTAATTGATCCAATGTATGGTCATTAAAGGGGTAAAAGAACAGGATTTCGTACTCCACTCCACTTTTGGCATATGCTCTTTTCTTTTTTTTTTTTTTTCTTCTTTCTTTCTTTCTTTTTTTTTTTTTTTTTTTTTGTTGCTCTCCTCTTTTCTTTTTCTTTCTTTTTCTTTCTTTCTCTGCTCCTCTCATCATCAAAATACCATTGCAATTCTCTTCAGTATACCAAAAAAAGGTAAGTAACATTAGAAAACTTCGTTTGGGGTTTGAACATTGTGATATTCATATACTATATATCGCTATGCATTTGAAATGATTTTAAAACTTGTAGGTAGAGCAACGTGACAATCGGATGCTCAAGGTGGGTAGTTGAACAACTACTCTGATACGATCTCGAAAGGAAGTAGAAATAGTATTGGCATTATAGTCCAACTGTTAGATAGCAGTGAATAAAGGTAAAAAAAAAAAAAAAAAAAATTATGATATTAAAAATCAAATGAAAGATCAAGAATCATGATTGCAACAACTGTAGATCAGTGAAGGGTCAGATTTATAGATTGTTAGTTTGAACTATTGTACTCACATTGTATTTTTTTTTTTTTTTTTCGTAGTGGTCAAGGCAGTGATTATTGTGCTTGTCTGTTTCCAATAGAATTCTCGATAAAATATTCAACACTCTCACTAGTTTTAGCTTCGAGCATCTGGATATACGTGGCGATTTAGTTGATGTCAATTATTATTATTATTATATTGAATGCTTTTTAATGGAAATAAATTGTATTTATTGATATATCGACTAGTTTAATGAATATCTGACAAATGAAATTGTTTTATGGTATGATGACTTTGTCTATAGAGCGTGAAATGCAGCATCCATCATTACATATAATCAATCATTATATATAATCCGTCAAATCATCATCAATACATTGAAAGGTTTGTCAGCAAGATATATTGTTTCAAGAACGGTCTCTCTTTTTTTTTTTTTCAACCTTGATTCACTTTTTTTTTTTTTTTTTTTTTTACCCCCATTACATCCATAACTATCAAAAATAAAGAAGCACACGGTAGTGATATAAGAATGGGAAATGAGTATAAAAATAGAATCAAATTGAACGCATGCATACAATGAACGAGTAAAAAAAAAAAAATCTTATAAGTAAACATATGCCGTCTACTTTTGCATCCATAAAAAAAGAAACACAGAGTTAAAAATAGTTGATTTATACATAGTAGGTAACATTATGTATTTTTTTTTAATAATAAAGTTTCGTATTTGGTTGATCAAAGATGAGAGAGAAGGATCTTTTTGTTCTGATTATGACCGACATCAGTCTATTACAAAAAGAAAAAAAAACAATAAAGCGGATGATGGCGAATGCTGCTTGTTCCCGAAGCATCGTTTTACCCCTGGAGCGTTTGGATGACACGAGGAATAAGGGAGGCACATTTTATGAATCCATTACAATTGAATAGGATTATCTCCCTCTATATTACTACAATAGAAAAAGTACCATATAAATATATAGATATATATATATATATTTATAGATTGTATATATTCAGATGCATTGGTTTATTGATTGATAAGATTTCTATGCTAAAAAAAAAAAGTACACATGTGAACTAAAATAGAGTAAAAAAAAAAAAAAAAAATGAAGCTATATAAAGTTTTACAATGTAATGATGGAAAGAAAAGCAGGACGAAGTTTCATACTAGAAGGATTTTTGACAAATATGGGTAATGGAGGAAGAGACTTGTAATTACGACCATCATGCACGTGTCTAAATAAAATCAAATAAAGTTCAGTTTAAAAAAACGTGAGATAAAGTACTTTTTTTTTTGAATTGATGATCATGCATATACTTACTGTTGAATGAGTTGCCGTAAACTGGTCAAAGTGCAGGCCCCTATACCAGCACCACATCCTTGGGTCAAAGAGAATCCAGCCGTTGTCATATAACCAATTGGATCACAAGGTACGCCATTGTCATCCGTGTTTATCGCATGAATGGAAGCATTCTGTACAGGTTTTCCTCCATCAGGCATAACAACGTGTACTTTCACTATTGCTCGTTTCCAATCCCTGTCAATCGTATCCTTGTCTAATGATATATTTCGTCGTTGGAATATTGTTGATAAATCCATAGGCGAATTCGATGATAAACCCGCAAGTAGTAGTCGTTGTTCTTGAATAATCCAGTATTTTGGTGAATACGATGATGATGATGATGATGATGATGATGATGATGATGATGATGATGATGATGATGATGATGAATCCAAAAGTATTTCAAAAGGAGCCTCAAATGGATACTTGGTATTTGAGATATTATAGTTAACCCGTTTTGCTGGAGGTCTTTTTAGCCATACTTGTTCCGCCTGTTGTTTGTATTGTTGTCGTAATTCTTCCCATGCTTGAGTACCAGGATAATCATACGGAAATGAAGCAAGCCCACTTTCAAAATGCATAGAACGAACATCCCGTAAACCACCTGTTCTTGCACCTGCAAATATAAAAGATTTCCAAAAAGCCATTCCCCATCCACGTGGTAAAATCAATGACCAGCCTTCACAAAATTCTTTCGAGTTGTTCCCATTGGTAGCGTCCAGAGAGTATAATCCACGTTGAATAAGTAATATGGGTATTGATGAATCAGAGGGTGTAAAAGGTACTACTGTGGTTTCTTTTGTTGGTTTATCCCCTTGAAGTTCTTGTCGTTTCAAAAGGAGCAAATGATCCGATATCCTATTGTTGTGTATATCATTACAAATCTCTCGATCCCAGATATTGGAAATAGCAGCGTTGTTTGGCCAATTTCTGCAAAGGTTTTGAATCTTGATATCTGCCAATGGATCATCAGCATCGTGTCTGGATGGTACTTTTTGTGGAAACCTATCGAAAAATAATAATAATAATAATAGATAAATATACGATGAATTTTATGACGTTATCGTAAATTCTATATAAATACAAAGTACATACGCAAATCGAGGATCCTTCACAGTAAGACCAATGACAGTCCCAAGAGGTAAGGATGAAGATGATCGTAAAAGTTTGAGATCACGCCAAATTTTAGCATTTGTTGAATTCTCCGTTACTGGTTCAAGTATAGTTTGTAACAATGAAGTTGATCTTGGGCCGGTAAAATCAAATCTAAGTAGTTCATTTCGTTGATCCAACAATTTGATATCTATAACAAAATAAAATGAACATAATTTAGTATTGTTAATTAATTCTCTTTTTTTTTTTTTTTTTTTTGCGATTACCCTCACAATCCTTCGTAGCAGACTGAAAATGAGAGAGGACATCCTGAAAAACCGAAGGATGAATCCACATCCATAATTGAGTTTGCTGATTTTGTTCCATTTCATCTTGTCGCCATAAAAAGGTGATCGGACAGAAGAATTGGGTTGGGTAAGATCGATATAATAATCCATGACCAATACGTCTTCCTTTCGTATATCTAATAGTTGAATATAAATTATAAATGAATATTAAACATTTTCAATTTTTTAATAATTACCTTGCACTTCCAACTGAGGGCATAAAAGGATCCATGAATCGATCAAGTATAGATACAATGGATTGACGATTTCCAGACCATTCCAAACAACCATAATAAGAAGCATCATGTAATATGGATAAATGAGAAAATGCACGATAACAAGGTCTTTCTGCTTTCACATTTGGATGTAATGCCTATTGAAAAGAATATGAATCAATATCGATTTTTTCTAAAAAAAAAAAAAAAAAAAAAAATACAATAATATTTTTCCTTACCAATCGATAACCCCATATATCTTTCATTTTCATTCGCTTTGTATGCCAAATGTGAGTTTCCATCCACTTTTTGTTTGCTAATATATATATCATAAAGAAAGAATAAGTAAGTTTCAATGTATACATATATATATAGAAGTCAATATTTCTACCTTGTCGTCGAAGATATTCTAATACTAATGATTTTGGTTTTGGTTTTCGCATGCAACGTTTAGCTTTCCGTTTGACAGGTGGTGATTTTGCCATCTAGTGAATAAAGATATAGTGAGATCAATGCACTCCTATATAGAACGCGTATAACCTACTTCTTTGGCAGCACGTTGACGTAGTCGTTGAGGAAGACGACGAACATCATGACTTGCTGTTCTACGACGAAGATCCTTTGGAACCGATTGAAAAGTCAAGACATTGATGGCATAGCTTGAAATATAAACAAATAAGTAAGTTGTTAGCAAAACGACTGATAAAGGAGGATTAAAGATAAGAAAGAAAAAAAAAGTTCAAAAGGTTTACCTTGCATTTTTTATTGACGTTTGTAGAGTATTGATCTGTTGTAGTCGAGCAGTAGCGTGTTGTGTGCATGTAAGAGATTCACCTAGTTGAGCTTCTTTAGCTATGATCAAAAAAAAAAAAAAGAAGAAGAATAGTAAGGGACTCTGATAAAAATAAAAGATATATTCTTTAAATATATACATTTGAAAGTTCCTTTTTCGATGATTCGAGCGTGAATATTTTTGTCTAGATGAATGAATAATAAAGATAAGAGACTGTCTTTTTTTTTCCATATATACATTTATATTACATTTTCGTTTTTCACGTCCTGATAATTGTTCAGCAGCAGGTCTTTTGGTTCCAGGAGGAGTCATGGTTACCAAGGGGGTCCAATGGAGAACGAAGAAAGTGAAAATAATAGAATAAAGTAAAAAGAAATGACAAATAAACAAAAAGCACCGGTAACCCACTTCCGAATCAAAACAAAAAGGAAAAAGAAAGGCGGTGTTTATAATGGCGAAAATGCAAAAAGAAAAAAAAAAAAAAGTAACCAGACTGGAAGATTTTTACGCCCATAACAAAAAAAAAAAAAAATTACCGCCTTCTTGATCCTGCTTCTTTAATCAAACATCATCCAATGATACTGAATCATTCTTTCCATGATTTTGTATGATAAGTATAATGATGATTAAATTAAAAAAAAAAAAGAAAACTTTATTTTTTTTCCCCCTTTGTCAATTGACAACAGAACATTTAGACAGGAGAATTAGTATATAGTAAGTTAGATAATGTTTCTCATCATGTAAAAAAAAAAACAAAAACAAAAACAAGGAGCTAGGAGGGAAGGGGAGAGAACTTGAAAAAAAAATAAACAAAGGGAAGTAACAAAAAGTATGATTGTTTGTTAGAAATTTTTTTTTTACTATCTTCAGGACTTGTAGTTAAAAGAGGGAAGTTTGACTAAAAGAGAACTAAACTCCGAAATCACTATGATGATGATAGATAATAATACTAATATCTAATAATAATAGTAATAATAATACTGTAATAATAATAATGATGATGATGATGATTGATTTTTATATCATGATTTAAGTGATGAATGATGAATAATGATGATGATGATGATGATGATGATGATGGATGATGGAACTATTGCCACAAAATGTGTCCCTTGAACTTACTTGCCCCTATCTCCTCACACTTGCCTCCTGTTTTTTTTTTTTCTCTCTCTTTCTCTCTTTTTTTTTTTTTTTTTTTTTTTTTCCTCTTCTATAAATTTTCTAATTTCTAAAGACAGCCAATTTTTAAAATTACTTTGTTTCTCTTTCACTTTCTTTACACTTTTTTTTTTTTTTATTATTATTTCGAAATGACTTTTGAGATTGATCGCTCTGAACATTTATTATCTCAACCTGGTTATATAAAACAAGATATTGGTTATTCTACTGTGGATTTTACTTCAAACCAACACACTCAACAACAATATTCACCAACTTATAGCGCTTCAAGTAGTACCAATGGCAGTTATAACATAAACAAGCAAAATTATGAATCTGAAGAAGTATTTGTCCTACCTTCATCCTCTTCTTCACCTTATCAACATCCTTCTTCTACTGTTGGACCAACTTCTTTAACAGCACCACTTACACCTTTGTACCATCTTGGTTCTCCTTATCCTGATTTGGATAACAATAATAACACACCATCATCATCCTATGGAAAAGAAGAACAACAACATCATCAACAAAGGGAAATCACATCTCCACTACCAAGCAATACTTCCACAATGTACGACACACATTTTACACAAAAAGGCGGAGTAGGAGTCAAGATGCCGACCTTACCGACATTGCCAACGCCTCCTATTGATATGATCCATCATCACCATCCATCTATGGTCTGGAAACAAGACTTTTACTCAGGCTCAGCAAATTCAACTTGGTCGCCACATCAGGACGATATATATTATCCTGCTACACCAACTCCAAGATCAACATCAGGTAGCCCATCTCCACCTACTCCACATCATCAACGTCATAACAATATCAACTCTACCAATATGCCACCATGCAACTGTGTTCCCATGATGCAGTATCATCCAATCTATGATCATCCCAATAATATATTACCTTATCACGGTGATACTGCTTCCTTGGTATTGACATCACCTCAACCTGTGTTACAACCTCATTCATCATCATCATCGTCATCATCATCATCGTCATCATCTTCATCATCATCATCTACTGGAAATAACAACAACATGATACATACTTCTCAACGATCAAAGGTTCATCAATATCTATATCAACGAAATTCTTTGGATATATCTTACGATCCAACTTTGGCATTATCATCATCCTCTTCATCTTCATCATCAGATGATCATTCACTTCATCGTCGTCAAACAAATAACAATAAGACTGGATCCAATATGACAACAACATCTACACCTAGAAGATACAAGTGTACTGTTTGTGTAAAAAGATTTACCCGTCCCAGTTCATTGGCAACTCATATGCATAGTCATACTGGAGAGGTAAAATAAAACAATAATAAAAAAAAGATATCTATGCATGTACTTATTGTTGGTCTTTTTTTTTTTTTTTTTTATCATTAGAAACCTTATAAATGTATTGTAGATGGATGTGGTCGTCGATTCTCTGTAGTAAGTAATCTCCGAAGACATGCAAAGATTCATCTCCACGCAAATTCAATGGTTGGCTCTGGAAGGAAATTAGATATGACTTCATGATTTAGTATTATTAGCGTGTGTTTTTTTTTTTTGTCTTGATTAGTATTGATTAGTATTACCTGTTTATTATGTTGTTATTTGTAATTACTCGATTCCCCCTATTATTATCCTATTAGTTTATTATTACCCCTCTTTTTTTTTTTTTTATAATCTCGGTTGTTGTACCTATTTGTTTACTTCTCTAGTAGTTTACCCTACCCCTCCTTTTTCTTCTACTATTATTTGATTCTTTTCTTTTTTTTTTTCAACATTGTTGTCAATTTGTTTATATAATCATTCTTTATCTTTTTATTTTTATTTTTATTTTTTGTTATTGTGTGAAATATATTATATATACAATTCTTCTGATATAAAAAAAAAACAAGGTTGTTGGATTATATTTGTTTCGACTTGATTAGGTACATTTCCTTTTTTTAGATGATTATATATATATATATACGAATGATTACGTCGGGATGTGAATTGAGGTGCATAAAAAAGTTGTTTATCCTTTGCATACCTCGGGAGCCACGTGTGTGTGTAAGTTACTTTTTTTTTTTTTTGACAAACTAAGGAGTTTCTTTTTTTTTGCCACCATTTTTTTTTTTTTAACTTTGCCACTCCTTAGTTGTCGAAAAAACTCATTTTTTCTATAAGATATCATGGTTCTACCCCTTGAAATCGTGCCAACGTAAAGTCATCATCATCATCATCATTATAAGCATCTTTTTTTTTTATATTGAATAAAAATAAAATGTAAACAATTTGATCACTATCTAATTCTGATGATGACCGAACCCGTGGTACACCTTATTCAACACACACACAAAGAGAGAGAAAGAGAGAGAGGGAATACAATTTATATTTTTATTTTTGTCTCTCTAGGTGGTATACGCATAACAGGAGTGACGCCCAATTCCATTTATCTTCATCATCTTATCAGTGCTCAGGTCCCATGTTGATGATGATGATGATATACAAAAAAAAAAAAAAAAAGACGAATGATTTAATAATGTTGGCGCTCATGGCACACTTGCTTGCTTACAGGAGAAACGGTAGAAACGAAACACAAAGGGGGTTAAAGAAGGGGTTGTTGCTGCTGCTAGGTACAAGATCACTGTAAAATGCATCTTTTTTTTCTTTTAACCCCTTCATTTTCCTTTTCAAAAAAAAAAAAAAGTAATATGGATTGAGCCCCCAATCAAAAATCCTTTCTTTTTCTATTGATCGGAAAAAAAAAAGTAACCTTCCCGCCATTTTTGCTCCTTTCCTCGTCATCTCGAAATTACTTCTTTTAAACCTATTGACATGTGTCGTTCTACATGTTATTCTCTGTTTTACTTGAAAGATGAAACTCGATGACTAGGAAAAAAAAAAAAAAAAGGTGATGTCCATATTTGGAATTCGGCATTTCAAATTGTAAAAGAACAAGTTCCTTTTTGCACAGCCTTCTTTTCTTTTCTTTTCATTTCATTTCATTTTACTTTCTTTCTTTCTTTTTTTTCTTTCTTTCTTAAATATGTCAGTTTATTCTCCTCATTTGAACTCTTCTATTGGTTCAAATGTCATCCCATCAACTCCTGTCACAACAACTTCAGCTTCCGCCTTTTTAACCACTTGTTCTCGCGATGTATCTGATTCTTCTGATTCAGAAGATGATCTGAATGAACCTGTCTTTGGTTTCCGTATAGCCAATCCTGATCCAAGCAATAGAAATAGTCAGTATATTACTACAAGTGAAGTAGACTCTCTTCATATGACAACTGAATCTACAAAAGACATGATTCCGTCAGTACCACTTCAAAACTCCACCATTCCTGCGACAGAATCTTCCTCTCAACATGGTCAGCAAGAAGAGATATCAATGCTTCACGACAAGAAAAATAAT
Organism: Halteromyces radiatus; assembly: GCF_025201355.1. Taxonomy (NCBI): domain Eukaryota; kingdom Fungi; phylum Mucoromycota; class Mucoromycetes; order Mucorales; family Cunninghamellaceae; genus Halteromyces; species Halteromyces radiatus. Next base: position 161,437 of record NW_026251698.1, on the reverse strand, counting down.
GAAGATGACGGCAACAACAACAGCAATAATAAAATATTATCTTCGAATATTTCTATACCAAAATCTTTATCACGATCAGCATCCAAAACACTTCAAAATGATAGCTTACCATCAAGTCGTATCCAATATCAAACTGTTGCTTATACCCCATCCGAATCAATGGAATCTCAATCTGCTAGACAACGTGCAAGTATTATTGAACCTTTCATCACGAATACAACATCAAATACCATCCATACCGCCAATTCTATGTTGGACAAACCATCATCATTGCAACCTCAGCCTTCACCTATCGTTGTACCACCAGCCTCATCATCCTATCGTCCACTGTCTACTTTATCAGCCTCATCTCCAAAATTAGATATCTTTGATCCTACAACTTCTAATATTAGCCAATCAAATATCAGTAGTGATAACGATGCACAGTCAAGTAGAGGATCAAAGGAAGAATTTCAACATTCAAATCAGCGTCAACAATACCAAGGTGAAACACTTGATATCCAGCGATCTTCTACTTGTTCTATTGACAAAAACGATTTTTTCACACCATCATCATCATCAGCAAATCCAGCTTCAGGGACACGTACTTCTATATTGGCGACATCACCAAACGTCAACAGCACAACTCGTATCACAAAATATAATCAAGCATCATATAGTCTAACTAACAATCCTCAGGCTCTCAAAATGTATCGTGACATGGCAGAAAAGACACAAGACGAAACAATCCAATTATCATATGCCAAGTATTTACTGGAAGTGGCGGCACTTTATGAACCAGCATTAGGGACAATGACTAGTACAGATGGGAAAAAGGAAGAAGAACGACAACGAAAGAAGAAGCAATTGGAACAGGAAGGTGTACGATGGATCAATAAACTTTCCAAAAAAGGAGTTGGGGAAGCCGCTTATATGGAAGCAACTTGGTTGGAAACTCAACAATATGGATACAAAACAAAACATGCCTCCAGGATCGATCGACTCTATCAAATTGCTGCAAATGCTGGTGTACCCGATGCTTCTTATCAATTGGCCTCTCGTATGGAATCCACTGGTCAATCCTCTTATAATACTTTTCTTCTTTATCAAAAAGCAGCAGATCAACAATGTGTCAAGGCCATTTACGTAAGTAACCAAAAAAAAAAAAAAAAAAAAAAAAAAAAACAACTAAAAATGGATTCTCACTAGAGAAAATGTCAATCATCATTTTTACATACATTTAGAAAATGAGCAAGATCTATTTACATGGTGAATTGGATCAACCGCGAAATTTGATCAAGGGAATGGATTATCTGGTTTCAGCTGTTAACAAGGCCGATACAACATGTAATGAACCTCCTTATGTTTTGGCTTTGATTCTTACCAACAAATATTCCAAAGTGATTGTCCCAAGGTATCCATTTAAAAAAAATAAAAAAATCAAGATAATATCAAATTGAATCCTCCTTTTTTTTCAAAGTGAAATAGTACAAACTTATGGAGGAACTACGGATGTGATCAAGTATTTGGAACAATCGGCCAATCTAGGTAACGTGGGTGCAAAGAACCGGGCAGGACATATTTATGAACATGGATCTTATGGGGTACCGATGAACATGGCCAAGGCATTTCTTTTTTATGAAGAGGCGGCAAAGAAAGGGACTCATTTACAATCAATGCTTGCACTCAGTCGGCTTTACAATGGAGGATGTCATGGTCCTTCAGATCAGGATGAACAATCACGACTGGCTAATGATGTGTCTGGATGGTTACAGGCTCATCCCAAGAATGAAGAATTATCGTTTTATTGGTGTCAACGTGCTGCAAAAAGTGGATTACCAGATGCTTTATTTTTACTTGGGTGAGTTTCAAAACATCATCATCCACTTATCACTCATTTTTTTTTTTTAAATAGATGGTATTATGAAATTGGTTTGGGCGTTCCTCGTGATTATCAATATTCAATGGATTGTTATCAAGAAGCGGCTAATAAAGGTCATAAGGAAGCAAAAGCCCGTTTTCGGAACACAATAGATGATGACACTATCGGCAAAACGTCAAGACATTCTACTGCAGATCGTCTTAGCAAACGTAGTGATGATTGTATTATTATGTAGTTGAGATTAGTTCATTTTATTGTCAATAAATACTATTCTTCGACATCAAAGAGTTTTTTTTTTTTTTTTGGATCAATCATCATTTTTCGAAAAATCGACAACATCTTTTGATGGACAACATCTTTTGATGCCTATTAGGTAATGAACAAAATGGGATTAGATAATATTAAGTTACCTTTTTTTTTTTCTAATGGTGGTTATTTTATTGGATGAGGATATTTATTTTTAATGTTATAAATTGGGAGGTATCAATTGTTACAAAGAGAATGTTTTCATCTCATCATATGATGATCGATTTTTATTTTTTTTTTTTTGAGCGATAAGCTTGCTTTTCCTGCAAGACGAACAAAAACATCATCACAATGACAATTTAAAATAGATAAATAAAACAAGGAAATGGCCGAATCATACTATAGCGTGAACTCTAGTCGTTATTACGTGTTCTTTTTATCATTATTATAATAATACGTATCAAATTCTATCAATATCATCTTTTATTACAAAATGTAAATCCACCTTTTTCATTTTATTGTGTAATCTTTTTTTTAAGGAATACCTAAATATATATGTGTTTCTTTTTTTTTTTTTCTATCTATAAACCAATCCAACCGATATACAAATCACCAACAACAATAAAAAAAACACTACTAAATATGTATACAATAAAATATATATATATGGGAAAGAGAATGAGATCTAACTAACGACGCTTTTGATTTGATTTTTTGCTTGATTTGCGGGAAGATGAGCCTGATGATCCGTTGTTGATGTATTGAAGCACTTGATCAATCGGTAATTCGCCCTTGGCCACTTGAGAAGTTTTGTTGGATTGTTTGGATGGATCTGATGACAATGATTTTTCTTGTTGTTCTTGTTGTTGCTGTTGTTGTAATTCACGCGAACGTTGAGCCTAGAGAATAATAAAAGTTAATATATATATAATACTTTTCAATCTTTTTTTTTTTTTTTTTTTTTTTTACCGTCAATAATGCATTAGAGGTTAGTTCCTTCAACCAGGCATCACTTTCCTTTGTACGATAATCATCCTTTCCGAGCTATTCATCGTGAGTTACAAAAAAAAAAAGAAAAAGAAATGAGCATCAACATATTTTTTTTTTATTCTTACCTTTGCTTCAAATACACCATAAGCAAGACGTTCAGCTGATAATGCTTGACTGAAATCACCCAAAAGAGTATATGATTTTGCAAGAACGTGATAACCAGATGCAGTCAACACATGTTCTTTTCCAAAGATATATTCTTGAGTAGCACAAGCTCGTTCAAAGAACTTGGTACTTGTCTTGTAATCACGTAGAGATTGAAGCATCACACCAGCATTATTCTATATAGATAAATAGTATTTATAATCAATATTCCCGTTTCTTTTGTATTTAAGTTAATCTTTGTACTTACGTCGGCAGTAGCTGAATCAGGGTGACCAGTACCAAACAAGAGATCCCAATAGTACAATGCATGACGCAAGTAACGTAATGCCAATTTGGAACGTCCAGCGGCATGTTCGAACAAACCGAGATTCAACTATATAAAATGAATAGGATGAGTATTTCTATAAAAGTGAATCTTGCTCCTTTTTTTTTTTTAATTTATACTGACGACTTACATAATGATGGACAGTTTCAGGATGATCCACGCCCAATGTACGTTCAGCAGCAATGACAGCTTTTCGTTGTAAATCCAAAGCAGCTTCACGATCTTCTCCATGATGATAAATCATAGCCAAAGTAGCATAACACTTGCTTGTTTCTGGATGTAAGAAACCATATGTCTGTTCATGTAAGGTTAAAGATTCCAATAACAATTCCAAACCAAGTTGACGATGTCCTTGTGCCAAACTCATTTTTCCAGCTTCAAAAGTTTCTTCAGCAAATAAACTCTGATATATATATATAAATAAAAAAATAAAAAAAAAATAAAAAAAAGGTAAGAGTCATAGTTCATACAATAATTGAAGATTCAATTTTACCCTTGATGATGCTTGTTTGACAGTAGGCATGATATTCAAAATATCATCAGGAACAAAGGTAGTCTTTCGACGAGGAGTCATCAATAAAGAGTCGACAGCTTGTTGATGCTTCTTTGTCTTGCGAGAGCTCTTTTGTTGTTGTTGACGAGACAATAATGTTTCCAATTGAGCATCAGCAGCAGCGTTGGCAGCCACTTCTTCAGGAGTATATGGATGGAATCGATAATCACGAGCTTCCAATTGGATTCCAACACGAAGACAAGTTTCACGTAAGATAGGAATAGATTTACGCTGAGTCCAATCGTCATCAGTCAAGGAATAACGGAACCAAAGTAACACTTGTTCTTTCAAAAGTCTTTGAAGAGATGAAGGTGTCAAATGTGCCCAACTATAATCATTTTTGGTCTTGCCAGCAGGTAGTACAGGAGCAGGTTTGGCATTGACAGCTTCACCCAATAAACAGTTCAAATAATGGGACAAACAGAGGCGGGATTCTTCCAAATCCAAGGTAGCCAGATACTTGCGTAATAATTTCTTGTTGACACGGACGATCATTTCTTGAACAGCTAATGAATGAATATGATGAATACGCTTATCTTCACTAAGAGATACCAAGTTAGCCAGCTTGCCCAAATAACGCATGTTGATACCACGACGATGCATAGCTTTTGTTAAAGCATCACCATCCAAAGGAGAAATAGCATAAGAAGCAAAGTCCAACACCAATGTAGGGATGATTTCATCATTCAAAAACTTGGATGCATCTCGGATGACCTTTTCTTGTTCCTTGATATGATCATCTTCCTTTTGTTTAGCAGTAGTAAAAACATCAGGGTTGAATGCAAGTTGGAATTCATTGACATCAATCTTGAAATCTTCTTCTTGCTCTTCTTCTTGTTGTTGAGTCTTGTCCACACCGTTTTGTTGTTGTTGTTGTTGTTCCAATGATTCATCCTTCTTCTCTTCTTGTTCCACAGCACCAATAGCATCAGCACGTTCCTTTCGAATAGCATCTACTTTGGCCTTGTACCATTGTCTAAACATATGTTCCCAGTACATACTCATCAATTCCGGTCGAAGTAAGGTCATCTTATGAGGATAGGCAGGCTTGTGTTTAGTAGCAACACATTCAGCATCTTGGAATTCAATATCGACAGGATTCAAACGGTATAAATCAAGAAGATAACGACGGCCATCAGCACCCAAAAGACCTTTGGTTTCCAAAGAAGTATAAAGATTTGTCGATTCACCTTGACCATCCACCAGAGAATGTTGGGATAAATGAAGAGGCTTGGCAACATTTTGTTCGATAGCTTCATGGAATGTCTTGTCAGCTGTAATAGTAGTACCATTATCCACAGAACCATACACAATGGAATTTTCATCTTGACGACGGAAAATACCAGGCACAATGCTTTGAGCTACCACACGAATCCCTTTGTAATCCACAATAACGCTACCCAAAGTATAAAGACCATCCATATCAATACTATTCAAAATCTTGACACCTTCTAAATCCTTGCCAGTGGCCACATGAGCAGCTTCATCAGCACCTAGGGTTTCAAAAGTACCACGACCATCATTGCCTTTGCTGAAAAAGATGTTGTTGTAGACGTACATATGGGATTCTTCAGGTTCCAAAGGATTCAAAGGAATAACCGATCCATTCACTACGGCAATTGCACCACGTACAGCAGCTTCAGTAAATTCAGATTGTACCTTGGTGATAAGACGTTCACGCAAGACACGTTCTTGAAGGTTGGATTTGGGTAATTCACGGTGGGATTGTAATTCATCGTTCCAGTCGCGTAAAGAATCTACAGCGTCAGGGCCATAATTGAGATAAGGTTCAGCAGGTCGTGCAAGATCAAAAGTAGGTTCGGTAGATTGGACAGCCCAAGGATGATGAGGGAAGTATGTATTGACAGGTAAAACTTCAAGCATATGATGTTGCGTAATAAAATCTTGGACCTTAGCAAAGTTGTTTGCAAATTGAGGCGAGAGTGTTTGTAAGAGACGAATCAAAGAGTGAGCACGTTTACCACTACGAGGACGAGGATTGAATTCAGTAGCGGTTGAACTGTTGACAAAGAATCCAGTAGTTGCAGCAGTAATGCATAAAGTCTCGTTTTCTAAGGTAACCACATTCAAATATAGCAAATCACCAGCAAGACGACGAGAATGTGTAACAGGATTCCAACCAGACAAAGAAAGACTCTTGAGACATTGAGGAGCTGTTCTTTGAAAGGACTTGGGGACGAATTCTGATAGTTTTGATGGAGCATCCACATCTACATTGGTAAAGGCATGTTCTGGAATAGGTTCATCCGAGAAAATATCTTCCATTTTCTTTTCACTTTCGGCAGTAATTTCTTCATCTAAAAAAAAAAATCATCATTTTCCCACAGTACCCAAAAAAAGAAATCAGTCATTTTTTTCAAGAGGAATAAAAAAAAAAAAAAAAAAGAAGAAATCTGGGGGAGAAATATCTTACCAATTTCACCAGTGACAGCTGTCAAAAAGGAGAGAGAAGGATCAATACCAATAGAAGAAGGATTCTGTTTGTAAGGACCACCCAAAAGATCACGAAGACGAGTAATATGAAGACGAACATCACGTTCAGTATAAGTATCTATGTCAGATATTTTGTTAATTACAATGAACTAATCCAATCTTTACTCTCTTTTACCTTCCACCAAATGAAGTTCACTTTCAGTAGTAATGCCTTCTACTTCACCAAGTTCCATAAAGTCATTAATACGTTTGCCATTGAAGGATAAGTAGAAACAAGAATGAGCACACGTTTCAGGTGATTCCATAATAGATTGCTTGATATCATGAATGGCTTCCCGAGGACTTGCCTAATATAAAACATCAATATAGGTAAAAAAAATAAATAATAAATAAATAAAATATATATATTATATTATATTAGAAAGATCAGTTTTTACCAATATCTTGATTTCAGGAAGTTTGCCACCAGGTAACTTGACAGTTAGTTGGTAGGCTTCTTCAACAGGTACTAGAAGAATAAAAGAGTATCAGTATAAATTATATATAATATATTCTATTTGTACCTTCTTCGGTAGTGTTGACAGTAGATTCAGGTTGTTGATCAACCTTGACTTGGTGATCTTCTTCAGTCATATCTAATATGCGTATAGCAAAAAAAAAAAAAAAAAAAAAAAAAAAAAAAAAAAAAAAAAAAGGAAAAAAAAAAAAGAATACAAAAGTAAGTCTGAGAATTATCACGTCAATATTTAATAATGTAGTACCTAAAAAAGGATGACAGGAATGGTTGATAGGTAACAAGGAAGGAGTAAGAGAGGGAAAAAAAAAAAAAAAAAAGAGGGGAAGAAGAGACAACGAATATCCCCCCACCCTAGTTCAAATGTTTTATTTTATGGCTGCCGCCCAAACCTCTATGTACACACACACACATACTAAGCTGTGAGTCAAAAAAATTCACAAACACTTAAATAATCCCATTCAAAGCCACCTATGATAAAGACATGCTCTATGATCTTTCATCAAAGTAGAATGATTAATAGTTTATCATTTCGATCATAAAACATATTATTCAATCATCAACAAATATGTATAAATAAAAAAAACAAAAAACATAAAATAGTTATTCATAATAGTTGACATAGAATTTAGATACCCGAGTCCATCATATCAAGATATGCATCAAAAAATATTGAATAAAACAATAATATTTATTGATCAAGTCATATAATTCATCAAGTTTAAAGAATAGAGAAAAAAGAAATGGTTTTATATCAAATAATCTAGTGAGTAGGTTGTTCAGCTTGAGGACGGACGAATTTCTATAGAGTCAAAAAGGAATGATATATGTTAGTTTTTCAATGCATAATAATAATATATATATCTAAATAAACTTATTTTTCTTTTCCACACACACACAAAAAAGAAAAAAAAAATATTCCACCTTATTGCTATCTTTCTTCAAATGAATTCAAACAATAATCACATTTTTTTTTTCTTTTCTATCTCTCACTTTTTTATCCATCAAACTAATTCATTTTCTAACTTACGGATTCAGATTGGACACCCTTTTCCCATTTGACAAACTTGAGACCATTTTCGTTACGAGCGAGAGCAGGAGTACGAAGTTCATCCTTCAAAGCATTGCGAACAGCACGAGCGCAGATGTTGGCGTATTGAACGTAACTATGAAAATAAAATATTAGATTAATATGGATAATTATAATGATTTCTTATTTCTTTTCTAAAGTATGATTTATTCTTAATATAGTCACGTACGAGATACCAGCAGCTTTCCAACCAGACATTGTTTAAAAGGTTTTGTATAGTAGAAAAAAAAATAGAAAAAAAAAGAAAGAAAAAAAAAAAAAAGGAATAAAAAAACAGGTCGAATTTTGCCGCTGTGTAGTCAACCCCCCTCCCTCTCTACCTAGTTCTAAGTCCAAAAAAAAAAAAAGTGAAAAATAAAGTCACAGACTCTCATTTTTTTTTTATTACACTATGACCAGGGCTCCATTAGCAGAAGTTGATCGGATATTGAAACATACCATTTTTGGAAATACTCATGAAAATTTGATTTCTTTTAGATCTTTTCATCGCAGTTTGTATTAGTTTTTGCATGGTAACACTGCCAACAAAAAAAAAAAAAAAAAAAGGAATCACTTGAATCTTCTGTTGATATGAAGAATAGAAAGAGAGAAAATATTTGATCATTTTGGTTTTGTCCTTTACTTTTTTGTTCTTATCTTTTCTTTATAGAGAAAAGAGACTATCACACTCGGGTCACGTTACCACTCAATTGACTTTTAAAAAAAAATTCCACTTTTCTTTCTTATTTCATTTCTTTTTTTTTTTTCTTTCACCTTTTTTTTTTTTCTAACATTTGATATATCGATGGAACAATCATTACCCAACTTTGCCAAAGGTATATACTCAACACTTCGGAATAGTCGTATATTAGAACCTCCTAGTTGGCGTTCAGCTTATACACAAATGGATGCCGAGTCGGAAAATGAAGACGATGATAACGGTACCATGTCGCATAGTCTTTTTTATTCTACACAACAACAACAACAACAACAACCTGGTGAAGAAAGTATTCCTTTAACTGATTCACATGAATATTCTGATCGTAGTCAACTTATATTCAGTCAAGATTCTATGGATGATACACATCATAATTCAAATTATGAAGAAAGTCCAGTAAGACACTCTTTTCTTTTTTTTTTTCTTTCTTTCTTTTTTTTTTTCTTACATCATTTTTTTTTTTTTTTTTATTTAGAAACCTTCTGCCATTTATTTAGATATACCTACCAATAGTACTCCCAATACCAATATTACTCAACCAAAACTACTTTCTGAATCTCTATTACCTACTACAGCTGCGGTATTAGGAAAAAAAAATCATAACGATAACAAATAATGCAATCAAAGAAACTCAGACTGACGTACTTCTTCCTTTTTGTATAGATTCCCTCGGGTATTACAACAACCAAGGCAGAACGAAAATTAAGGGATCCTTTTTTTACTTTTTTATATGGAATATGTCTCATTATCTTTATCTTTTCTGGTATTATCATTCTATTTACAACCAATGTAAATATATATATATGTCTTTATTTAAAATGTTTATAATTAACTTTGTTATATATTGAACTTAGTCTCATTCCATTGAGGATTATGCAAAGGGAACAACATTTAGTACCATCAAGGATAGTGCAGGTAATTCATCATATAATAATATCTAGTCATTCATTCATTCACTTTTTTTTGGGGGGGAACTCTAGGACTTTTGGCGATTATGATGACAATATCTTTGATCACTGGTACAATATGGATTTATGTTCTTCGTACAATTACCAAAGTAAGTCAAATTATCATCAAACTTTATCAAAAGAAGAAAAAAAAACATTAACTTGAACATTTGTTCTTTTTGATTTTTAGACTATTGTTTGGGGAACCATCATTGGCATTCCTTTGACATTTTTGGGTCTCTTTCTTTGGACTATGATCGAATCTTTACACAAGCATTATATATACCCAAATGATGTTACAAATCATGATACAAGGTAATAAATAATAATAAAAGAAAGACTGATTCACTCATGTGATTCATATTTTTTTTTCTTTAATAGTTTGACAATGATGTCTTTCATACCTCTTTTATTGGGTATCTTTTATGCATATACGATTTACAAGAACCATCATCGCATTCAGAAAACCATATCCATCATAGAAGTATGAAAAAAAGAAAAGATAATATTCATGTATGTATTGTTTACTGATTGTGTGATTATCTTTTTATAATGTAGCTTGCATGTGATGTGCTACGTTTCAATCCTGGAATCATCTTGGTGTCTTTGATTCTACTAGTAGTTTTTCTTCTATTTACTATTGTATGGATTGTTCTCTTCAATCGACTTTGGTTAATTGGATATTTGGTCAAAAATGGATCATCTTCTGGTAATCATCTCCAATTATGAAAAGTGAACTGGATCCATTCAAATTTATTTTTTTATTTTGTATTTTTTTATTTAGGTATGTGGGTTGTTAACGATAATGCATATTTATTCGCCACATTTTATATCTTTATGTATCTTTGGACAGCGGCCATTCTCATCAATATGCAAAGGTAGTCTAATAAAAAGATACACAACATCAAGGTTAACTTTTATTATTATTATTATTAGGTTTGCTTTATCAGCGATTACTGCGCAATGGTATTTCCACAGGTAAGGACATAAAGAAAAAAAAAAAGAGAGAGATAGAATATCAAAATTGATATAATTCACTTACTTGTTAATAGGCATGAAGCAAATAGTCAGCATTCTGATAACGCATGGCAAATTGCTTTAACAAGGGCATCAACGACATCTTTTGGAACGTTGGCTTTTGGTGGACTTGTCTTATCCATTGTCCAATTTTTACATTTAGCGACACGATATATGAAGAGTGTAAGTTGAAAGAAAAGTTGAAAATATAATATTAACAACATTTCTTTTATTACTTTTAGTATGTCAAGAAAAGTCGACCTTTTGTGTCCATCGTTTCCTTGATGCTTGCCTATATTGAAGCTTGGATCAATCAAATCAATCATTATGTTATTGGATTAGCGGGAATTACAGGTGATGGGTTTTGTATGGCAGCAAGATCAGGGACAAAGATCTTTCGTAGGAATCTGATTTCTGGATTGATTGGTGACTTGATCACTCGGTTAGTGCTTTATGTGGGTGCTTTGGTTATCTCTCTCGCTTCTGGATTTGGTGCTTATATCTTTGCTGGTCATCAATTGCATTCTTCTCATGGTTTGATCATTGGATTGATTGCTGCTATAGTTCCCATGTATATGTCGCAATTCTTTTCTTATACGATGATGAGCATGTAAGTGAGAAAAAGAAATGGACTTCTTTTTTTTTTTTTAAAAAAAAAAACTAACCTTCTCTCTTTTTCTCTTTTCTTGTAGCGTGGATGCTACCTTTTTATGTTATGCCATTGATCTGGATACTGGGTCAGTTCATCTGTCAGCAGCTCATGATGTCTTTTCTGGTTTTGATTAGATTCTTCTTTGGATTATTTTGTATTATGTTTTATCCATCCTTATACATATATCTTTTTTTTCTTCACATTCTTTTATACATACACTCTTTGTTTTTATTATCATTACTATTATTTGTTCCTCATCTTTTGATCTATCTTTTTTTTTCCCTTATCATTCCTTTTTTTTGATAGTCAATATCATATCCACTTTTTATTCAATAAACATAGACGTGTTAATGTTATTTTGTATACAGAAGAAAGATTCAGTTGTTGTGTATGGTTGAAAACATCAATGATGTTTTTTCTTTTTCAGAGCAAAAAAAAAAAAAAAAAAAAAATCCATATAAACCCTTTTAAGCAAAACAAAATCAAATCTTTTTTCATTATGATTATTGATTTTTTTTTATTAGATTCAAAAGTGTCATTTACAACAACAAAAAAAAAAAAAAAATACGATATTTTAGTGAGATACAACATGGATAAGTGATAAAAAAAAATGATGTATGTAATATGAGTTAGGATATGATAATAGTTTGGGAGGACAAGTGAGAGGAATATATGTATATATTAATGAGATCTTACATAAGTATATATGTAAATAAAATAAAAAGAAGCATTAAAGTGTAACCTTGAGTCTTTGAACTGGGAATTTTCTTGACAACCATTCATGAACAGGACCTAACACGACAAACTATAAAAAAAAAAAAAGAAAAAAAGAAAGGATGAGTTATCTTTTTTTTTTTTTTTTTTTTTTTTTTTTTGAGTGAACATGTTACCTTTTCCCAAATTAAAGCAGTAGCCATATTACCAACACAAAGTCCCCATAATTGCCATCGGAAATAAGTAGGCATGACATTCATACCAAGAGGCGTATTGTAGTCTTCGATATAAGTAGGAGGAACAGGATAACCATATTCTTCCAAGACAGATTTCGTACCACAGTTGAAACGGAAAAGACAACCAAAACGATTCGGATCAGCCAAGGCCCAATGAGACACAATAGCAATATACAGAAGCCATAAAAAGACCAAAGCATAGTTACGGTAGAAAGGTTGACGGAATTTGTAGCCAAAGTTCAAGACAGCAGCATTGTTAATGAATTGGAAGAGACATACAATGGCTAATACTTCGCCTTCATAGTTATCAGCCAAAAGCCACCATTTCGAAATATCAACAGCATTAGAGTCAAATTCATTGCATCGGAACCAGCTTTGTTGGAATAACATGTAGAAAGCACAACACACGTAAATCCAGTTGATACCAACAATACCTAGACAAGACGCCAAAGTTTGAGGACCTAAAATCTGAGCTGTTGGACGGATATTTTCAAGACGATCGGCAGCCTTTGCTCTTGACAAGGCGATGGTTAACAAAACGGTAATCAAAACATCAACTGCAATCCAAACATTTTGACTTATACTAAATAATTTTTTTTTTTTTTAGAAAAAAAGAGTTAATCCTTTTCTTTTCTTTTTTTTTTTTTGTGGAAAACTTACGATGTATTGAAATAAAAAGTAATAATTTTAAGCATCATCATCACTTGACCATAAAGAATAAGATATCGATAACCAGTGATTGAAGTAGCCAGAGCAGCACGACCTTGTCGAATCAATTCCACGCATGATTTGACACTACGAACACTTGTACTAAAAGGAGAGACAATGGAAGCTTCAGCATCCGACATAGCGATACCTACATGAGCCGCTCGAAGAGCACCACAATCATTGCCACCATCACCAGTCATTGCCGTAATACCACGTTCCATATGAAGTTGAATGCATTGTACTTTGCCATGAGGAGTCATACGTGAGAACACACGAATATCCAAAAGATAGTTGCGAATCAAATCATGATCAATGAGCCATTGGAAAGCCTTGCCGGTTACTGCTAATTCCACTGGCGTATGTGTCTTGTTCAAAAGATAATCATCGACATTCACATCACCAAAAGTGTCAGGTTCATCCACATCCATCCATTTCACACGATCTGTATCCTTGTCATAATCACCAAGAAGCATTTTTGCTTTATCCAGAGCCATACCACATTGTCGTGCAATGTATACACCCGTAAGAGCTGTATCACCAGTAATCATCACAGTTCGTGTCGCCCCACGCTTGAGTTCAGCAATGTTTTCTGTCGTATCCGGTTTCAGTTGATTTTTGAAAACAATCAGACCCATAAATCGAATATCTTCTTCCATTTTATCACGTTTCCATTGTTTGAATGCATCCATACCACCTACTTTGTCCAAATCAATTTCTCGATGTGATAATGCAAGCACCTAAAATGAATTATTACAAAAAAAAAAAAAAAAAAAAAAAAAAAAAAAACAAACCCATCAATATCAAATTCTTTTTTTTTTTGGTTTCCTCTCATATACTTACATAGCAACCTTGACGCGCCAAATCAGAAGTCACTTGATCATAATTATCAGGAATGGATGATGGTACGGACAGATCCTTGATTTTTTCATAAGCACCTTTGACAAAAATATGTACCTTGTTGGTAAGAGAATCCAAGATGGCTACTGACATGGACATACGGGCATGGACAAATTCAAAGCGCTGTAGAACATGAATAGGGGCTTGACTAATGGAACCAGTAATATCATGAGGTGGGATCAAAGTATCAACGTATCCTTTATTATCATCCGCTAAGGTCCATTTTGATGATTTAAACATTTCGATATCCACAGGGTTACCAATAAATTGATCGTTGAGAGTCGTTACTGCATGACAAGTGGCCAATCCAATTTGCATCAATCGAGGGACTTGATTCACATCGTGTTTTAATCCATCAAAATCAGGTTTATGTGTTTGTTCTTGATCCAGTTGTAAATGTTGCATAGGTTGAGCGCCAAAGAATTCAAGTCCTTCCTTTGTCAATGTACCAGTCTTATCAAAACAAAATAGTTGTACTATCAAAATATATAATAATAATAATAATAATGTGAATTTACTATAGTTTTAAAGATTATTTGTAAATTTTTTTTTGTTTTTTTTTTTTTTGTCTACCTACCTTTGCCAGCCATGAGAATGCGAGGTAAATCAACACAATAGATTTGTTTTTCACGTAGTCGTCCAGCAGCCACAGATTGTCCTACTACCAAAGCAGCAGGAAGTAAAGGAGATAACAATTGACAAATGGCAAACATGGCATAAAACCAAGCACCTAATCATAACATTTCAATTCAATAAAAAAAAAAAAAGAATAATCATCATGAATAAATGGCCCAATTATCTATAAAGAGAATCACTTACTTGTTCCTTTTGCATAGAGCCAAATAGCCAATCCAAGACAAAGAAGACCACAACAAAGTAAAATCAAAATCACAATTCTAATTTGTTCATCAAAGATAAAGGAAACTTGAGTAGGAAATAAGATTTTCTTGATAAGTTCTCCCTTATCTGTGGCAGTTCCAGTGTGAGTAGCTAAAGCAATTACTCTTTGTTGTTTTTCAGTAGGTTGTGCTTGAGAGATAGTGGTACCAGCAAAAATAGTAGAAATCTTTCCAGAACCCATACGATCATATTGACTAACGTCATCCACACGGAGAGGGAATTTTCGAATAGGCAAAGGTTCACCAGTCAAAGAACTTTCATCCACAACAATATTACCAGATAGAATCACTGCATCACATGGAGTATTTTTGCCTTCATCTACTTGGAAGATATCACCTGGTAATAAATCTGCCGTTGACCTTGATTGCCATTCGCCATCGCGTAAGATGAAGACAGTGTCTGTGAATTCAGCCATTTGTTTGATACGTTTTTCGGATCGGATGCGTACAACCACCTTGACTACAGCAGAAAGAAGAATGACAAAAGTATCTGCAATACCCACTTGCCCTATAGTTTAGTTTCATAGAAAAAAATAATAATAAAGAAAAAGAGAGTGAGAAAAAGAAAAAGAAAAAAAAAATAGAAAATCAACTGAATTTTTTTTTTTTTTATCATGTTCCACAACAACTTACAATAAGCAAAGTAATAAAAGAGCCAAAGAACCGTAAACTGATAAATATAGAAGAAGGAGGTGAATTCACGTAGGAGGGCCATAAGATAATTGGGAACATAGACTTCAATAAAGTTGGGACCAATCAATTCTTCACGACGAGCAGCTTCTTCTTCAGTTAAACCTTGGGTAAGTTGAGCCAGATCAGCGTTGGTATTTCCAAGTTCAAAAGCATGAGGGACGAATAATCCTGATTCTGGATGATAGACATAACGAGTACATTGATATACAAAGTATGATGTACCATTTCTTGTTCTGTTCAATTGTGAGGTAGTGACCGAAACATCCAATCCAAATATATGTTTTCCAGTTGCTTCCAAATAACGTACAAAATCCATCACCTTATTAGATTGACCTTGTAAAAAGATGATACCTATATATATATATAAAAGAAAAATCAATCAATTTCAAAAGATAAAAAAAACACATATATACACACACATATATAATGCTCACTCAAACTATATGAATTCTTTTTTTTTTTTTTACCTTCTTGTTTTCTTTCAATTTGCACATAATGACCTTCAGCATAAGAACATTGAAGGCGGAAGTAATTCGGAAGACGGAAGCGGAAAATCGTGATACCAGCGAACCAAAAGAAGAAGATGTACCACATGCCCATAAAAGTACTTGATTGGACCAGAGCATTACCATTGAACAGTGCGTAGTTCATATAGTAGTCCTTGGTCATCATAATCATATACGCCACTTGACCAGCTGTTTGGATTAAAAAGAGGATCGTCATTATTGTACCTACAAAGTCTTGCTTGTATGCTTTGATGACTAAAGGTTCTTCTTCTTCTTCATCATCCTCTTCTTCTATATCCACTTCCACTGCTTTGATCGACGTCCCTGATTTTTCAATGTCCTCAGATGATTTCAATTTCTATCAATAACATAGATAAAGAAGGAGGTATGATAAGCATCGGATCCAAGTCCCGTTTAATTTTTTTTTTTTTTTTTTTTTTTTTACCTTTGGAGAGGATAACTTTTTTTCTTGACTGGTTTGATTAAATTGATCTTTGGTTTTTGTGAATTGATGCTTGATAACCTGTAATAAAAGAAAACAAAAAGAAATTAGAAATCAGAGAAACAATAATTATGATCCTGCAACAATCCTTTGACTTCCTCCTTGATCCCCCCCTCTTTTTTTTTTTTTACCCCGTCCTCCTTTTATTTCCTGATATGATTCGTTCCTTTTCATCACCCTTTGTTCGCCTCCTCTTCCCCTGTATAACTTAAAGATGTTTTCCTCCCTTCTCTTTCTCACACACACACACACCCTTTCTCCTTGATTTTTTTTTCCTTCTCTCTTCTTTTCTCTTTTTTTTTTCATTTTTCTCTTTTTATCGTTTACCTTTTCCCGGATAGATTTGTAAAAGAACCAAGATATCAAAAGAGCCACACAAGAACCATAAAATACATAAAGGGCCAAGAAGACAGGTTCAGTAAAAGTCAAAGGAGGATGAATAACAGTAGGACATTGACCCCACATGGGTTGATCAAGAGGAGGGAGACCAGTATGCCATTCAGTAACATTTTTTATTTGAGAAGTGGTCATGATATTGGATTGACAAGCAGCCAAGCCTAGACTTGTTTTATTGGAAGCTACAAAGTTGGGGATTTTGACGCGCTGAGTAAGACAAGGATAAGTTTGTTGTTGTTCACCACCATCTATACCACTACAACTACATGCGGATACAAGATTGTTTGGACATGTTGAACCATCATGACACTGACCATCCACACAATAAACTTGATTGGGAGCACAACTTGGTCTAATCTGTTCTGGACATGTGGATATCGCTTGTACACATAACGTAGGACAAGGATATGAATTGTATGTTGGTAAAGGACATTGATTTCCATTCAGATCGTAGCCATTCACTGTTTTTTTTATATATATAAAGTATTAAAATAAAAGGATGAGCTGAATGATGATGATCTTTTTTTTTTTTTGATTACCTTTATTGAAAACAGGAGTAGCTTGAACGATCCATGGTAAAAAGGATAACACAAACGTTATCATCCACAAGTAAAACATCTTTCTTTTTTTTTTTTATGTGTTTTACTTTATGATAAGTGAGTGTGAAAGCAACTAAAAAAAAAAAAAAAAAAGGGCGAAAGAGAGACAAAAAAGAAAATTAGAATCTAATAGAAGAATAAAAAAGGAACCGGAGATTCAATCTACTTCTTTTTGACAGAGTCTCTTCATTTTCTCATTTTTTCTTTTTTTTTGCTTGGTCAACTACTAACAACAGTTACACAACATCGGCATTTATCTCTTATGGATTTCTCATATGCAAACAAAAACAAAAATAAAGACATAATACTACTGTTGTCCATAATAATGTACCCTTTTTTTTAAAAAATAAAAATAAAAATGAAAATGAAATATATGATGATCCATAAGAATAAACTGTCAAAATTGAATGATGAGATCTTATTGGCTGGTAAGAAGAAAAATAGGATTTTCTTCTTTTTTTTTTTCTTCACTTTTTGAAATTTGTCCTACCAAGGACATGCTATTGAGCCCGCGCTGGTGAAGAAGAAACTTTATTGTAAATGATCAACTCCCAATTTGGAAAGGTGGATTTTTATCTTGAAAATCAGAAATAGCCCCTCTCTGTTTTTTTATTTCATCATCCTCTTTTTTTTTTTTTTTTTTAACCCCTTACCTACATTATACATATTACTTCTTAGTTTCTAATAAGAAGCAAAAATTTCTCTCTATCATTGAAATGAATCATTATTATCCGTCAAAAAAAAAAAAAGTTAAATAGAGGAGAAGAATGAATATCTTTTTTTTTTTTTTGTGACTCTTTCCCACTCATATACACATGGTCAAGATACAGTTTTCTGATTTGATTCTTCAATTCCCGCTCATTGGGTAACTCCCTTTCTATATCATCATCATCATCATTTCATCTTATGACATAATATTCTCCAAATATATTTAACTAGAGTAACCTTGAATAAACTTTAATCCATTCTTTTTATTGTTATTATTATTTGAAAAAAAAAAGGTATGGTAATAAAACAAAAAGATCAAACTAACTAAACTAAGTACTATGATATAAATATATAAAAGAATTTAAGCCATATATCCCTTTTTATGTCTACGTCTAATCTTCAATCTAATTTTTCGCATTTTGCTATCAACTTCATCCAATCTTGCTTCTAGTTCTTCTCTTCGTCGCCGACAAATAGCATTACCACCGCTAACTGGGACCTTACTATATTCTGCTTGTAACTAAAAAAAAAAAAAAAAAAGATTACCCCATGAATCCAACTTAAATTTGAATATCCGACTTTACTTCTTTGACTTACAAGTTCTTTTTCATGTAATAAACGTTGTAATTGTCCATCTAAATCAGTAGATGATACTGTATTTCCAGGTACTGCATTGGTATCTGTATAAGAATGATGATGATGATGGTGATGATGTCGACGATGTTGTTCAGATTTATCAGAAGCATTGATCAAAGTTGATGTTGTGGTTGTTGGTGGTGGTGGTGATGATGATGATGATGTTGTATTGACAGTATATCGAGAAGAGGATGATCTAGATCTACTTCTCATTCTTGTTGATGTTGTCTGAACGCCAGAAGTATTTGAAACAACACTATTGACACGTGTCATTGTCTTTGTTTCATTATCCTTTTCTTCATCCCTACATAAAGAATAAAATAAGTCCTTTTTTTTTATTATTATTATTATCATGATATTTACCTTTTTTTTTCTTTAGGCAAAGATGTGGGTGATGATTCGAATATATCTAATTGTAATAACTGTTCCATGGTGGTCTGAATAAGTTTGATTTGTTGATCATGATGTAAAGATGTTTCTAATTGTTGTTCATTCAGCAAAGATGTCGTTGTAACATTTGTTAAGGTAGGTAATGAAGGTGGTGCAGATGCTCGTTTTTCCGACATTGTCAATTGATCTTTAACTTGATCCAATTCCTTTTCAAGATATTGTTTTTCATTTAATAATTGTTTGATTTGTTCTGTGGCTTCACTAAATTTGGTCATTGCTGCTGCTAGATCATCTTGACATCTTTCCTTTTCCGCCTTCATAACAAAAAAAAAAAAAAAAAAAAAAGATTAGAATCGTATATGAAGTATATCAAGATTATTTTTACTTTTTCTTGTTGATATTTCGTTTTCCATTCTTTTCCTTCCTTGGATAAAGTGTCCACATTTTGACACAAGTAACTGATATCCTTGTTATAAGCTAAGGAAGTAAAAATTCAAATAAATAATAATAATAAAGGAAAGTGAACATTTTTTTTTTAAATCCTATATACCCATCTCTTTTTTTTTTTTTTTCCTTTCTATAAATTTACCTTCTTTTTGACGTTGTAAAGCATGGACCACAGCACGTTCACTTTCAAGTTCTTGTTTTAATAAATCTACACTAAGATGATGTCGTTGAGAAGTTGATTCTTCCTTTTGTTGTTTTGATCGTTGTTGTTGTTGCATTGAACCTCGCTTATTGAATTTTTTATTGAATGAAACTGAATCAGGAAATACATACATTGGTTGTTGATGTGGTGATTGATCATAATGATGATGATGATGATGACGTAGAGAAGACTCAACCAAAGGACTACCACCAGTAAGAGAAGCAGAAGAAGAGGATAGATAGCCATTTGTTGATAAACAATCGGAAACAGGACGTCTTGAAGATGAGGAACCATCAGTACCATGAGTGGGAATAGTATGATTCCCAAGACGATGATAACTTTCAGAAGAAGTAATACATAAATCACCTGCACCAGCTACAGTCACAACATTAGGATGACGTCGCTGTTGTTGATGTTGTTGTTGTTGTTGCTGATGGTGGTGATGTTGAAGAAGCTGTTGCTGTTGTTGATGTTGTTGTTGATGATGATGATGATGATGATGTTGTTGTTGTTGTTGGTTATGAGAGGAGGAGTCAGTAACATAAATGGGATCTGGTAACCTTTGACATATCATGGACATTGGTCTTTTTACTAAACGCCTGGATGGTGGACTAGATGGAGATACTTTAGCATCTATAGAAGCTATACTATTGGAAAAAAGAGTTTGATCATCATCATCGTAATAATAATCTACATCGTATTCATCATATTCATTATCTTGGGGAGTAATCAAGCTATCTTCCAAAGTAGATTCAGAAGATCGACGATATGCAGAACAGGATGGAGAAATATGATTGACAGTGCTGGAGCGTTTGATAGTATAGGACTGTTGAATTTGTTGATGATCAGAATGATTAGTGGGTATGTCATAATAAGCACTGACTGGTCTTGATTTTGGTGATGGTGGATAAAGTGTTTGATGAAGAGCTACTTGGCGTAAACTGGTACATGAGGTAGGGCGTAATAATTTTTGCTGTCGAGGTCGTGATGATCTTGGTATGACTGTCATTGATTGATCATTGATTGTTGTTGTTGTTGTTGTTGTGGGACGTGATGAAGAAGATATATCATCATCATCATCAATTACTGGATAGTCTGGTGAAGAGACAATGACTGGTGTAGGAATAGGTGAAATTGATGAAGGTAAAGGAGGAGATGGATCCATAAATGAATCTGTTGTTGAAGATACATCATTGGTAGATGGAAGTAAATCTAATTGTTGTTGTTGCTGATCCTTTTTTGTTGGTTTGATGGATGATCGACGACTGGAGATTGGTGGTGCATGTTGTTGTCTCGCTTCTTTTGTTGTAAACGCAGTAGTAGTTGTGTTCGTTTGTGATGAGGATGATGTGCGTTGTTTTGATTTTTGAATTGTCATAGGAGAAGTGGTAGGCGTAGTACAAATAACCTGTTCTTGTTTTTTAACACTGGTTGATTTTTGTTCAGAAGAGGGAGGAACTTGATCATCTGAAGAGATAACTGATCCTATACATAATGAAATATAAAAAAAATTGAGTGCCACTGAAAAGTTATATGTAAATAATAAAAACAGGTTTTTATTACCTTTTTTATTTCGCCTTTGTTGAAGAGAACTACTAAAAATGGATACTGGTTTAGTTAGAACAGCTTTTATGCAGGTGATGTAAAAAAAAAAACTTTTTTTTTTTAACCAGCCGGTCTTGCAAAAACAGATATTTGAAGACCCCCCATCTAACATTAACTTAAAAAAAAATATTACCTTGAGACAGTAGTTTGTTGTTGTTGTTGTTGTTGTTGTTGTTGTTGTTGTTGCTGTTTTGATAGTGTAACAATAGTTGTTGTAGACGTTGATGATGTGTTTCTACTATTGGATGTCTTTTTATCCCCTGATACTATTTAAACCCCCCTCGAATTGTAACAGTTAATGATATATTATATACTTTATTCATTTTTTCTTTTTTTACCTGTGGATGTTTTCCGTTGTAATGAGGCGTTCGAGTTGGCGTTTTTCCCTAAAGCAAATTTTTTTAAAGGCCAAAACTTTTGATTAGCATGAGGTGGATGTACAGTTGCTGACATGACAACAAAAATAAAGAAAGAAATAGAAAGGAAGGCAAGGGGTAAAGAAAGAAAAGAAAAGAAAGAAAAAAAGAAAAGAAAAAAAAAAGAAAGAAAAAAAAATATAAAAATAAAAGGAGTGTTTAAAAAAAAAAAAAAGGCTTTACGTGGAAAAAAAAGAAAGAAAAAAAAAAAGGAGTCAAAAAAAAAAAAGATAAATAGTTAGTGCATATTACAGTTTGGTCAATGGGTCAAAGAGATATGGATTGAATCACAGACATTTATGCATGCCATTTGCAACGTTTTTTTTTTTTCACTTTATTAGAACAACAGGATTCAATAAAAAGCTTATGACTTTTCTATTATTAAGAGCATAGTAGTATTGAAATAAGAAAAAAAAAAAAACAATGCATTTTATTGATCATTATAATTCTTTTTTTTTTTTAGTCAGACATATTATAAGATAAGATGTTTTTTTTTCTTTTTAAATAAAATATCCATTCTTTTTTTCTTTCATGATTGAACCTCCTGCTTCATCTTCCCCTTGCTTTTTATTTTTCTCTTTGGAAATCACCACCGTTACTATCACAATAATATATAATAATATGTATTAATAAAAGGAAAAAAAAATTCTAATCTTTATTATTTCCAATAGATTAACTAACTAAAAATAAATTAAACTAAAAAAAAAAAAAAAATTCATCATTCTTCATCACTATCGACTTCTTGAATTTTATCACTACCAACACCTTCACGCATAGCTTTTGCAATTGGATTTTCCACATCAATAATTCCAGTTTTCTTTAATCTTTCAAATAATACAAATAGCCTTTCAGCTTCACGTTCTTTTTCTTCATCCGTCATATCCGCTAAACTTGGTCCTTCATCTTGTTCTGCTGATACATATTGTCCAGTAATAGGATTGATAATATTATTTTCATTATCATCATCTTCTCCAGTTTGATGTTCTTGAGGTGGTTCCATAGCAATTCCTTTATTCACTAAAAATCCAATGGCATTTCCATAACCTACTTTTTGGGTAAACCGAGTAGCTGGAAAAAAAAAAAAGAAAAAGAAAAATTGATTCATAAATAACAGGATCATATGTTATATTTTTTTTTTTTTTTTTTTTTACCTTCTTCATCACAAAGTACAAATAGAGTTTCACATACTGCATCTCTTGTTTGAGGTAACATAGTACAAGTCATCAGTCGAATCAAATATGCAGATAATCCTTTTCCTTGATTGACAGGTTTCATTCGATCACTATATATATATATAAACAAGATGAGAATTTTTTTTTTTTTTTTTTTTTTTTTTTTTTTTTTTTTTACCTTTGTTGAGGTAATAAAGCATTGGCAATCAAAGGTCGTAGATGAATATCACCATGAGCCAGATTTCGTATGACAAGAATAATGGGAGATAAGATAGCATCAACGTTATATTGTTGTCGATCAGGAGGTCCTTGTTCATCAGGATCATCATTGGGTATCAAAAACATCAAGGATTCTTGTAACAGTTCCGTCATTTTCTTGGTCACAAACGCACGTCCTTGTTCCACTGTAAGGTCAGGTGAATTGAAAATCGCATTATTGTGTTCGCGCCAGATCTGCAGAATGACTGAGTATGGATATTGCATTAGAGCATGAATCGCATGCGAATGGGGTGGTGATAATGGTAATGGTTGAGGAGGTGGTATTTGAAAGATGATTTGAAAAATAGGTAAAAGACATTGACTAAAATATTCAGGTGCTGAGATAGAAGAAGATGATGATGATTGTTGTTGTTGTTGTTGTCGACCATAAGCTAACATCATATTGAATAACATTTTCAAAGCTTCATTAACCACTGAAACAGGATTGATAGGAGCAGACATATTCAAGTTTTCTCCAGTCTTGATCTTTTGTACATTTTCTAATAAAATCTAAATAAAATCATAAAAAAATAAATAAATATATATATATATCTATATTATACATCCTTTTTATTTAAGTATTTTACCTTTTCCGTAGATTGAGCAATGTCATAATCCATTAATTGTTTCACGATATCACAACGATTAACAGTCATGAAAAATAAAATACGACAAATCAAGAATTGAACATCCATGGTATAATTTGATTTGATTTGAAGAAGACGTCCACAGTTGGCTACACCATTATTATTTTCTAAATATAATTTTGTTTTTTCATCAAGTAAAATGCAATTGGCTAAACATTTGAGGGCTTCATGTGCTAACACAGTATCTTGAAATGTATCTACTGAATCTAATCCAGACATCTTCAATAATACTTTGGTACCCTATAATATATATATATAAATGAAAAATCAGTCAATTACTATTTTGATCAATTATTATTATATTACCTTTTCAGAAAAAAGAGATTCTGAACCTTCAATTGTTCGACCTAATAGTTTGAGTGTTTGTAGTCCAACAGTTTTGGCTTTTTTTTTTTTTGTATTTATAAAAAAAAAAAAGAGGTAATTTAGTTTTTTAAGTATAGAAAAGTTTTACTATTGAACTTACTTTGTTCTGACCAATTAGCTTTCATCAATTGTGTCAAAAGAGAATCCACTAATGTTGACTTGTCATCCAAAGATAGTACTATATATTGTAATTATATATATAAAGGAAAACATAGGTTAATATTTTTTTTTTGTCTCTGTTTAAGGTTCTCTTTTTTTTTTATTTTATTTTAAAATGTAGAGTATATATTGACTTACCAGTAGGATCTTTCTCGATGAGTTTAAATAAACTGATGATATCATCTTCATTACTAGAGTTCAAAGTAGAACTTATATCTAGTATAGACATGATGGATACAGAAAAGATAAAAAAAAAAAAAAGATGGTATAACAACTAGGAAGAAAAGGAAAAAAAAATAAGAATAAGAAGGAGAAAAAAAAAAGTGTGAAACCCGTCAACCACTAATTCCCCTTTTTTTTTTTTTTGTCTTGCCGTTGCATATTTGTAGAGTCACTTCTTTTTTTAAACAGCAGCCAGTAGAAAAGAAAGTTTCCTTTTCTAACAAATATCATCACCTTTTTTAAGTTAAATATGTATCAGTATAGGATAACCTCATTTTTCTTTTGCTATGCAAGTAAATCTTTTTTTTTTCACTTTTTCTTCCAACTTCCGGTTAAAAATTTAAAAATACCACACTATACAAAATCAAAACTTTTATTTTTTTTAGATCATTTGATTTTTGTTTTTTATTTTTTTTTTAATACGCCGAACGATTTTTTTTCTCTCTTTTTTTTCTCAACAGTAACCCCCCTTTATTGATAGGATGACAAGTGCATTGACTTCGGTTGTTGTTGGTGCAAAGGCAAAGCATACTGCAACCGTACTTTTCTTCCATGGTTTAGGTGATTCTGGTCATGGTTGGTCTTTCCTTGCTGATGAACTTTCTGGTCTCTTCCCCTATGTTAAATGGGTCCTCCCTAACGCGTAAGATATACCCCTTTTTCCTTTCTTCTTCTTTTTTATTCATTTTATTATTATTATTATTATTATTAAATCTATTCATCTAGTCCTGCAAAGCCTATTACTTTGAACGCTGGATTCCAAATGCCAGGTATAGTTGACTTTCTTTTTTATTTCATTGTATGATTATATATTCATAAGGACAACGATACTAATCTCTTCTTCTTCTTCTTTTTTTATATATATATATATCTAGCTTGGTTTGATCTTACTGGATTGGACAAGTCAAGTTTGAAGGATGAGGATCAAAAGGGTATGCTGGAATCTTTAGCTTCAGGTAATTGGAAATAGCAAATGTTGGATGGTCATCATATGTTATATACTAATGGTTTTTATTATTATTATTATCATTTATTACTTGTCAGTCAATCAATTGATTCGTCAAGAAGTAGATAATGGTATTCCAGCAGATCGAATTTTAGTTGGAGGATTTTCTCAAGGTGGTGTTATGTCTTTGTTAACGGGTTTGACTTCAGAATACAAGTTATCTGGCATTATTGGTTGTAGTTGTTGGTTAGCAATGGCAGATAAGATGAAAATGGTAAGAATGAATGGTAAATAGGAAGATAATTTATCATTATTATTATTATTATTATTATTATTATTATTATTTGTATAGATGGGATCGGATGCCAACAAAAAAACACCTATTTTGATGTGTCATGGAGATATGGATTCTGTAGTGCAATATCAATTTGGTGAAGAATCAGCAGAACGACTTCAACAATATGGATATGATGTAACTTTTAAAAAGTATCGAGGTCTTGCCCATTCTGCTAATCCTGAAGAAATCCAAGATATTGCCAAGTTTATCAAGGATAGATTACCTTCACAATAGGTTTATTATTGACTATAGATTAGAATCAATCTTTATCTGTATATATATCCTGAATAAAAAATATATTATTGATGAAATGTTATATTTTTGATAGCATTTTTTTTTTTTTTTGTTCATCTCGATCAGTTTATATAATATAGAAAGAAGATACAATATATATATATATATATATATATATATATATAATATAATTGGTATTAATTCATGATTTAATACCAAAGTAATCTGAACAATAGAAATAATAATTGGATTAAACAGGAAATACCTAAATATTTTTATATAATCAAAAAGAATTCTATTGTGCTACGAAGTGTATCTATAATTTTGACATCTCCTTTCAACAATATATGTTCATTTTTGTTACCAATATTTATCTCACTTTAAAAAAATGTATATTATCTATTGTTAGTACTTATTAATAATAATATTTTATGTATAAAAAAAGATATTATTTATTGTTTAATAACAATATAGAATAAGAAGTAAAGATCTCTTAATGTATATATATAAAGGTGGTGACTATGTTTTTTTTTGTTATTATTTTCTCAGACAAAAGTTGTGTATTCAGTGAAAGCTTTGAAGTACTGTTGAGAAAAAAAGGTTGGGTCAGCATACATGAAAATGAGCCTACAAAATAGAAATGGGACGTTAGTATGAAATCACACAAGTGAAAATGGATTCATCTTGCCAAATTGGGTCAATCATGCACTTACCAGATATTTCCAAATAAGAGAGCCTTCAAATCCTACTTTTTTTTTTTTTTTTTTTTTTTTTTTTTACTTACAACGTGAGCGTTTAACCGTCGCGGATGTTTGTTATCCGGATTATTGATCCAACCGAGAGAACACCGAAGGTCGAGATCCACCTTTGATAAAGTTCATCGCCAGAGAATAGATGTTGCGAGCTGCGTTATGATCCCGTTGCCATACACGTCCACAACTTGTGCATGATTGGACGGCATGCAATTTAGATTCACCAACTTTTATGTTTTCCAAGGACTTAGTACCACAATTGCTGCAAACTTGACTAGTGAGATATTCATCGATGTTAGCCACTATCAATCTTCCTTGTTGTTCTGCCTTGCGAAGAAGCTTCCGAAAAATATTTGCTAGACCATGTATTTTCCCTCTGAACATGCGTCTTCCAAATGATCCATCCCCTACACATACGACAGTGGTTATATTGCTTGGTGTTTGGCTGAAAGGAAGCTTTTTCCACTTGTTCCTAAAAAAAAAAAAAAAAAAAAAAAAAAAAAAAAAAAAAAAAGGTGTTTGTCTATCTGTCCTCGATCCTACCAAAAAAAAAAAAAAAAAAAAAAAAAAGATTACTTACAATTTTGGTTCCTTTGCTGTAGATGGAGCCTGCAGCTGATCATCAGATGAGGATGGTGGTAGTTGATCGTCAAAAGAGGATGGCGGTGGTGGACGTCTTCTTTTTCTTCGTGTCGTTCCATCTGTTCTAGTTCGAGCCATGACAACTGCTTCACTTGGATGATGATCAGGATCCGGATTGTATTTCTTGCCGCCATTAACGAAGATATTTATCCTTTCGTCTTGTACCTTTTGTTTCCCGATGTAATTGAGGAATCGCAGCCGTTGTATTTCAGTGCCATAGAATTGGACCAATTGGGGTAAAACATCAAGTAATCGTTCAATATACAATTGTATACCATCCATACTGCTTGTTTTGGGCGACGGTAATGAAGATTCAAGTCGATCGATATTTTGAGATTGTTTCGTTTCACAAATAGTGTTGTTCGTTTTCTTATATCCAGCTTTCATGTAATACTCTGCTGAGGAAAACTTTCGTACCTGGTGTCGTTCGGAAGGATCGCTATTGTCGACAGCCACGAAGACTTCAGTAACCCCAGGGTCTACCCCCCATACCTTGCATTCTTGCATATCTTCACTGGTAATATCGTCAATCGAAAGAGAAGGCAATCGGTCTTGATTCACTATTTTTTTGAAGGGAAAGGAGGTTGCATAGCCATCTGTCGTAAAACTGTTTTCGAAAATTCCATGTCTAGTTCAATGAAACAAAACCAGATTAGTACTAGATCATTCTTCTCCTTTTTCTTACCTTTTAAGCTTCCGCAAGTCAAACATATTAAAATTCGGGTGAGGCTGGTTTGGTGGGATCGGTGTAGAAGATGGACTAGCCAAACGTCCTAGACCAAAATGTTTTAGTATTGTTCCAAGAGATTGATGATCGATGTGTATATATTTGCGTGTGAGTCTTGGAATGGGTATGATAGTGAATAGTCTTGCTTGCTGCTTTGTCAGATATACTGGTGGTGCAAATCTTCCTTCGCGAATCTCTGTTTGTGCTGTAGTAATGGCGTTTTGTATATGCATAATAGATTCATCGCTGAAGCCAGCAGGTAATTTCTGTGGAATAAATCGTACACCTTCATTGATAATATTTGTAATAGCGCGAGTCAACGATGAGCGGCGGCGATGGTTTAATCGTGTCCATTCAGGCAATCCAGATAAAAGATGATATGTCCACGTGCGTTTTGCTTCATTCTGAGGTATGGCCGGTAGTTCAGAGTCTATTTGATTCCATTGTTCCATCTTGCGTAAGATATCAAACATGACAGGTAAGAAAAATTCTGGGTAGGAGGAGATTGTTGCAGTCGTAATAGATTTCGCTGAATGTACAGGATCTGGTGCTTCAAGGTCCAGTTGTGTCATACCTATACTTCCTACACTTGAGGCTGGAGACGGGATGTCCATTGACTCCGGGAGTGGGTCTGTCGATGAGCTAGCTATAGACGAGCCACGAGATGCTTGTACACTTCGACGTCGAGCTTCTTCCGTAGTAATCAATTCATGTATATTGTTCCATTCGGTACTTGCTTCATCCATGATGGTCAACAGTGATTCATTGAGCTTGTCGTCAATAGCTGAATCGTATTCAATTTCTGGCCAAACTGGAGGGAACTTGTCATCATTGACGGTGGATTGGTAAACAAAGTGAGCAAACCGCATAGCATGATTTTGTGCCAGTTCCTACACACGAGGAAAAAAAAAAAAAAAAAAGAGAGATGAGAAGGAGAAGATTTGTACTGATTTGCCTTTACTGTTCTTGTAGATATACTTACAGGAATCATGCGTCGAAGGCGGCCTTGTAAATATGCTATATAGAATCCATCAAAATTTTCGACAACATGAGAAAGGAGATGAGTTGAATAGGTTTGCGCTGTTGAGGATAGAATACCACTGAAAGCAATTGGAGATCGACCAATAGGGGAAGACACCTTTTCACATCGTGCCAGAGGAAATTGCTGGATAAATCGACGAAACACAAAATTGATATTATCACGTGTTGCAGCATCGAAAGTCGACTGATTGGTGAATTTGCCACCTAGTAGTAACTGGAAGATACCATAGAAGAAAGCTTGTTGAAAGAAACATGAGAGCAAAGGTAACCCGGCATCAAGACGATATGTGAAGAAATATAATAAAAAGAGATGACCCTTGATCACAAGTTGGCGATTGAAGTCCACAACAGTTTCCACACCTTGAACAAACTGAGTCTTTTCGTCATCGGTCATATCTAGGAGTAAACCATACAGGCCATGTTTGATCGTGTGAGTTCGGAGAGGAGCACCAGAAAGTTCTTCGTTCT
This sequence comes from Halteromyces radiatus, assembly GCF_025201355.1. NCBI lineage: Eukaryota > Fungi > Mucoromycota > Mucoromycetes > Mucorales > Cunninghamellaceae > Halteromyces > Halteromyces radiatus. The sequence goes on along the minus strand of NW_026251698.1, from coordinate 131,401 downwards.
TGACCTTTTGTCGTTTTTTCTGATCAGGACATAAATTACTTGAGGAGCGTGAATGAGTTTTTGCCAATTCATGACGCCCAGCAGCGATACATGTGGGACACGGTTTGCGATTTGGGTTTTCTAGTTGAAGAGCTTCTTTTCGACCTTGGTTGGCAGTTTGCTTTTCTTTCTTTTCGTCCTTAGACTGGCGTCGTTTGGTAGTCTGTTTAGAAATAGCTTTTTTCTGTCGCTTGTTCGCTACCAAATAATGGGAAAAAAAGGGCAAATGATATTAGTTGATTCAGAAAGAGAATTATAAAAAGTAACATACCTGGTTGTTCATCGTCTGTATCAGCATCTTGCTCTTGTTGCAGTAATTTTTGTTGTTTTTGTAGTTTTTTATTTCTGATGAAATTTTGTACGGTACGTGCCATGATAGATATAAAGATAAGAGAAAAAAAAAAAAAGACTGATGTTAAGAAGAAGAAGAAGAAAAAAAAAAGACTGAAATACATCATGATCTTGGACTCACTTTTTCGCGGAGTTGACCCACATTGAAAAACTTGACCCAATTAAAATTCATTTGACCCATTTTCCATTTTGGTGACCTATGTTTAACTAACCTAAGCCGACATTTTCTCGACTGTAAAAAATTGCATTGCCCCGCTCTGCAGTTGAATTCCGTATCTCCTCGTGTGTGAGTGTTTTTTTTTTTTTCTTTTCTTTTCTTTTTTTTTTTTTTTCTTTCTTTTTACCTTTTCTCTTTTTTTATTCCTTTCATTATATCATCCTTTTGTCCTCCTTCCTCTATTTCTCCTCCTCCTGCTCCCCCTTTTTTTTTCTTTTTGTTATTTTCTTTGATTTATTCTTTCCTTACTTCATTGTTTCTTTCCATCTATTTTTTTTTCTCTTTATCTTTTTGTTTTTATATTACCTTTTTTTTACATTAACAACTCATTTTTTAAAGGGAAAAAAAGAAATCAACGACTTTATTCGATTACCATCCTTTTATTCAATATATCATGTCTCAATCTATGGATTTAAGAGTTGGAAACAAATATCGTATTGGTCGAAAGATCGGATCTGGTTCTTTTGGTGATATTTATCTCGGTAAAAAAAAAAAATTCATAATAGTTTTATATAATTATATAGAAAATAATAATAATAATAATAATTCATCTTTTTTTTTCTTCTTCTTCTTCTTTTTTTTTTTTTTCTCTTTCTTTCTTTTCTTATAGGTACCAATATTGTTACAAATGAAGAAGTAGCTATTAAATTGGAATCAGTCAAAGCAAAACATCCTCAATTAGAATATGAAGCCAAAGTATACAAATCATTATCAGGTGGTGTTGGTATTCCTTTTGTTCGATGGTATGGAACAGAATGTGATTATAATGCTATGGTCATTGATCTTTTAGGACGTAAGTCAAAAAAAAAAAAAAATCAATTATATCAAACAATTTACTTATATATATTATTATAGCTTCATTGGAGGATTTATTTAATTTTGTCAAACGCAAGTTCAGTTTGAAAACTGTACTTTTATTGGCGGATCAAATGGTAAATTTTTTACTGACTGACGATCGGCAGGACATTATCGTGATGGATGTATTTTCAAATGACCGGCATTGATTGAATTGATACCTTTTTTTTTTTTTTTTAAATTCTAGCTATCTCGCATCGAATATATCCATTCAAGAAACTTTATTCATCGGTAAAATAATATCATCAAATGTATTATAATAGATAACTAATCTCTTTTTTTTTTTTAATAATAATAATAGTGATATCAAACCTGATAATTTTTTGATGGGGATCAGCAAACGTGGAAATCAAGTAAATGTCATCGATTTTGGTTTAGCAAAGAAGTTCCGTGATACTCGAACACATTTGCATATCCCATACAAGGAAAACAAAAATCTGACAGGAACAGCTCGATATGCAAGTATCAATACTCACTTGGGCGTAGGTAAGTTTTTTTTTTTTTATTTTCAAAATAATCAAATCTTATTAAATTGAATGATTTTAATTATTTAGAACAATCAAGACGCGACGATTTGGAATCATTAGGATACGTATTGATGTATTTCTGTCGAGGTTCTCTTCCTTGGCAAGGATTGAAGGCTGCTACCAAAAAACAAAAATATGATCGTATTATGGAAAAGAAGATGACAACTCCAACTGAATTGTTATGTCGTGGTTTTCCAAGTGAATTCGCTATTTATCTCAATTATACTCGCTCCTTACGATTTGATGATAAACCTGATTATGGCTATCTTCGTAAACTCTTCCGTGATCTATTTCTTCGAGAAGGTTATCAATATGATTATGTATTTGATTGGACAATGTTCAAATTAAATGTAAGGTTATACAAATGGACCCTTTTTTTTTTTTTATTTATTTTATTTTATTATAGGAATCGGATGAAGCTCGCAAACAATCGGAATCAAAGATGAAACAAGCTAAGGATAATAATAATAAGGATCAAGAACTTGTTGATACTGCTGGTGCAACCGGAGGTGTTTCAAGTAGTCGTATGTTGGCATCTTCATCACGTGTAGTGACTCCTACTTTACCAAATGAACCTTCTTCATCCTTTCGTCGTGCTGTAGCTACCAACAATGTCAAAAAGACCCCTGCTATTGGTGCCTCTGGAAATGTCTCATCGGCAAATGTAAAAAAAAAAAAAAAAAAAAAAAAAAAAAAAAAAAAAAAAAAAAAAAAAAAAAAAGAGGATGATTGTGAAAATAGATGATTAACTTGCCTTCTTTTATTATTATTAGCCATGATTTTTCAAAACTTCAAGATATCAAAGACTTATGAAATGCAATCACCCCTCTTCTACATCTAGTTAGTCATACTTTTTTTTTCTTCCTTTATCATTATCTATTTTTACTGTTACAGTATTTTTGGCAATTGTTTCTTTTTTTTTTTTTTTTTTTTTTGTGATCCTTCTTCCATTTACATGAAAACAGTTAGTTTCATTCAGCTTTATTTTATTTTTATTTTTTTTTATACATATTTTTCTTTACCACTTTATTTTATTTTTTTTTCTTCTATTTTTATACTCTTGTTTTAATAAACATACAATTGGATTTATCATCATATCATTGTTTATACAAAGTAATCATGTAGAAATCTACTTACAACATGGATTGAAAATAAAACTAAACGGTCATCCAACTTTTTTTTTTTTTAATTACACGTTTTAATAACTAATATAACAAGATATATATATAAATAAAACTAAAAGAAAAATCACTATACTAAAGTCCCTCTATAAAAACTAGCATACATATTAACTCGATCGATAGATTCGCCAGGTTTTCGTACACCAAGAGCTTCTACATGGAAACCATTCTGTTCAAAGAGTCGATTGTACCATGGTTTTGTGCCCGCACTACGCCAGTAGACTTGACCTCCAGGTTGTAACGCGCGAGCCATGTGTTTAATTTCTTGGACCAATTCGTCATGAGACATAGGATCAAACCAATCCATATGATCCATCACTACCAGTCGTGTCAAATAAGCATCAGGGAATGTCTGTAATACGTTCAAGATCGAATCAGTATGAAGTCGGAAACAGTCCAATGCACCAGGTTGTTTCAATTTATCAAAACCTTGACGTGTCAGGTAGGAAGGACAACTATCAGGATGGTACCTTTGCATCATACACAAATAGTAGAAGTATTGATCCGTACGAAGAAGACTACGTGAGGAAATAGGGTCCAATGTGTTTTCAATATATTCTTGTGTTGTGCATTCTTCCAAAAACATGTTCATTTGATTCATAGGAACTACAATAAACGAGTCAATACCCTTTTATAATATCTTTTTTTTTTCTTTTTTTTTTTTTTTTTTACCTCCAAGAGCATTCCACATGAACATAGGATTATTTAATATTTTTCGAATCATAGGAGAAAACATGGCAGGACGAATATGTTGTAACCAGATAGCTTGTTGTTCTTCAATGGTAGCAGCATGACATAAATCATGAACTGGTTTGGATAATCCATTCATACGAACCCACCATTCAAAAATGGATAATGCCAATCCAGAATAACCTGTCTTGTAAAACTTGTGAGAAAACCGGTCACTATGTTGAGACCAATATTGGAATGCATAGCCACTAAGATGAGGTGAAATAAGATCATGGAGGAGAGTTTGGAAAAGAGGATGACGACCTTCACCGAACATACGCCAAAAGTCTTCATAAGGTAATGATGAAATACTGGCCAATTTGAGTTCTAACAAATGATTCTATAAAAAAAAAAAATAAATAATTGATTTGCCTTGCCTATTTAAATATTTTACCTGACATGGATTCATATCAACACAATGAATACGTTTAGGTTGTTGTAAAGCATATTCCAAAGCATTATCACCAGCAGAAGAAATGACAAAAAGTACATCATCTTTAGATAAATGAAGGAATTCCAAATCAACACGAGGATCTTCCCAAGTAAAAGCATAAATATAAGATCGGAATTGGGTATGACAAGCCAGTTCGGGGTCATAATCTAAACGCCATTGTTTTTGTTGATACGCCATAGGAGACAAAGAAGGTGATATTGGTACTAAAGGTGACGATGATGATGATAATATGGGTGATGTACTTCCACTTTTGCTACTAGTTGAACTACAAGTATCATCTTCATATAATGTTGTTGTTGTTGCTGATTTTGGACAGCCCAACCAAATATAGTAAGGGATTTGAATCAAATAAGGTACAATGAAATGGTTGCGTCGATTCAAACTTTTGATGGTACCAAATTTGTATTCCAAATAATCACGACGTCCAGGTCCTAATTGAATATGATCCAGATCAAACCACATTTGCCAAAAGTAACGAGTAAACCAATTGCATTGTCGATTGTAATGAGCCACTCCATGATGATTGTTTTTAGGGACAGTTCGACCTGATACATAAAAATCACAAACACCTACAATCCCTTCAGGTGATAATAAAGATTGTACCCTGTCCACTACAGGGTAATACATATCCATCATAGATACTAAGAAATACATCATAAACAAAACAAAAAAAAAAGTCAGTATTTAAAAAAAAAAAAAGATGAAACTTACACGAATAAGACATGGTTACCAATTGAACACGACCTTCCAAAGGAAAATGAGTTTGAAAAGTACTTGCATCTTGACATAAAACAGTGACATTTTTCCATCCACGTAAATCAAAACGTCTTTGAGCCACTTGACAAAGAGAAGGAGTCAAATCCACCAAAAAGATATGTTCAAATTGATCCACAGGAAATGATTGATGCATTTGTTCAATATTCCAACCTTTTTATAAAAATAATGATGATGAATATATAAATATTAAAAAAAAAAAATAGATTTTTTTTTTTACCTGTACCACCACCAAGATCAATCCAAATAGGTTTTCCTTGTGTTGTTCCATTAGCAATTTGATCCTTCAACTGAGCAGCACATAATTTCAACATAGTCTTTCGGCCTCTAAGTAATGGTCCACGTGAATGATCATATACTAAATATAATAAAAAAAAAAAGAAAAGACGCGTTCATCACCAAAAAAAAAAAAAAGAAGATTTATAAAACTTACTAGTAGCTTGATCATGATAAAAGGATTCCAATCTACTTTGTTGATTTTGATGTTTCCCAAGAGGTTTAAAGAAACAAGAATACATAAACATCAAAGGAGTTCTGATATTTTGCCATGCCACGATCATAGATATCAAGGTACCCACCACACTAAGCATCAAAGCATGTGCCCAACTATATTGTTCAAAGAAGGGTCGTAGAATATGCCCTTTTAATGTCAAATGTGTCAATCCAAGACAAACAGGGATCCATACAAATCGAATAGATGATTTTTGTTGAGTCATTATTATAAAAAGTTTGAATAAATAAAGAAAGAAAAAGAAAAAAAGAAAAAAAAGAAAGAGAATGGAGATTAAGGCGTAAAATAAGGGATTATTTTTTTTTGTATGACACAAAAAAAAACCCACTTACATCAAGAAAAACAAATAACAAACGAATGATGATTCTGCATGTCAAGATGATTGCACTGGACTTGATCGTATAAAAAAAAAAAGAAAGTTAGTTTCATTGTCAAGTGAGCATATCTTTTTTTTTTTTTTTTTTTTTTACCAATAAGATGGGATCTTCATATCAACGTTTTGATGTATAACTGGATCATGCTTAATTTTGATAGGTTATAAAAGAAAGAAAGAAAGAAAGAAAGGCCGATCATGCGCTGGTCTTCAAATAAAATGATTGGACCAAAATCTTAAAGCGATCTTTCAAACAATTTTTGTTGTGTGTGTGTGCGCATGCGTGCGTGTGGGGCAGAGAGAGAGAGAGATGGGGCGAATCACAAAAAAGAAAAAAAAAAAATTGAGGGCAAAAAAAAAAAAAAAAAAGATTTTCTTTTTTAATTTTTTTATTATATCATTTTCGTGTATGTTACAAGAAAAAAAAAAACTTTTTTTTTTATCTAACTAATATCATATGCTTTTTTTATTATTATTATTATTATTTATCAAGTCATTATCCGCCATGTCTTCCGATAAACCATTTTCACGTCGCCATATCAAAAAGTCATCATAAGTTTGAATTCTCCCATCACTTTCCACCAATAGTTTCTTGAACAATTGCAAGGCAGAATGAAACCGACGTTTATGATTAGAAAACCAATAAGTGATATTCCTTGGCTTTAACCCAGTATGTTCTACTACTTGACGGCGTTGTTCCTTGGTCAATTTATCTTGGCGACTATAGATACTGAAGAAAAGGGTTTTCAAGTAATGGGTGGTTTCTTCATCATACGATGTGGCTGTTCTTCCTCCTCCTGATATTGTTTGTTTGGCAATGGTTCTTTTAGTCTGTCTTGATGTTTTTCTATTTGGTCTTCTTTGTTTTTTCTTTTTTGGGTCAACAAAAGCAAATTTGGATTCTTTTTGGGCACGGCATTTATCCATATTCTCTTTTTCTTCTTCTTCTTCATCATCATCATCTTGACTATATTGATATTCACTATCATCATCATCATCATCTTCATCATCATGATATTTTTTGTTGGTGATGTTGCTACTACTGGTACTGATGTTGCTACTGATTTGGTAATCTTCCAATTTGGGATATACAGGTACTTCCAATTCCATAGGAGTGATTGGTTCTTCTTCATATTTAATGGATGGTGATGAATTGCTTTGTATACAATGGTTATTACGATGGTATGAAGGACTAACAGGACAAGACCAAAAGGTAGTAGGTGAAGTCATGGTGGTGCCAATAGGTGTGACTGGTGTGGACCAAGGTAAAAGACCATAATGATCATGATATTGTGGTTGTTGTTGTTGCTGATGAGGGGATGGTAAGACCAATGATAATGGATGGACATGTGGAGAGGATGCACAAGAATCATTCAAGTATGGAATCATTTCCAAACAAGACAAGGATCGAAACGAAGATGTGGTAGTCAATGGCATGACATTTGAAGAGGTAACATATTGTTCCAATGAAGGAGCGGATATTGGACATTGTTGATTTAATTTGAATTCAAGGATTTGATTATAGAATGGCAAAGCGACTTCTTGTGGAGACTGACCAATGATACGACCTTGTTCAAATAGATGAAGCAGTTTGTGTAGGACTTTGATATGATGGATCAGACGTTGATAGGCTGCCTTGATATGACGAGTGGATGCTTCTGGATCTTCTTCTTCTTGTGGATAATCAGTAGGGTACCTTGTCACAATGGATACTAGTTGAGTTGACATGGATTCAAGCCAGCATATCACTTTGGGTCGACAAACGAAATCTTTACTCACAACAAGATTATATTGGTATTCCATCCAACAATACGCGAAATGATCAAAATCTGGGTGCTTGACAAACGATGGAAGATCTTGGAAATGGAAATACAGGTCAATAAGTGGTACTATAGGCGAAATGGAGAGCTTGGATACCATGGATTCTTCCCATTCAATAGGATCAAGATTATATTGTTGATTCGACTTGTATGGATCATGATGAAGCATGTTTTGAACATTGGAAGAGGTAAGATGATTGATGATGGGTGACAACATACTTTGACAAGATGAAGAAGGTGTTGCTAGCGTTGTTAGCTGTTGTATGAAAATATCAGGTGGATGGAAAGACAAGAAGAAGAAGAAGGAAAAAAAAAAAACTACTAGGGAAAAAAAAAAGGAATGACTTTATAGTTTAGTTGTTATGTTCTAGATTAGAATACAACATAGATGATCCCCCCTTCCGACAACAACAAGTATCAAATAAAGTATTTTTTTTTTTTTGTAAATATTATCTATCATCTTTCATGCTTATGCTACATTATATATATATATATATATATATATATGTATGTGTGTGTGTGTGTGTGGGCCTCCAATCCTTTTTTATGATAAAAAAAAACCTGTATCATACCTGATATTTTTACGAATAAATGGATATTGATTGCGTTTTGATACGATGTCCAGCGATTAAAAATCACGAATCAAGGAGAAAATCAAAGATGGACATTTTATTACTGCTGTATTTATACTGCAGACTTAAATGAATGACGATTGCTTTTTTTGTAGAACAAAAGACAGGGGTTTTTTTTTTTTAAAAAAAAAAAGAAGATTGACCTTTTGGACGATGTAGGAAGGAATGACTATTCGGAAATGAACAAAACAAAGAACAAAGTTTTTTTTTTTTTTTGACATGATTGAAGGATCATCATCCGATACCATAAAAGGAAGGCGTATGGGTTCATCAAAAAAAAGGGTTTATTTGAATGGTATGAAAATAGTTCCTAACATAATAGGTAAATCAATAATAATAACAACGCGAAACAAACAACAAATAAATAAATAAATAAAAACAGTATAGATGAAAGATGCTGATAAGAGAAGATACAATCAACAAATAGAATGAGTAAGTATGCGCATGAACGGATAGTGAGAATCAAAGGGGTTGTCAATCAAATAAAAAAAAATTATGGCGTATCTTCATTTTTCAATAATTGATGTTCACCACGATTGTTTCTTCTTTTCTTGATCCAAAACAAACCACCAGTCACAGCCAAAGTCATCATCAGCAATAGAGGAATCCATAATCGAATAGAATGTTTCTTTTCTTCGTTGTCGATGGATGATTGAACGGGATCGTTATGAGGCGTATCCATTTCATTGATCAATTGCTTCATCATACCAGTGTTGGGTGGTGCGCGATAAATAGGAGATCGGATATTGGATTCTGAAGCAAAAAGAAGTTTTTCTACCTTGATTTTGTTGACTGAAGTTGGAGGATAATATGATCCAGCATTCAAAATACTATTCCCAATAACATGATGGACACCTATAATAAAAAAAAAATTGAGTGAATGAATGATTCATTTTGTTGAAACTTACGTCCAGTTAAATGTGTACGATCCCACCAAAGATAATCATCCATTTCCAATCCTTTGCAATCTCCTTGACAATCATCCCAATAGGCGCGATCTTTGTTACTAATACCAAATGAAGTAGGGTCATTTACCATATCGGATAATAATGAATGTATGTCCACCAAATCCAATTCCAAGGTACGATATTTCTTGTTTAGTTCTTCCACTTGTTTTTTCAATCCTTTATTCACCATTCGAACGGCTGCTCCCCGACTGGTTGCCATGGTAGATTCCACAAAATAAGGCATGAATTCCATTGGTGGTAAATTGATTAACATGATTTGATTGGCTTTGAATATTCTATGTATAATTTTCTATAAAATAAAAAAAAAAAAAATAAGAGATACACATACTTTTTTTTTATTTATTTATTACTTACAATTTGTTCAATCACACAATTAGAGATAATATTAAAGTCAGGAACTACTATTCAAACAAGAGAGTTAATATATAAATGAGTAAAAAAAAAAAAAGTAGAGTTACCTGGTTGTTCTTTGAAGGCATGATGAATATCATTGACTCCCACCCAAAAAGCAAAAACAGTTTCACTAGGATCCAAGTTCATATGTTGTTGGTAATAGAATTCAACTTGATCTTGAATACTTGGTGTATTGTAATAAGTACTAGTATTGTTTGGAAAAAGGGCATTATCACAAACAGCACCACTATAAGCAAAACTATGTAATGAAGCATTCCATCCAGCTGTTACATGTTCACTCCATACTGGTCCATTCGTCCAACGTTGAAAGTTACCAACATCTTTTTTAAAAAAAAAAAAAAAAAAGAAAAGAAAAAAGGGTTGGATATGCGGAAATTCAATTTTATTGTAATTTTTGGAGTTTTACCTGAATAAGAATCACCAAACACAACCAAGTTTTTCACCTTATTAGCAGCAATTATACCAATGGGTAATAACAAAAAACAAACGAGTGAAAAGATCATCACAATTGAAAAAAAAGAAAAGGAGCAAAGGAATAGAAATAATAATAATAATAATAAAAAAAGGAGACTTTTACGCTTACATTTTGCATATGTTTGATTGGCTTATAGGTTACACGTACGAACTATTGGAAATCTCAACATGCTATCCATTCATTTATATATATTATATATTTCCTAAATTTCTATTTTATCTATTGATTAAGTATTGTTGATCTCCACATTTTATAATCACTCAAAATGTTAATCATTTATTTAAACTTTATACACTTTGTTTTAAGAATCAGTCAGTCACTATAAACCTTGCTTCTTCTTTTTTTTTTAATTAGTAGAACAATCTCAAGTTTCTTCATTACCAACAGAATAATAATAAAAAAAAATAAATAAATGAGATTTACTTACTTTGATGATACTTTGTTACTGATGTACCTGAAAATGGAAAATATGAACTTTGACCTATCTCCATTCTGATTGGTCAGATCAAGATAGCTTTTCTATTGTCTTTTTTTTTTTTTTTTTTTTTTATCTGTCTTAACCGATTACTGTCGAGAACATTAGGCTGGACTTGTCCAGTCATTTCGAAAGGTGATCAAGCAAGCACGAAGATAGAACTCTTCTTCTGGTTTGTGGATGTGGATGAATGGTGGTCGTCTCAAGTTTGTTCAGAATGTGGATCTCGTGGCTTACAAAACTTTATAAAGGACATTTCGGAACCATTTGGTAAGTCAGAAAAAGAAAAGGTATTCTGACCCACTTTGGTGAAGCTGAATCGTTTTGACAATGATGACCCAATTTGGCAAGACTGACCCATTTTTATGTGGTTGACTCAACTTCCTACTAACCGAACCAACTGTTTTATTTTTGTAGATTCATTTTCATTTGTTACTGACCTAGCCTTTTTTTTTTTTTTTTCCTCAACAGTAGCCTCCACTCCGATTTTCCGTTCCTTGTCTAAATGATTTAGTTTTCTTTTCTTTTTTTCTTTCTTTCTTTCCATTTCTTCCCGTTTTGTTTCTTCTTTTTTATCTTTCTCTCTTTTTACTCCTTCTCTATTAGTTCCACTCTTCAATGAGGAACAATGGCGATACACAGGCACAAAAGGAACCCAGTCTCCCGGATCTTGAAGAAACCTCTCTTCCAGTCGATACTAATGAAAAATCCATCACTACCACAGATCTGACTCGTATGGCAAATGCTCCTTTGAAAGTGAAACTTATGGTCCTTTTTTGTATGCTTTTACTACCTAGTAAGTTTCAAATTAAAACAAAAGTACAGTAATCTAATCTATAAACTATTTTCTTTTCTTTTTTTTTTTTTTAGTTGGATGTCATTTTATGGAAGCTACCATGGGAACTCTCAAGACTTCATTGAAAAAAGTAAGTCAATATACAATTGACTTGTAATGAATAAACTCATTTACATATTTTCTTTATAGTCCATGCACATCAACAACACACAGTTTGGGATCCTTTTATCCGCCGTAACACTCGTTAATACAGTACTTCCTCTTTTGGCAGGTGCCTTTGTTGATGATACTACAGGTTTTGGGTCCGTCCGTGCTACCACTTTTGTGAGTTTTGTGATCTTTTCTGGTTCTCTTATTGTCTCATTGGCCGCCGCTTATAACAATTATCCAGCAATGAGTAAGTCAACAAAAGTGAGATACATAGTCTTAGTAAAATCTTTATCTTCCCTTTTTTTTTTTTTTGGTAGTTACTGGTCAAATGATTTATGGGTTAGGAGGAGGAATGATTGTAAGTAAGAATGAAAATTAGTTTTTTCAAAATATATTTTATACTAAACAATTTTTTTTTATATATAGGTGACAATGCAAGAAGCAATTCTATCGAAATGGTTTCGAAATCAACAACTGGCTATTGTTATTGGTGTTATTTTATCTTTGGCTCGATTGGTGAAATGGTTGGCTAAAATGATCTGTTATCCTATTGTTAATGCAACCGATGACGCCAATGCTCCTATCTATATTGCTACCATGATTTGTGCTGTTGGATTTGCTATGAATGGTGTTTACTGGTATATTATGTGTCATTATGGTTGGGCAACTTCTTCCGGTAAAGAATTGTCTTCTCCTAATCAAAACATACGACCAAACAATGATGATGATAATCAACATCCTTTTGATCATCTAAAGCATACTTCTTCTTTATCTCCTATGACAACTATTCGTTGGATCTATCGATGGCTCTTCTTTTTACCCTCTATCTTTTGGATGATACCATGGATTCAATTTATCATGTCAAGTGTTCTCAGTAGTTTTGATGATATTGCTACGTAAGTTTTTTTTTTTCCTCGTCTTATATATATATATATATATATATATATGTTTATATATGTTTATCTTTTGTATATGATTAGTGAATATGTTCAATTCCGGTTCCAAACAACTACAGTGATGGCTGGTGTAAGTACTACTTGTCTTAAAATATTCGATCTCGACTGATAACTTTTTTTTATATAGTATCAAAGTAGTTTGTCTCAAGTTGTACCTATTGTGGTGGGACCTATTATGGGTATTATTATTCATCGCTTTGGACATCGAGTGACAAGTTGTAAGTTGATCATGGGATTCAAAAAAAAAAAAAAAAAATTTACACTGACATTTCCATTCTTTTAGTATTCGTAGGAACTCTATTTTTGGTGGTGTCAATGATCTTGATGGGTTACACAATGATCTCGCCAGCTGTCGGTATGATTCTTTTCTCCTGTGCCCTTGCTTTTGGCCCCGTATCTGTTCTCAGTTCGACTGCTATGTTATTACCCCATGGATTAGTTGGTATCGGTGCAGGTTTACATAAATGTGCTAACAATATAGGGACAACTATTGTAGCTGTCATTGTAGGATACGTTCAAGATTTAACTTATCATGATGGAAACCCTTCCGATGACAATGCAGATCTACAAACTGAATATGATGGTGTCATGATTTTATATCTCTCATTGGCCTGTGGTTCGACTTTGATAGCAGTGATTCTTTGGTGGATGGATCGACGTCAATTGATGGGATGGTTACAAGCAGATAAAAAAGATCGAGATCAACGTTTGGAAGTATTAACATCAATGGAACCAAATAAATCTTGTTCTAATCTTGCTGCCATTGGAAGTCAAGTACGAAAAACCAAATCCTATGTATATGTTGGCATCTACTGTTTTTGGTTATTGGCTGCTTGGGTTATTTTCTTTGTTTTTGCCTTGATGCCAGTTTATATGAATTACGAATAAGTCATCTCCTTTTTTTTTTTATGTGTATAATTAGTTGTTTTTATTTTATTCTTTGATTTTTTTTTTTCAAAATACAATTATCTCCCCCCTCCCACTTTGTATATAGATATATTTATATAATAGCATTTTGAAAATAAAAATAAAATGAAAAAAACGTGTCATCCGTTTCAAACTCTTTTTATTCAAGGATTATTCAAACAGGTAACACAAATGACATGTTTCTTCCTTTTTTTTTTTTTTTTTGTTGTCCAGACCTCTTGGTCACTTCTAATCAATCGATCATCATTATAGAATATGGTTGTATGTATTCTTTCCTCCCCCCCCCCCTCTCTCTACCCCTTCCTTCTTAAAGGGGGTGTCATCAAGACATGATTTTACTGCTTCTTTCTCCCATGCATGTCTATAGTTCGTTTTTCCACGGTTTTCACTCTCCGCCGAAACTCTCTGGTGTTTCTTAAAGTACTTCGGTATCTTTTCTTTTTTTTTTTTTATTCTCTTTTTTTTTTTTCTTTTCTTTCATTTTATTATTATTATTATTATTATTATTCTTTTTTATCAGAGAATACAATGACATCTCCATTACCAACGAATGCGAAAAGGAGGGATCAAGATGGAAATGGTTATGATGATCTACAAGAAGCACCACTTTCCAGTTCTCTTGACAGAATGTCGTCCATGGCCAGACTTCAAGCCAGTGGTGCCGATGTGTATGGTAGTTCACCTCATTCTTATATTGGTCATGATCTCACTCAAGTGTCTTCTCATCAATCTTTGGCTTCTCAATATTCTTCTAATGATAACAAACTTGCCCGTGCTGTCAAACGTCATTTAGCCGATCCCAATGCTATTCATCGTTCCTCTACACCTGTCTCTTCTGCTTCGTCCGTGGTCGATCTTCCATCATCTTATGCCAACAGTGGTGATGAGGAAGTGTCAGTACAAAGTGGCAGCAGCAATGGTAATCATTTTACTGGCAGCATTCATCAACTTCCTGGTGCTTCCATTACTCATGATATCTATAAATGGACTGACAATATCGATGAACAATTGGCTCGCAAGAAACGGTCTCAATCCTTTATTCATCCCCGTAATGAACCCATTGATCCTGCTTTGGCTCGACTCAAGGATCCTGGAGGTTTCCGACGTCATTTTGTTGTGGATAAGGCTGCAAGACAAGGGAAAGCTCCGCCTCATTGGATGACAAACACATTTGTAGAATTCTTGGCTCTCTATGGTCATTTTGGTGGTGAAGATCTTAGCGAAGAAGAAGAAGAAGAAGAAGAAGAAGAAGGTTTTGTTCGTCATGATTTAGGTGAACGTACTCCTTTGATTCGACGTCCTACTGAAGATCAACCTCATGGCAATGTCACTGCTTCTAAAGCCGTCTTTTTACTCATCAAGGCCTTTTTCGGAACTGGTAAGTATAGGAAAGAAAGAGAGATTTAGACTGAAACGAGTGAGGAATTTTTTTTTCTTGAAACTTATTACTGAATGTTCCTCTTTTTTTTTTTTTTTTTTTTTTTTTTTCTTGTCTTAGGTCCTATGTTTCTTCCAAAAGCGTAAGTTACAAGATATCAATATATGAATATCAAAAAAGTAACTAATTTACTCTTATTATTTATAGATTCTCTAATGGTGGATTATTCTTTTCTTGTGCACTATTGACCTTTATCGCCATCATATCTCTTTACAGCTTCCTTTTATTAGTTGAAACAAGAAACAAAGTACCATTGTCTTTTGGTGATATTGGTGGACATTTATTTGGTCCTAGTATGCGATATTTCGTTCTTGTTAGTATAGCTGTGTCACAGGTAAATGAAACAAACATTTTATTTTATTTTTATTTTTTTTGTTGACTATATACTTTTATATATATATATATAGATCGGATTTGTCTGTGCTTACATGGTGTTTGTGGGTCAAAATGTACAAGCTTTAGTGGAGGCCCTGACTGATTGTGAAATGATTGTCCCACTTTCTTATTTGATTTGGGGACAAATTGCCATCTTTGTGCCACTTGCGATGATCCGAAAGATTCAAAAACTCTCTATTTTCGCACTTCTTGCCGATCTGTTTATCTTATTGGGTGTATTGTACTTGTTCTATTATGACTTTTGGAGTTTGACTCTCCGTGGAATCGGTCAAGTGGATTGGATCATTAATCCTGCTTCTTTCCCTATGTTTGTTGGTACTGCTGTTTTTACTTTTGAAGGTGTTGGTCTTAGTAAGTATTTTTTTTTTTTAAAAAAAAAAAAATAAATTATTTACATTATTTTTATTATTATTTGTCTAGTCATTCCAATCACTGAATCAATGAAGGATCCTAAACAATTCCCTAAAGTATTATCTGGTACCATGATTGGTTTGGCTGCTGTGTTTTTGGCTGTGGGTTCTATTTCCTATCTTACTTTTGGAAAGAATGTACAAACGGTGATTTTACTCAACTTGCCTCCAAATCCTATTGTCAATACATTACAAGGTCTTTATGCTTTGGCCATCTGTCTGTCAATCCCATTACAACTCTTCCCTGCCATTCGTATTGTTGAAAATGCATTGTTTACTCGATCTGGCAAGCATAATCCCATTGTGAAATGGCAAAAGAATATGTTACGCTTGATGACGGTGATTCTCAGTGCTGGTATTGCTACGGCTGGTTCTCAAGATTTAGACAAGTTTGTATCTGTGATTGGAAGTGTATGTTGTGTGCCTCTTTGTTTCTTGTTCCCTCCATTATTCCATTACAAGGCCATCGCCCGCTCCGTCAAAGAAAAAGTCATCGATATGTTGATCATCGTCTTTGCTGTGATCTGTATGACTTATACCACTTGGATCACCATCTCTCTCTGGTTCTCCGACAATCAACCTGACTCACCTCCTCCCACTCGATGTATCCCTCATTAGCTTATAGTTTTATCTATATATACATCTTTTTATCTATATACCGTCCTTTTTTTTTTTTTTTTTTGTCATTACTTTTTTGTTTTCCTATAAATTCACTTCAAATAAAATTTCAGTTTCTCTGTTTCTTAAAAAAAAAAAAAAAGAAGATAATAATAATCCAACAATGTCTATTTATACTATTTTGATGGCAGTCTCTTTATCTACACAATAGAATTGATTTCTTGTTACTGAATGATATCATGAAATTTCTCGCATGATCATAGATTGCATTTTTTTTTTTTTTTTGTGCGATATGACACTTGTATCCACCTTCGTTCTTTTCATTCCACCATCCCATTTTTTTTTTTTTTAAATCAAACTGTAAACCTTTATTGAGAAAATAATAAAAATAAAAAATAAAAAATAAAAAAAAATACTACAGATTACAACTACAATCAATGCAGTAATAATATATAAAAACCAACTAATAATAACAAGAATGAACTTTATTGATCCAATAAAAAGTTGGTGGCCTTTTGTACATCGTAATCATATCGTTCCAATGCTTCTTTTGCTTGTTCAATAGTGAAGCCCATGTTGGTCAGCGTAGTCATGGATTCACTATCAGTACCAAAATCACGTAGATTGGCCATGACTTCTTGATCCGACATAGCAGGTAAGTTTTCCAAAGAAGGAGCTTGTAAATATGGTTGGGGATGTTGTTCACTTGATGATTTGTCTTTCTTGGTCGACTTGGATTTGGATTTCTTTCCTTTTTGTTTAGGAAGCATGGATGATAATGAGAATAGTCCTTTGTGTTTGGTCTTTGTAGATTGGCCTTCGTCCACAGGTTTTGTTGTTGATTGTCTATCGGTAGATAAGGATGGTGGTGGCTGCGATGGTTGATCTGACTGCGTTATGGACGCCGTAGACACAGAAGGTGATGCATCTACTGCTGATGTGGCCATCACTGATACAGGTTGTGTAGTGGATGCTGTTTGGTTATGGATGGCTGATGATTGGTTGAATAGAGAGGATTCGCTGATAGAAGGTGTCGATCCAATACCCGTGCTGTTTCTCCATTCATCAATGGGTTGTTGAACTGTATCCTTCTGCTGAGTGGTTGGTTGAGTAGAAATCGTCGTTGTCTGTTGTTGATCTTTATCAGCAGTCCAATGGTGTTCAAAAGATGGTTCATCAAATGGATTGGATTCAACAACTTGTTCAGGAGAAGTCACCAGTTCTCGGAAATTGCCAAAAGTAGGGATAGTAGAAGAGGTGTTGCTTTGTTGATCGATCTTTGGGATATTCTGAGATTCAGTCGTGATAAAGTTATCGGCAAAACTGTCAGAAGACTTTCCAAAATCCTTTGGTTCAACTGTAGATGAAGGTGTAAAAGCATCGGCAAAAGCATTAACATGTTGATCACCATTCATCACTCCAAATGGATCATTGTTGACTTTGTTGGATTGTTGATCTTGTTCAGCTGGAACGGTTGGTAAGGTTTGTTGAGGAGTTGGATTGAACTTTTTGGGTCCAAAAGCTTCATCAAAGTCGTCATCGCCATAAAAGTTACCACCAAAACCCTCTGGAACTGTAGTAGATGTTGTTGCACCGGTAGCATTGGTAGTCGTCGTATTGGCATTAGAGGAAACCATCTTGGCATCAGGAAGTGTTTCAGAGAAAGCAGCATCAAATTCATCCATACCTTCGTCATCAGGTCCCATACTTGCAGACATAAAAGAGGATGATGTAGATGCATTTTCCACTACTTCGAAATCATGGTCGTCACCTTTCAAACTACCTGATGCTGTTGTTGTTGCAGTAAATATTTCTGGTGAACCAGTTGTAACATCTTTGCTGCCCCCTTCAGTGTGGATGTTGTCTTCTGTCAGTTGTTGTTGTTGTTGTTGCTGTTGTTGTTGTTGTTGTTGTTGAGTATCGTCAGATTCAGATCGCCTAGTCTGTGGATAAGCTTGATCTTCGTGAGTGATAGTGTCATCAATATGTTGATCTTCCTTTGGCTCATCCTGGTGAATTGTTGATGGCTCGATATGTTGATCATCATCCTTCGATTCCTTTTGGTCTATGCTTGTGTCCTTCTTGTCCAAAAGATCCTCAGTAGGAATATGTTCGCCATGATGTTCATCCTTTGTAAGTGCCTTCTCATCATCAGTTTTTTTTGTTGATATTATTGTTTCCTTGGGTTCATTGTCAGCTTCCACAGTTGTTTCAGTTCGGGTAAGGTCCATATATTTGTTATCATCACTATCAGCCAACAGTGAAGTATTCTTTCCACGTCCAGTTTCGTCAATATCAGCGACAGGAATAGATTCCTCAGGTTTACTAATATCACCAGTTCCCATTGCGGTATCCTTGATGGTGTTGTCTGCATTTTTGTTGTCAGTTGCTTCCTGTGGAATATCCTTAATAATATTGTTTTCGTCGTTGTCATTACTAATTTCTGTAGGCATGTCCTTGATATCGTTGCTGTTGTCGCTTATGATAGCACCCGATGATGATTCCTTGCTGACATTCACAGTTTCAAAATCAGTAACGTCAGATGGTGTATCCTTGCTGTCGTCCTTTGCGTCGGTGATGATTGATGTCGCTTCTGCTGGAATCTCGTCTTTCATCACTGGAGTAGTTTCTACACTATGATCCTCCTTGTCGTGGCCTTCTGTATTGTTGAATTTTTTATCCATATCCATATTATTGGGAAGAGTTGCTTTGTCATTCTGGTCCAGTGATTCGTATACAGGAGCTTGTGATTCTTGTGTATCCTTCGTAGTATCGACAGAACGTTGTTTGTCAGTTTCACTTTGTATGTCAAGTTCAGATGTCGTGGAATTATCTTTAAGAGAAGAAGCAATGACGTTGCCTAATGTTGCGGAAGCTACCACTGAAGCAATACCAGCTGATACAGATGCTGTAATTGAACTTGGATGACCGGTTTCTGATCCAGTTTCGTTGGATATTGGTATATCATCAATATTGAGAGATGGTGAAGTAGGTGAAGTAGGTGACATTGGAGAACGTTTCTTTTTGGATGGAGGTGGTGCTGGTGGCTTTTTGGCTGAAGAACCTCCAGTAGGTTGAGCACGGACACTTTGAGTACGATGATGACGACTGGAAGGCGGTGGTGGAGGAGGAGCATCGTTAGATTTGGGCGACATATCTAGAAAACAATACAAGTGAATACAAAAAAAAAATCTTTCTTTTTTTCTTTTCCTTTTTTTTCTTCCATTGACTTTATTATTACCTGCAAGTTTGTCAAATTGACCAGCTTGAGCAAGAGCTAGTTCTTCTGCTGATTTATTCCTGAGACTTTGAGCGGCAGCCAATTGACTATCAGAAACCCCAGCCATAGCAAGCTTTTGTTGATATATCGTTTTCAATGATATCAGTTGAGTTTGTGTGTTGTTATATTCCTTTTCCAGTATGGCAATCTTGTGACGTTTATCATGTTCTGATTTGTTGAGTAAATCCAAAGTAGCCTGCAGATCTGATTTTTGTTTAATGGCTTCTTGTAGAGATTGCTCCAAACTAGTCATTTGTTTTTGAAGTTCAGTCACCACTGTATCTTGTTCCTTGATATTTTGTTGTAGTTCAGCTGCTTTTTGTTGTTCATTGGTGATCGATTGTTGTAATTGACTGACTTTATTTTCCAGTACTTCCTTGTCTTTAATATGTACAAAAAAAAAAAAAAAAAAAAAAAAAAAAAAAAAAAAAGAAGTGTGAATGAACTATTGTTGTCATTATATTTGTCTTGATTACTATTTTTTTTTTTTTTTTTTTTTTTTTTTTACCCTGGATTTCGTTATGGGTAGGTGACAGCAATGAGTCAGGCAGGATAGCTGGAAGGGAATCACCAGCTCGAACTCGTCTGATAAGGTGCATAGCAATAGCAAATTCATCTTGATCTAGTTTACCACGGTTTTGAGTGTCAGCCAAATCCCAAATCGCGGCCAAATCGGAAGGGGACAAGTTTGAATGATTGAAGAATCCAACAGCTTGATTACCTATATAAAAAAAAAAAAAAAAGAGCCAAGGGATGAGTAAATCATTTATAAAATGGCATCCGTTCTCCTAATATTACCTTCAATATAACCTTTGTTTTGACTATCGATCCTTTTGAAAGCATCAATGTAACCATGATATTCAGTGTTATCCACCTTCCAAGGATGATGATGAGGCAAAGGAGAAAAGAGTTGAGAATAGTCATCAGAAGTGCGAGAATGAGTTTCAGGAATAGGTGGTGGCGATAGAGTGGTACGAGATGGAGAAGTTGTTGTTGATGCCAAGGAAGGAGGTTCACCACGTGCTGATACAAGAATAGAGTCTGGAGCATTCGCATGAGGTAAAGTGGTATTACCAGACATACATTTTGCTACGTAATGCATTGCAATCACAAATCCAATCGAATCCAATTTACCTTGTCGTTCAATATCAGCAAGATTCCTAAAGAAAAAAAAAAAAAAAAAGAGGTTTAGTAAAAAGATGATGTCATTTTCATATTACATACCAAATATGACTAAGTAATGATACAGGAAGTTTTGATCGCATCAAAATCTTCATTGCCTTGTCACCAGGGATTAATCCATCAGTAGGACCTGAAGCATGAAAAATACGTAGATACTTTTGTCGATCCTTAGTAGATATAATTTCATAGTCATCAAATACGGGTAAAGGAGTATCTATAAGTAAAAGAATGAGAAAAAAAAAGTTCAAATCAATTAATATTTATTATTATTATTATTATTATGACTTACTTGTAGAAAGAATTGGACTTGAAGGATTGATACCATTTTGGGCACAGGCAATCAATTTCAAAGCAATAAAAAAGGATTTTTTATTATTATCTTTCTGCTGTTTCATATTGGGTTGGAATGCAGCACCTAATATCTATTTAAAACAAAAAAAAAAAAAAAAAAAAAAAAAAAAAAAAAAGAAGAATATACCTATGAATACCAACTATGCACCTTTCTTTTTTTTTCCGTCGACATTACCTGGTTTAACTGTTGAGCCGATATATCGCGAGCTTTTCGTAAGAATTGAACCATATCATCTTGAGACTTGTTTATACATTGGTATTGATATAATTGTTGATAATAATCTTGATCGTTGTCCACCAAACTGTTTTCCCAGTTATCTATTTATTTTTCCCCAATCAATCAATATACATTGTAAAAACATAAGTTTCCATTCATGGTTATCATTTTTTTTTTTCTTTTATACTATTCTTACCTTGGGAACTCATTTTGGATGAATAAGATATAAAAATAAATAAAAAGAAAAAGAAAAGAAAAGAAAGAGAATAAAAAGACGAGTTTAGTGAAGAAAGAAAAGAAAGGAAAAAGAGAGAGAAGAGATTCGAAATATTACAATAGAAATCAATTGAGTCTCCGAAAGTTTGGAGACGGGGAGGCCTTGGCTGGATGAAAGAGTTCTTCGTTCCCTTTTTTTTTTTTTTTTCTTTCTTTCTCTATCCGCAGCGCACACAACTGTCATCATGGTAACTATCCAATAAAAGAAAAAGAAGAAGAAAAAAAAAACAAGACTTATTATTCTTTATTCTTGGCACTCATTCTCTAAATGCATTCTTGGCATTATCTTTTTTTTTTTTTTGATATAGTCTGCCATCTTCAATTTCCAGTCGTTACTATTGGTCATCCTGCTTTTAATATGTACTTGTACTTATATTCGTGCCCAAGCTCCTTCATTGATTGATCGAAATAAAACTGGGTAAATAAAAAAAAAGAGCAAAAACTATTATATAATGAAGAATCGTGATCTTACATATCACTTTATTAGTATTCTAGGATTATTTTGGAAAGCGGCTAGGATAGGTGAAAGACTCAGTCCTTATGTATCTCTTGCTTGCATTATTATGGCTATTAGTATCATGATCTCTTGAAGGAATACTTACTATATCCCATCATTCCAAATTATATTCTTTTCATAGTGAAATACTCATATACATCGTACACCTCTACACTCTCTCAGACACACACACATATATACATACACAAATATATATATTATACACAATTCTATACGACACAGTTACCATCCAAAACATTCTATTTTTTTTTTTCTATCATATCTCTTTTTTTTATATATTATTATTATTTAATAATAAAGTAAAATTCATGAATAATCACTATACAAAATAAAATATTTATATAAAAAAAAAATCATACTATGACTAAAGGGGAAAAGAAAAAAAATATACAAATAGAAAGGAAAGACAAAGATACCAATAAGATACTTGACCAGCTTATATGATATGGGAGGAACCACCATTTACATAAGATGATTCGATAGTTTTCTTCAGTTTTTCATAATGGGATTCATCTGTACAACAAGCCTTTTTCTTCATTTCACTACAAAGCGTATCAATATCAATTTCATCAAATCGAGGATGCTGCGCAAGTTTGTCCCACACTTGAGTCAAAGAGGATGCTTTTTCAATTGGTGGTTGTTCTTGTTGCTGTTGGATTTGATTGTTGCTGGTGGACAATGGAGATTCGGTTTCGTCATCCATCACTAATAGTTGATCTAATAAATCGTTTGTAGTAGATTCCTCCGCTTTGTTGATATTTGTATGTGTTACTGTTGCCGGTGATGACGATGATGATGATGATGAAGGTGACGATGATGATGATATGGATGATGATATCAGTGTTGTATCAGTAGGAATGGTATCAAAGAGTCCTTGATTGACCGCAGTAGAATCTAAATTGAATGGATTAAATAGCTGTTGGGTAGTGTCGAATGAGTTGAGGATATCAGTGGGAATGCTGGATGAGATGAAAGTAGTATCGTTATCATGAGTGATAGATGGTGTAAGAGAGGAACTTTTGGTTGAAGAATCACTGGTCAACGAATGATGTGGAGCAAATGATAATGATTTTTCAGATGAATCTTGTGTAGTAATTGCTGAAAATAGTGTTGCTGAGGTATCATCCCCAATAGATCGTAATAGTTTTTGTGGTCTCTGTGTTGAGTCGTTACCATTATCATCTGTCAATTGGGATAATGGTATATCAAATGATGAAGCTGTACCACTAAGGATAGCATTCTCCAACTGAAGTTGTTGTATGATTTGCTTGAGTTTTCGATTTTCTTCCAACACTTTTTCAGATGATTGTTCTTGATTTTCTTCTAATACTTTGATACGATCTTCCAATTCCTTGACATAGTTAACTCGACGTTCTCGAAAAGCTCGTTGTGCTGCCCGATTTTGTGCCTTTCGTTTTGATTTCGGATCCATTTCAGACTGGATGGGAATAAAAAATAAAAGGAGATAAAAAAAGAAAAAAAAAGTGAATAAAAACCAATAAAGTAAAGCTTATTCAGCAACTCATAAGTCCGAACAATATGAATATAATTGGGGTTACCTGTTTGAGTTGATCATCTGTAAGAGGCTTTCTTCCTGGTCGACCATTCATTTTGTCTATTATATATAAATTTGATGATTATTTAACATATATTCTTCTTTTTTGTAAACTATTTTTTTTTTTTTTTTACCAGAATTTGTATCACTACTAAGGGAGTCTTGATCTGAGGGTGAACCAATATCAACTATATGAAAAAGAGAGAAAGAAAAAAAAAGGTTATATATGTGTTTCTAAAAGAAAGAAAAGCATTCTTCTTTTTTTACCTGAAGTTACTAGTGATTCAACTTGATCAAATTTGCGTTTATCTTTATCTTGAGTTACTTGAGATGTTGAAGAACTTTGTTGTTTTGATGCAGATAAAGCCAATAAGAATAATTGTTGCATTTGTGGATTATCTTTTATAAGAGTCAAGTCGAAGGGTTTTGACAAGTTGTTTGGTTTTGTGGAAGGATTATTCATAGTCAATAAAACCTGATAATATAGAGTAGAAAGTAAGTAAGAAAAAAAAAAGGGAAAGAAAAAGAAAAAGAAAGAAAGAGAAAAAGCTTTGTGTTCTGATTATTTTTTTTTCATTTCCGCTCGGCTAACTACTAGAGTTTTTCCTTGTGAATTGGGTTTGTCTTCTTCTTTTCTGCGCTATGATTAGAGATCTTGTTTGCACCAGTGCTCGAATAGATTTGTGATGATCTTTTTTTATTTGTATCGCGGGATTATGAGAAAAGGACAAATGGATGATGAATGAGTTACCAAAAAGAAAAAAAAAAGAAAAAAAAGATAGCTAGTAGAGTTCAAAAAAGGAACACCGTAAACGGGTATTATAATAATAACAATAATATGTATGGAGTTTCCTTTATTTTCCAAAAAAAAAAAAAAAAAAACTAGTCTAAAATAAAACAACCAAAATCAACCGAAAAAGAGAAAAAAAACAAAAGAAAAGTAGAAATAATACAACTATCAATAACAATATATATATATATATATATATATATATATATATATATATATATAAGTGTCTATTTGGAAGAGGGGGGATTATAAACACCAAATCTGTAATCAAGATCTAAAAGAAGTTTCAAAGCGTTTCTTGATTGTAAAGCACCAAATCGTTGTTGTTCACTTGATGATACAACACTAGAAGTAGCCGAAGTAGCACCAGGAGTGGCAGCAGTGGTATGACCAGGAAGAGGGAAGGCTTGATGTAATAATTCATATACTGTTAAAGTAACACCAAATTGAGGGGATGATCTGAAAATACGTGCAGGACCACCTTTAAAGAAAGCCTTGAATCCTTCTTCAACATAAATCTTCTTTGCAGCATCCTTGATTCCTGTATACGAAGTCTGTCCTTTCTTAGCTTCTACTTGTAAACGAGTCTTGATCACATCAGCAGGAGTAGTAAAATAGGCAGCAGGCATACCAGCAATTGCACCAGCAGTCAATAATTCAGTAATGGTCAATTTGTGATCAGGGCCTTCATGGAAAAGATCCTTCTTCAAATGTGCATAAGCTGGGAAATAGATGGCAGAAAAGGGTACATCACGTAATAAACATGCACTGACACCTTTATACAATCCAACAATACCGAGGTTTTTGACAATCCAAATGGCTGAGCGACGAGGCATATCAGGATGAGTTTTAGCTTGTTCGCCTTGTACTTGAAGTCGAATCTTGACAATTTCCAATGGATTAGTAAATACTACTTGAGAAGCACCAGCAGCTCCACCAGCAATCATTTCTTGCCAAAATTTGATTTCTCCTGTTTTCTTGTTAGCCAATTTATTTCGTACAAAATCATTCACTGTCAATTTGATGGCTTTTTCTGGAGCAACACCCTATATTAAAAAAAAAAAAAAAAAAAAAAAAAAAAAAAAAGAGTAAATAAACGTTCTATTTTTATGATGATGATGATGATGATGATTTATTTTTATTTTTATTTTTTTTTTAGTACTTACCACAAGTTGAGGACCCAAACCACGATATAAACCCAAAAATCCTTCATTTTTAACCACCTTTTTGAAACAATCCAAACTATTCTTGTAAAGTAATTCACCTACAACTTTGGAACGCTGATTTTGCATTCTTGTCTTGACCAAATCAATAGGATAAACAGCAGTAGCACCAACAGCACCAGCAATAGAACCCAATACAAATGAATAGACGTTACCAATGATTTCCCACATCACACCATGCTTGCCCTTTGCCACATCCACTTTTCCTTTCTTATCCGATGATATCAAATCCAATAATCGTTCTTGTTCTTGTTCAGTAATAGGTCGCCAACGAGGATCCAACATCTTTTCAAAGTCTGCTAAACTCAATCGACCAGAGTTTTTACTATCGACAGCAGCAAAATGGAAAATAATATCAGCTTCCATAGGAGTAAATAGAGAGTATCTACATGATTTGGCAGCTTCACTAAGGAAATCTTGTTTGGTAATCGTCTTTTCCGGATTTGATCCAATAGCACG
This sequence comes from Halteromyces radiatus, assembly GCF_025201355.1. NCBI lineage: Eukaryota > Fungi > Mucoromycota > Mucoromycetes > Mucorales > Cunninghamellaceae > Halteromyces > Halteromyces radiatus. The sequence goes on along the minus strand of NW_026251698.1, from coordinate 105,065 downwards.
TCGAATCACCAATTCTACCAGGTCAATATTTCGAATAACATTGTGGAAGGCAACCATATTGGAGAAGCTAATAGTAGTACCACTGCCTGTAGCATAGAGATTGCATAGAGTAGGAAGATGATCGATCACCAGGTCAGAGAGTTTATGCTTAGCAATATCCAAGATAATCCTTTTGAAGTTTTCTGTAGAAATATAGCCAGTTTGCTTTTGATCATAATGTTTGAATTCTTGTCTTAATCGTTCACCTTGGAGTCCTTTTAAAAGCTGAGAGAACTCTTCATATGTCAATTGATAATGACCATCTTTACTACCAATATAAAGTTTAAGCCAATCACAATCAAAGTCAAAAGGAACAGCATCACTAGGCAAATTGCTGGAAAGGACTTGTTTGAATTGGTCAAAAGTAATCTTGCCAGTATTGTTGATGTCAAATAACCGGAAAGCGACTTCATATTCAGCATCTGGTTTAGATAACAGATTTTGAAAGATAACAAAATCATTGAAAGAGATCAGACCTTGGTTGGATGTATCAGCAATCTTGTATAAAAGACCAAATTGTTCACGTTTGATCTTTTCAAAATCTTCACCAGGAGCAATAGCAGCCAAAAAGTCATCCTTGTTCATATAATATTTATTATCCTTTTCCACTGAAGCATGTTTTTGGAATAATTGACGATAATATTCAGCTGCACCTTTCGAGGTTTCCGTTGCCATGATGGATGAGAAGAATTTGTTCCTTTAAGAACCAAAAAAGGGTATGAAGGAAAGAAAGAAAGAAAAAAGAGAGAGAGAGAGAGAGAAAAGTGTGGGGAAGGGAGAAAAAAAAAAAAAAAAGAACCACACACAACAACAAGTAACCTGAAAAGAAAGAGAAAAAAAAAAATAAGATTCGGAGTTGAACCTGAAAGGGCAAGACAAACAGTGAGTGAAAGGTTAGAATTGACCAATCGGCTTTTAGGAAACCTTTTGTTCCTTTTTTTTTTTCTTGATCGTCAATTTCGTATTCTTCCGTTCTACAGTTAAACCTTTTTTTCTATTCATAACACTTCTTTTATTATTATTATTATTATTATTATTTAATATATTATAGAACAAATCATTATAAATAAAGATAAAATAAAAAAAAGAAAAGAATGTAAACTTTTCTTTTTATTATATATATATAAATATAAAGTAGTAAATTGACTCACTCTTTTCCGCCCCTTTCTCGGTCAAACACGTGAAGACGGTTGAAAAATCCTGAATTGTCGGCTTACTTCTTTGATTCATTGGTTCAACTCTAGTTAGTCATTCAGGATAACTCCGACTCGACCACTTCAAACTTACTCTTTTTTTTTTTTTAACAGTTAAACATAGGTCACCAAAATGGAAATGGGTCAAATGAATTTTAATTGGGTCAAGTTTTTCAATGTGGGCCAACTCCGCGAAAAAGTGAGTCCAGGATCAGATCATGCTGTATTTCAGTCTTTTTTTTTTTTTTTCCTCTTATCTTTATATCTATCATGGCACGTACCGTACAAAATTTCATCAGAAATAAAAAACTACAAAAACAACAAAAATTACTGCAACAAGAGCAAGATGCTGATACAGACGATGAACAACCAGGTATGTTACTTTTTATAATTCTCTTTCTGAATCAGCTAATATCATTTGCCCTTTTTTTTCCCATTATTTGGTAGCGAACAAGCGACAGAAAAAAGCTATTTCTAAACAGACTACCAAACGACGCCAGTCTAAGGACGAAAAGAAAGAAAAGCAAACTGCCAACAAAGGTCGAAAAGAAGCTCTTCAACTAGAAAACCCAAATCGCAAACCGTGTCCCACATGTATCGCTGCTGGGCGTCATGAATTGGCAAAAACTCATTCACGCTCCTCAAGTAATTTATGTCCTGATCAGAAAAAACGACAAAAGGTCAAGAACGAAGAACTTTCTGGTGCTCCTCTCCGAACTCACACGATCAAACATGGCCTGCATGGTTTACTCCTAGATATGACCGATGACGAAAAGACTCAGTTTGTTCAAGGTGTGGAAACTGTTGTGGACTTCAATCGCCAACTTGTGATCAAGGGTCATCTCTTTTTATTATATTTCTTCACATATCGTCTTGATGCCGGGTTACCTTTGCTCTCATGTTTCTTTCAACAAGCTTTCTTCTATGGTATCTTCCAGTTACTACTAGGTGGCAAATTCACCAATCAGTCGACTTTCGATGATGCAACACGTGATAATATCAATTTTGTGTTTCGTCGATTTATCCAGCAATTTCCTCTGGCACGATGTGAAAAGGTGTCCTCCCCTATTGGTCGATCTCCAGTTGCTTTCAGTGGTGTTCTATCCTCAACAGCACAAACCTATTCAACTCATCTCATTTCTCATGTTGTCGAAAATTTTGATGGATTCTATATAGCATATTTACAAGGCCGCCTTCGACGCATGATTCCTGTAAGTATATCTACAAGAACAGTAAAGGCAAATCAGTACAAATCTTCTCCTTCTCATCTCTTTTTTTTTTTTTTTTTCTCCTGTGTAGGAACTGGCACAAAATCATGCTATGCATTTTGCTCACTTCGTTTACCAATCCACCGTCAATGATGACAAGTTCCCTCCAGTTTGGCCAGAAATTGAATACGATCCAGCTATTGACGACAAGCTCAATGAATCACTGTTGACCATCATGGATGAAGCAAGTACCGAATGGAACAATATACATGAATTGATTACTACAGAAGAAGCTCGACGTCGAAGTGTACAAGCATCTCGTGGCTCGTCTATAGCTAGCTCATCGACAGACCCACTCCCGGAGTCAATGGACATCGCGTCTCCAGCCTCAAGTGTAGGAAGTATAGGTATGACACAACTGGACCTTGAAACACCAAATCCTGTACATTCAGCGAAATCTATTACGACTGCAACAATCTCCTCCTACCCAGAATTTTTCTTACCTGTCATGTTTGATATCTTACGCAAGATGGAACAATGGAATCAAATAGACTCTCAACTACCGGCCATACCTCAGAATGAAGCAAAACGCACGTGGACATATCATCTTTTATCTGGATTGCCTGAATGGACACGATTAGACCATCGCCGCCGATCATCGTTGACTCGCGCTATTACAAATATTATCAATGAAGGTGCACGATTTATTCCAGAGAAATTACCTGCTGGCTTCAGCGCTGAATCTATTATGCATATACAAAACGCCATTACTACAGCACAAACAGAGATTCGCGAAGGAAGATTTGCGCCACCAGTATATCTGACAAAGCAGCAAGCAAGACTATTCACTATCATACCCATTCCAGGACTCACACGCAAATATATACACATCGATCATCAATCTCTTGGAACAATACTAAAACATTTTGGTCTAGGACGTTTGGCTAGTCCATCTTCTACACCGATCCCACCAAACCAGCCTCACCCGAATTTTAATATGTTTGACTTGCGGAAGCTTAAAAGGTAAGAAAAAGGAGAAGAATGATCTAGTACTAATCTGGTTTTGTTTCATTGAACTAGACATGGAATTTTCGAAAACAGTTTTATGACAGATGGCTATGCAACCTCCTTTCCCTTCAAAAAAATAGTGAATCAAGACCGATTGCCTTCTCTTTCGATTGACGATATTACCAGCGAAGATATGCAAGAATGCAAGGTATGGGGGGTAGACCCTGGGGTTACTGAAGTCTTCGTGGCTGTCGACAATAGCGATCCTTCCGAACGACACCAGGTACGAAAGTTTTCCTCAGCAGAGTACTACGTGAAAGCTGGATATAAAAAGACGAACAACACTATTTGTGAAACAAAACAATCTCAAAATATCGATCGACTTGAATCTTCAATACCGTCGCCCAAAACAAGCAGTATGGATGGTATACAATTGTATATTGAACGATTACTTGATGTTTTACCCCAATTGGTCCAATTCTATGGCACTGAAATACAACGGCTGCGATTCCTCAATTACATCGGGAAGCAGAAGGTACAAGACGAAAGGATAAATATCTTCGTTAATGGCGGCAAGAAATACAATCCGGATCCTGATCATCAACCCAGTGAAGCAGTTGTCATGGCTCGAACTAGAACAGATGGAACGACACGAAGAAAAAGAAGACGTCCACCACCGCCATCCTCTTTTGACGATCAACTACCACCATCCTCATCTGATGAACAGCCTCCATCTACAGCAAAGGAATCAAAATTGTAAGTAGTCTTTTTTTTTTTTTTTTTTTTTTTGGTAGGATCGAGGACAGATAGACAAACACCTTTTTTTTTTTTTTTTTTTTTTTTTTTTTTTTTTTTTTTTTTTTTTTTTTAGGAACAAGTGGAAAAAGCTTCCTTTCAGCCAAACACCAAGCAATATAACCACTGTCGTATGTGTAGGGGATGGATCATTTGGAAGACGCATGTTCAGAGGGAAAATACATGGTCTAGCAAATATTTTTCGGAAGCTTCTTCGCAAGGCAGAACAACAAGGAAGATTGATAGTGGCTAACATCGATGAATATCTCACTAGTCAAGTTTGCAGCAAATGTGGTACTAAGTCCTTGGAAAACATAAAAGTTGGTGAATCTAAGTTGCATGCCGTCCAATCATGCACAAGTTGTGGACGTCTATGGCAACGGGATCATAACGCAGCTCGTAACATCTATTCTCTGGCGATGAACTATATCACAACTGGATCTCGACCTTCGGTGTTCTCTCGGTTGCAACAATAATCCGGATAACAAACATCCGCGACGGTTAAACGCCTGCGTTGTAAGTATAAAAAAAAAAAAAAAAAAAAAAGTAGGATTTGAAGGCTCTCTTATTTGGAAATATCTGGTAAGTGCATGATTGACCCAAGTTGGCAAGATGAATCCATTTTCACTTGTGTGATTTCATACTAACTGTCCCATTTCTATTTTGTAGGCTCATTTTCATGTATGCTGACCCAATCTTTTTTTCTCAACAGTAAGGGAATTCTTATTCTCGCCTTGATTCTACTTTTGACATCTCCCTCCAGTTCCTCCCTGATGATGGATTTTTATAGATAAAATTTGGTTGAGTAGCCAGGAAACTATTCTATTTGTTCATCATGCATTCAAATGGAAGAGTAAACTTTTTGTTTTTTCACTTTTCGTTCAAAAATAACCATCATCGTACATAGACGAAATCATTCTGTTTTAATTGTCTCAATAACAGTTTATCTCTCAATTTATAGAATAAAATATAAATAAAAATAAAAAAAGAAAATACATTTAAAAATGATCATCAACACTCCAAAATGGGATTAGACATAGATCCTGTTTCAGTTTACATAATGCCACTTTATTATACTTTATCTCTCAATTTATAAAGTAAAATTAAAAATATATAATTCAATTCAGTCATCTCTTATCCAATAATGATCATCATCCAACAAAGTGACTATCATTGGATTCTTCTCAAGAAAGTGGTCTAACATCATCTAACCTCATTTTATCACTTATCTTACTACCTAATGTGCAGTGAATACCAAATCAATTTCATCGACCTTTTCGTTAAACCTGATCATCCATCATCCATTCCTACTGTCAATCACTGTGACATAACATTTATCATTATTCCATAATTGATTTCGAAAAAAAAGAAAAAAAAAGGCTGGCGAATAAGGCATCCATACTGTAGTCAAATTATCTTTTTATGATGAATTGGAGAAAGTTGTTTATTATGATTCATTTACTTTTTATTTTGTATTACTGATTAATGTACCGTAGAATAAAACCAAGTCGTAAAGGTATCCATGCATTTTTCATTGACAATAAAAAGTAAAAGAGTAGGCGAATCAAAAACATAAAAAGAGAACCGGAGGTCAAATATTTTTTTTTCTTTCTTTTTTTTTTTCCTTCTTTTTTTTCTTTCCTCTTATTTTTTTTTTCAGTAGTTCAAATATATATTATACATTCCGTTATGCATAACGCCCATCCAACAAATTCACCTTATGTCAATGAAGCCAATACAAAAGTAGTCACCATGCTTGCAAAAGAAGCAGGTTTTGAATCAATCGATCGTCATACTTTATCATCCTTCTCAAATCTACTTGGGACATGTAAGTTTACCCAAACAAAAAAGAGAAACCTTTTTATCCCTATGTAATACTCATATCTACCATATATTTATTCTTATTATGATAATAGATCTTGAAACTTTACTTATATCTACACATTCCCTTGCAGAACTAGCCAATCGAACACGAGTGAATTATCATGACATTCAACAATGTTTTCAAAAGAATGGTATTGATCTTTCTTCACTTGAATTATACTCTGAACAATACAATAAACAAAACATTCAAGGTAAAAAAGGAAGTATAAAAAAGATGAAAAAAAAAAACAATTATATTTATGATTATTATCTTTTTTTTTATTTATATGAACAAAAAGCCAAAGGCAAACAACCTATACACATTGATCGATCCAAAGAAACCACCATTGAAAAGATACCCGAATTTTTGGCTTCGGATGAAGACGATGACGATGAAGAAGAAGATGATGATGAAAAGGACTCTGCTGATGAATCTATACATGGTGCGTCCACTTATGTACCTTCTTATTTACCACGGTTTCCAAGCAAACATTCGTTTAGACAAACTCCCGTAAGTAAAAGAAAATAGGATATTATTATATATAATGTTATTCACTCTCTTTTGAAGGTATATATCGATCGACCTGATAACCCACAACGTGTACGTGAATTGAACTCTCAACAATCAAGAACTGTAGAAGAAAATCTGAAACGCTTGATGTCTGCTGAAAGTGATATTTTACGTCAACGGGAATTAGGATCCAAGGGTGCTGTTAGTCCACTGGCGGATCTCAATACTACACCCATTGTCAATTATGAAACCAATCTACAACGAAGGAAACGTGCAAAACGGGGAAAACTAGAATAGATAATAATATATTAGTTTAGTTGATCGTCCATCTTTTGTATATACTCTTTTTTTTTTTTTATCAATCTTCTTATTATTATCATTATCATTATTATATACAACAATTCCATGAACATCCTTTTTTTTTTTTATGGAAACGGTGGTAAAATGAATCAAATAAAAATGTTGACAACATATACTATCTTATAAACAAAAACATTAAGATAATCATAAAAACTTTGATTTATTGACAACAACAACAAGAAAAAAAATGAAGAACTAAATATAAACAAGGATTTCTATTCTACAGATAATATTTTCTAAATCATTTTATTGTTTCTTATCCTTGTTGGCATAAATCATGGCAGTGAAGGGACTAGAAAGATAAAAGTAAGTATTAATATGAAGAAGAAGAAAGAAAAAAAGAAGTTTCCTTACCCTTCATAACGTAATGCCACTCGATAAACAACATGTACAACAGAAGTCAATAACAGACCAGCAGGACTAGCATACCTATGAAGACATGTAAGTATATCATCACCCTTTTTTTTTTTTTTTAGGATCTTACCATAAGGCTGTAGCCAAAAAGGTCAAAGTAGATCCAGTATACATAGGATCTTCACAAACATTGAATGGAAACCCAGTAACACGCGCATCCATCAAGATACCAAAATAATCACCTAATCAAAACAAAAGGATTAATAAATTATTATTATTTCTGAGAGAACTTACCTAAATAAGTACCAGTGAAACCCAAAGCCCACATGGAAGATAACACCAATATATTACCGGTTAAAAAGAGAACAATAGCGACGGCTTTGACAGCATCGATTTCAAGAAGAGGATGAATAGGTTGGAATTGTAAAGCAATCTTGAATAGATAATCACGAAGAATACCAAGAGAGAAGATAGAAAAAGCAAGAGCAGCACATCCACGATAAGCATTACCTCCGGCCAATTTTGTCAAAATATGACTTTTATATTCTAATATATATATTAAAAAAAAAAAAAAAAAAAAGAAAGAAAGAAAAAGAGTGAATAGAACAACAGAGAGAAAGAGAGAGAGAGAAAGAGAATAGTCTTGTTTACCTGCTCTAGCGGCAATGTTCCAAAAAATAGGGTTGAATAAAATATTAGCCAAAGCATAATAAAATGAAGGTTGTGAAAAGTCAAAGTAGTTTAATACAGCTTCCATTATATATTAATAAGAAAGGATAGAATGAAAAAGAATAAGAAAGAAGGAAAAAGAGTGCACCCTTTTTTTTTCTGAACTATTTTCAAGACCAGCATCTCATCTTTTTTTTTCACCACTCTTCCCCACCATTTTTAAATTTAGACTAGCGATTCTCTTTTACATTTCATATGTTTTACAATGACCCAAGATGTACCCTTCCTTCTATCAATAAAAAAAAAAAATAATCATTCCTCTTTTATAAATTTTGAAACTAAACAGGGAGTAAATACAATCAATGTTGGGGAGTTTTTTTTTCTTTTCCAAATGAATTCCATAGACTTGCATGATTTTTTTTTTTTTTTTGTTTCTTCATTACTCACATTCAATTACCGCGTTGGATCATTACAAACATTGATTTACAAACAACTTCAAAGTTGGTTTATTGATGGAATTTTTATACAATGAATAATACTAAAACAAAAAGGATAAACAAAAAAAAAATCTATTCATCTTCTTCACTAGTGAACACTATATATATAATAGAATAAATCATTAATATATTTCATTTTCATTGATTATCTTTTTTTTTTTTTTTTACCTTCTTCACCACGTTTACGACGTTCCATACGTTCCTTCTTCTTCTTTCGAAGTTCCTTGGAAGTCAACTTGACCTTTTTCTTTGTTGCTTTGATGATATTACCTTGAGCATCGACTTGATCTTCTTCTTCCTTTTCTTCAATTTTGGTGGTACCACTACCAGAGACCCAATTATGACCCGATGCTACCAGATGACCATTATCGACTTTCCATACTTCGGTACAAAGAGCTTCTGAGAATTCACGGTTGTGAGTAACGATGACAACCCCTCCTCCATATTCTCGGATGGCAGTGGCCAAGGCACCTAATGATTCACGATCCAGATAATTCGTAGGTTCATCCAACACCAACATGTGTGGTTTATTCCACATGGCAGCACCAATCACCAATTTGACTTTTTGTCCACCAGAAAGACCACGAATACGGGAATGAGTAGCGAATTCAGGATCCAAACCAACCTCTGTCAAATGCTTTTCAATTTCCTTGGCCGTCAATGGTCGATTCAAACCCAATTTGGCAGCTTCCAATGCATCCACTTCGGCAATCTTTTTGGAAAAACCCATGTTTTCAAGTTTTTGTCGAGAAATCCAAGTGTTGTCTACAGATGATCGTCCAACCCAAGATACTTCATATTCATACGATTGCTTGAGTTTTCGACGTCCTACCAATTCTTCCACCACTCGTTTTTCACCATCAATCACAAATTCTTGATTCATTTGTTTTTCTTCTTCTTCCGTAATCACACGATCCACTTTTTCCAATTCTTCACGATCTTCTCCTGTTGCATACCGCCATTGGATGTATTCATTCGGCGTAATGTCCAAATGTTTTTCAATATGATGGAAAGCATGTTGTGCAACATAGGCAATACGTAAATTTGGATGTTTCCACACGGTACCAATATCAGATTCAATTTCACCCGTTAATAATTTGATCAATGTGGATTTACCTTTTATTATTAAAAAAAAAAAGTTAGTAAGTTCATTCATATTTTTTTTTTTTTTTTTTTTTTTTTTTTTTTTTTTTTTTTTTTACTTACCAGCACCATTAGGACCAATCACAGCAACCCGAGAAGATAAAGAACATTGCATACTAATATCAACCAATTGTTTTCTGTTTGTACCAGGGTATTGGAAGTCCACATTCTTCATTTTCAAAATAGCACGTTCTTTAGTCTTGATACCTTCCAAATAGCCAGGTTCTGGGAAAGCAAACTTGATTTGAGTAGCATCCAAAGAGTAATAAGAAGCAGCCTTGGGTACTTTTTTCACAAATTCAGATAAATTGCCACGATAACGCTTGAGTTTGTAATTGCCTTCATAGTGAATAATATCAGAGCACACATGATCCAAGAATCCAGAGTCGTGAGATACAATCATAGATGTCACAGTCTTCAAACCCAAGAGATAATTTTCTAACCACGCCACATTGACAACATCCAAGTGATTCGTAGGTTCATCCAATAATAAAATATCGGCATTCATCAACATAGCACGAGCCAATGCCAATTTCATTTTCCATCCACCAGATAAAGCACCAATAGGCATAGAAGTAACCATTTCTTCGGTAAATCCATAATCACGTAAGATCTTGCGTACTTGTTCGCGATCCTTCGTTTCTACACCATCAGAAGCAATGATAAAATCAATCAAAGAAGTATCAGCTTGAGAACCATCAATATCATGTTCCACATAAACAGTTTTGAGAACAGATTTAGGAGGGAAACCTTCCACTTGTTCATTAGCAATAGCTCGCATCAAAGTAGATTTACCTAAAAAAAAAAAAAAAAAAAAAAAAAAAAAAAAAATTGAATGAATATTCATCTTTTTTTTTTAAAAAAAAAAATAATCATAATAAATAAAAAGAAGGATTGACTTTACCACAACCATTGGCACCACAGAGACCATAACGACGACCACGTTTGAGACGAAGAGCGGTACGATTCAATAAAATCTTGGCACCATAAGCAAGAGAGAATTCACAATTACAGAGTTCTTCACCTTCATCATCTTCTTCTTCATCAGGATCATGGATAGCCACAGCTTCTTCACAAGTTGCCAAAGCAGCCAAAGCAAGTTTTTCAGCATGTTGATCATGTTCAGGACCCCATTCTTCAGTATCACGACCAGTTACAAAGAGCCAGGTAGCAGCATGAGGACCAATGGCTTCAATCCATTGATCACGACTAAAACTTTTTGCAAACACCAAAGCCAAAGCGAGTTCAATCATATACTTTCGAATAGGACTATAGAAACCTTCCAATTTGGTTGGCATCAAATGATCGAGAGTCTTGGTCACTTTATCACGTTTTTCATCACCAGTAAGCACTTGTTTATCCGCACCACCCACACGCTTGAGAGTTTCCAAAGCTTTGACAACTTGACTACGACATTCAGGATCAGCCACCACATCTTGTACATGTTCCAAAGCAGGTAGTAGCAATGGTAGGAAAGGAGCGGCAGCATCAGGATCATCCACTAATTTGCACATATTATCAATAATCACTGCCGATTTTCGTTTGATAGGTGTTTGACGTTCCTTGAGACCACGACCCAATAAAGGGACCATGAGAGATAAAGTAGCAGAATCCACTTCTTGAACAAAAGTAGTAGCACCCAATTGATGAATAGTTTCTGGTACCTTTTCCGGTTGATTGATACATTCGATCACAGCAGGAATAAATCGTTCAATATCTTTATTGTCCAAGAGAGAAGTCACGGTGGTCATCGTCTTGGTTGCTTGTTTCTTGACATCAGCCTTGGTGTCCCACATACAATCAGATACAACAGGAATGATATCTGGAATACAGGCCAACAATTCCATAGGATTGAGTTCAGTCATTTTTTCGATTAGAAGAAGAGATAACATTTTGGTTTGCCATTTCTTAGAGTTTTCAAGACCTTCCAAACAATGAAGAACGATATAACGAGTGGCCGCTGGATTCAAAGCACCAATTAATGCGTAAGCAGTTTTAGCTGTAGCTTCCTTGATTTCCTTGCTCTTATCAGCTTGAAGTTCCAAAAGTGGGGTCAATAACGTAATCAGGTAAGGTTCTAAAGCACCACGGAAAAAAGGATTGGCTTCCATCAACTTGTCTAACAATTCCAGCACCGCCAATACATTTTGTGGTTTGATTTTTTTCGCATAAAGTTCACTTGTCAAAGCTGGGTACAAATGACATGTCTTGAGAGAAAGAATTCCATATTGGCTAAGAAAACCCGAGAGTTGGTCAACAATATCCTTGCGTTCATCCTCATTGTCGGTTTTGAAGAGTTTGTTCAGTAAATCCTTGGCTTCTTTCGCTTCACTTTCGCTGATCCGACTCCTCTTCACCTTTTGGTACTTTTCCATGTTCAATCGTTTCGTAAGATCAGCATGGTTCGCTGCTTGATAAGCCGATGTGATGGGTGTGTTCGACATTGTTGCAAACTAACAATGAAGAGTTTAAAAAAAAAAAAATAAAAAAAAAAATAAAAAAAAAGTGGGAAGAGAAAGAAAAAAATAAATTATGAAGAGTCCAAAAAAAAAAAAACCATTCAAAAAAAAAAAGTTAAAAAAGAAGACCATTTTCAACTCCGAGTACTAAAAAATGAGAAACATATCATCCAATTCTTTATTGATTTTGTAAACGTGAGATAAAAAAAAAATTTTTTTTTCTTTCTATTCTAAACTACATGGGTTTTGAATCTTGTTGTTGCTCCATCATAATCGAGTAAATAGCACTAGCAACGCCGCTTTCCAATCCAAGGTCACTGAGGAATTGATCAGGTGGTTTTTGATTCAACGCCGCTACATTATTATTGTTGTTCCGGTTATCGTTATCATCTTTATTGTTATTATTATTATTATTATCATCATTGTTGTTGTTGGATTTATTTGTTGAATGATTGTTATTGCCACCACTACGTTGAGGAAAGGTGGAAGGAGTAGGACTTGAAACTGAAGATGACATGACAGGTGCAACAATATCATATCCCACACGCCCCGAAGTAATTGCCGTTTTTGGATGTTGATCAGATTTATCGTTCAAGTGTTTCCATTGGTTGTAATGATTATTATTATTATTATTGTTATTATCGTTGTTGTTGTTGTTGTCATAAGATGATTTCTGTACTGAACGATAACCACCAAATGGACTATTTGATCCACTATTTTCTTGTTGTTTTTGCATATCTGGTATAAAAGGTTTGTTGTCCTTGACATGTTTCAAAACATATACTGGATTCAATTTGGCTTCCTTCATTTTTTGAGATATCCGGAGTGGTTTTTCATCATAACCTAATAGTCGTTCTAAAAAAAAAAAAAAAAAAAAAAAAAAAAAAAAAAAAAAGGTTGGGATTAGAAACTAAACCAATAATCATCCAATGTTTATACCAGAAAAATAAAAAAAGTTTACCTTGAGTATTCTCATGCGTGCCATACTGAATCCATAATGCATATTGTCGCCAATCATCCACTACATTGTATTTTTTCAATGCTGAAGTAATCACCTTGGAACAAGGATCATCTAATAAAAGTCGTACATTTTTCGATGCTTCCAATTCCACTTTGCTGCTGTTTGATATCTTTTCCCCATAAACCTTGATTGCACCACCATCGTTAATTGTCACATTAGGGGCAAGTTTGGTCTACAACAGATAAAAGAGAAGAAGAAGAAAAAAAAAAGATCAATCGATTATATTTTTTTTCTTTCTTTATTGCACATACATCATCCATCGCCAATGTCATATCAACATTCCTTTTAGTAGGAGTAGTATCTTGATAAGTCCCATAAAAGTAATCAGAAGTGTGAGAAGTAGTTGGAGGTGTAAGCATATGAAGTGGTTTCAATGTGTTGTTGATACCATATCCATAATTTTTTGTTGTTGTTGTTGCTGTTGTTGTTGGTGGTGATCTATCATTATCGAATAATGGTAATGGCTACATAATATAAATATGTTTTTTTTTCTTTTTGTAAGAATATATATATATATATATATGAGTCATATTAAAAATTCATATTTTTACCTTCTTATCTTTAGCATATTTCCAAAGTTGTATCATATCTTCCCGCATTCTATTCATATCACCAGATATACGTACAAGATCTTCAGTTAATTTCTTCAAATGGATATCTATGTTGAGTAAAATAAAGATTAAATATTATTAATCTTGAATCATTATCAATGATTTTTTTTTTTACCTCGTTCCTGGAAAGCAGCTTCAATTTTTCGATAATCGGCCACACCATTTGGTCCAAGATAATCCTATGAAATAAGAAATAGTTAACTTTAATGAATAAATCATATTTTTTTTAACTTACATTTTCATAAATTACACCTTATAAAAAGTAATCATAAAGAAGGAAAAAACAAAGTAAATACCTGGTTGATCATATACATCTATAAACTTACTTGGTGGAATATAGTCCCATTCATTAACTGGTAATCTTTGAGAAGTTTTCAAATGGTATATGTTTTTAAGGATATCCATACGTTGCCCAACCGAATGAACTGATAAATCCTTAAGAGTATCATGATCAAGGTTGACTAATACATCCCCAGTAATCCCTTGTTCTACAAAAAAAAAAAGGATGAGTACCTATCAAAAACCAAAAAAGTTTATCCATTTACCTCTAAACTGTGCTTCAAAACAAGAATATCCAATAGAAGAAATCCACTTGTTCACTTTATGTTCATCCCAAACTAATACACTATCCATGATAAGTATTTATAATATTAAAAAAGAGAGAGATAAAAAAAAAAAAAAAAAAAGAGAAGGAAAGAGTTCTCCCAATGTTGGGAAAATGAAGTGTCATTGAAACCCCGAATATTATCTCTTCTATGGAAAGAGGTTTTGTGCATAGTAACAATAAAGAACAAGTTTATTCAATGGTGAGTACAAATATAAAAAGAAAAATCATAGAGTCTTTATTTTCAAATTATGGTAAATAAACCTAACTGGAATATTTGAGTAATAATAAAATACTAAACTATCAGGATAAGTTTCAGGAATATAGGTGAGATAAGTCAATAGGCAAAGCTATATAATAAAGATAGTGAGTGAATAAAAAGAAAAGAAAAAAAAAGTTGAAATTAAAAAAACATTGTATAACTTACAACATCCAGTTTCAGCACCAGTAGGATATCGTCGTAATTTTTTTTCAAAAGGAGGAGGAGGAGGAAACTCTCGTTGTGAATGAAAAGTCCATTTTCCTGCTTCAGTTTGTGATGGTTCAGGTATATCAATATCGAGAGTTTGGTAAGAAGGTTGAACATTAATGGTCGAATGACGATAAAGTGGCGATGCTCCATTACTTCTTATTGTATCAGACGAACTTGTTCCTAAGGTTCTTCTTGAAGTATCCGGTCGTGTTGGAGGTGGAGGTGGTGGTCCTCGTCTTGACATGTTTGTAACCAAGAAAGAAAAAAAGGGAAGGAAGCGAAGAAAGAAGAAATGTAGTCAAAAAAAAAAAAAAAGATATATCTCAAATAGAAAATCGATTTAATACTCCGAGTTTACTTTTTCTTTTTTTTTTTTTTTTAAATGTATGAAGATGGTGAAGATATGTTGATACGTTAGGAAATGACAAAGGTAAAATAAAAATAAAAATAAAAATACAATATATCATATTCATCAAGCTGAGCTACAACTACGAAAATGATTGGGGAAGAAGATAATACACTTGTAAACCGGAGCTGATGGCCGGAAATCAATGGAGTCACGGCTCAAAAGGGATGGGGCAAAAAAAAAAAAAAGACTCCCTTTTTTCCTTTTTTTTTCTTTTTTTTTTTTATTTTTTTCTTTCACATCATTTATACGCATATTATATATAGTATATTATGGTAGTGACCTTTCTACTGATACTTTTATACTTTGCAGTAGCTGTTACCATACTTTTGACTATTCTATTATATGTCTTTCAATGTGATCTATTATACGCGGCAGGGTTCCCCACTGGTTCCAGATCAGTTGTATGTTAATAAATATTATATTTTGTTGATATTATTGATACTAACCTTTTTTTACGGATAATATTTCTTTTTTTTTTTTGAAAAACAATAATAGGTGGCGAAACCTTCACAGTATGGATTACCAGATAAAGAAGTCATTCTAATGACAAAAGATGGTGTCAAAATACGCAGTTATGTCATGATACAACGTGGAGAAGAAGTCGCTATACAATCGCCCACTATATTATGGTTTCACGTAAGTTCTTTATTACACGTATATTATTATATATTTATAATTTGATTAAAATTATTGTTATTATTATTTATTTTGTATCTTAGTCACATACTGGAAATATGGTAAATTGAAATAGATTTAATAATAAAAGGTAAACAACTAAATATTCAACAATTTAGGGTCATCGACTTCCAATAGCTGAAGTCTTTTATAAAAAATTCGGTTATAATGTCGTCATGTTATCTTATCGAGGGTAAGGAAACCAGAACAAAACTAGATTTTGATATGACTAATAATTTATTTTTATAAATCCATAGATACGGTTTGAGTGAAGGTAAACCAAATGAAAAAGGGATCAATGTGGACGCTCAGGTAATAATGATAATAAAAAAAAGAAAAAAAAAGGTGGAGATCAGTTTAAATGGGGGAAATGAACTATAAATCAGGCACAAATAATAGAAAAAAAGGACCTTGAAAAAATTAACCCCATTCGTTTTTCTTTTTTTTTTTTTTTTACTTTTTTAATGCTATACTTCAGACGGCTTTGGACTATATTTTACATCATCCCATCTTACGACATACAAAACTTATGGCATTTGGACAATCTCTTGGTGGTGCTGTAGCACTCAACCTCGTATCAAAAAATGAAGACAAATTTGACGCACTGATCATCGAAAATACATTTTTAAGCATGGTAAAAAAAAAAAATTCACCACTTTTTTTTTTTTATGAACATTGTACTACTTTAATACAATTCGTACTCAGCATATTTTTGTTTTATTTTTATCATTTAGACATTATTGATTCCGCATGTAAGTAACATAATTATCAATGGTTTTTTTTCTAATATCATGATACTCTTACTGTTTTTCTCATAGGCTTTACCTGCATTGAGGCATCTTGTATATCTATGTCATCAAACTTGGCGATCTTATCGAGCAATACAAAATATTCATCGTATCCCAATTTTGTTTTTATCAAGCTTGAAAGACGAATTGGTTCCACCTGCACATATGGCAAAATTATATGATATATCTCATACGACAGGTGAAAAAGTTTGGAAAGAGTTTGAAAATGGCACTCATAACGATACTTGCATGCAGGTAATATAAGTTAATATGGATGAATGATAGATATATCAATTGATTCTAATTTCTTTTTTATTTATTGTATACAGCATGGTTATTTTGAAGCAATTGCTGAATTCGGTAGGAACAACGTTTGGGATCTTGACTAACACTATTGGTGATGGCACATTTCTCTCTCTCTCATATATATATATACGCGTTCTCTTTCTTGTAATACATCATCATCATCATTATTATTATCATCATTATCATCACCATCATCACCATCATCATCCTCTTCTTTTTCTTTATTATTATTATTACTACTATTATTATTATTTTTATTATTCTCTATTAGTTTCAAAGTTACCCTTTCCCCTCTTCATTTTTGTATACAACCCCAATAAAGCACTTTTTTGATTTCTCATATTGAAATTTGATTTGTTCCAGAAAATAAACTTTAATCGCCGGTCATTTACCTTTTTAGATATCAGCTTTTCGATCGTTTTCCATTTCGTTTCTTTTTATCAAACCATGTCTTCAGCTTACGGAATAATTCCAAAACCCGTATCAAATATCTCTTTGGATACCATCTTACCTATCAGCAAAACATTACGTAATGGTACCAAGGCAACATTACAACAAGTAGATCCCAACAACCAGGCACTGGTGTCAGTATTAAGACATTTAGTCAATTATGAAATCAACATGGGGTAACAAATAAATAAAATAAGACAGTTGACTCTTAATGACGTTTTCAACAATTTCTTTATCTTTGTAGATCAACTTATCCTCAAGAACATGAATTAGACGAAGAAGGTTTTACCAGTTACTTTTTAGCGTAAGTCAAAAAAAAAAAAAAAAGAGAGAAAAGGTTAACCGTTATACACTAAACCCTTTTTAGATATGATTCTTTTGTACTTGTCAAAGATGATCCCATTGTACCTGGAAAAGAATATGATATGCATGATAAAGTTTTAGGTTGTTTCTACGTCAAGCCTAATTATCCGTAAGTCAAAATAATAGATCATCAATGACAACAATATTAAGCTTTTTTTTTTTTTTGGTGGTGATTCATCTTGTTATTAGGGTAGGAAAATGATAAAAAAAAAAAAAGAAAGAAATACCAATTCAATGACGAATGATTATAATCAACTAACTAAAATTCTTTCTTTTTTTTTTTTTTTTTGTAGGGAAGATGTTCTCATATTGCAAATGGTGGATTTTTTGTATCGACAGTTCATAGAGGATTTGGTGCTGGTATAGCCATGGGTGAATCATTTCCTCAAATAGCCTCGGCATTGGGATATCAAGCATCTGTTTTCAATCTCGTGTTTCAAAATAATGAAGCATCTATCAAGATCTGGCGTCGGTTGGGCTTCAAAGAAGCTGGTCGCATCCCTAAGGCTGGTCGCTTAGAAAATAGTCCTGGGAAATTGGTGGATGCAATTATTTTTTACAAGGACTTTACAGAACAAAATGAAGAAACTGATGTTGACAAATAATAGTATATATTAGTAGTTTGTATTTGTAGTTCTTTGTTGGAATATTTAATCATCTTTAGAAATTATTATTATTATTATTATTTTAAATTTATTGATTTACTTGAATACAGTGTCTTTGTATCTACTATTGAAATTTTTATTTTTTCTTTTCCCCTGAGAATTGATAACCTATTTAGTTCAAACCATTTGTCATATCAAATTGATTTGACTCTCCGCATTAAAGACACCTCTTTAGCTTTTTTTTTTTTTTTCTCTTTCTTTCTTTTTTTTTATTTTTTTTTTTTCCTATTTACTCCACATTCCTTATGTCTGGCAGCAACTCATCAACACCAACAACAACGACAAATGAATACAGAGAAGATTTATTAATGTTGGCATCGTCATTCCTATCTTCCAGTAAAGTCCAAGCAGCAGAGAAATCAAAGAAAATTGCCTTTCTTAAAAGTAAAGGACTTACTGACGCAGAAATAACAGAAGCCTTCAGAAGGTTGGATCAACAAACATCCATATCAGAAACTTCACCACAACCGTCATCAGCTTTGAAATATACTTCTCCATCTACGTCTTTGATACCTGAGCAACCAATGGAACCACTTATTCTTTATCACCCTGCGCCCACTGCTCCCATAGTCCCGACTCAACAAACCTTTGCTTTGGCTCTTATCTTTGGTGTTGGTCTTACTGGAGTTGCCTGTGGGTTGATTGGCATTGTCAAGGTATTTAAAAAAAAAAAAAAAACTAAGGACAATACCTTTTTTTTTTTTTTGAGAACATACACTTCATTTTAATATTGTTATTTTTTTTTATTTTAGCGACTATTATACCCTGTGTTTGCAACCTATGCTGGATACAAACATAGTCGATATCAATACTATACTGGTGTGATCAAAAAAGTGAAAGAAGTATTAGACAAGGATATCAAGGAGGAAAAAGATCAAGATGAACTGGAATCATTAGATAAACCTGGAGTATATCAGTTGATTTCGAAACAACAGTCTTTAGCCGAACGACTCGCCGATATTGTTTTCCAAGTACAATCACTTCGCCCAACAAAGAAATCACAATTGGCCAATCTTCATCAATCCTTTAATGCACTATCGGAATCACTGACTTTGGATCAAGAACAACCTGCAGTGTTGATGGATATGAAAGGGGAACTGCGTCGCTTGAAGGGAATATGTCTCAATAGGCGTCAATTTTAGTCTTTCATTGGTTATTTTGTTAATTAGATCATATTGCTTGGTTCTTTTTTTTTTTTTATGGAAATAAAATTTACCAAGTTACCTTTATACTTTTGGAAGTTGATTCTCACTACAACCTTCTATTTTTTTTTTTTTTTTTTTTGCGCCTCCATGTGTAATATCGATCATTCAGGTGATAGGGAGTGTGATGACGGTGGATGATATGTGATGATGCGTTTTGATAAAATGGTTGGATGCTACAGTATGTGGTGAATGGACGATAATATGATGATGATGGATCCTATGTGATTAATGAATGGATGATACAATAATAATCATGGGTGACTATCACATCTTGTGTAAAGTAGCATATTATCAATGAATTTCCTACAGTAACTGATTAGTTTTGAACGATATTCATAATTAATTCCTTTGATGATTATTTTATGGTAAATATATCGATATTCTTTATTCATTAAATTAAAGCTCTTTAGGGAAATTTGGATTAAGAATAGAATAAAATTTCGAAGTCCTTTTTTTTTTTTTTTTTTTTGTTTCTTTTATTTTTAATACACTTAGTTTTATTTTTTTTATTTTTCTTTCTCCTTTCTTTTTCTCTTCCATGAACTTTTTTTTTTTTTAATCAATAAAGTTTTATTTCATTACAACTACTTTGTTTACATGTCAATAGAATCGATTCCATCTGCAGAATGTACTATTTATGTATGAATGCATTCTTTTTATTGTACTCATGTGTGAAATAGATGTGGAGTTACAGAATAAAAGAAAATAAAGACAAGAAAGTCAATGAGCTTTTTTTTTTTATTTATTTAAAAAATTGTTTAAAAAAGGAGACGAAGTATCTACACAAAAAGTTTTGTTGGCCTCATATATAAGTACGTCGTAATCATACTATATTTAAGGTTGGTGACCAAGTTTTCTTTTTTTTTTTTATTTTGGTTCGTAATACTGTTATTATACAGGGCGTATAATCTTATTAATATTTTATTTCTTATTGATGTGATATTATCATCATATGTGTAATGATTTAATCATGATAGTTGCCCTGGAGTGTTTATTCATTGATATATATCTTTCCTTGGTAGTGGTTATGGATCATCAGCATGATGATTTTCAAAGTCCGTATTTTATTTTATTTTTTAGACGTGTGGTAATTTTTTTATTTTCTTTTATTTCTTTCTTTTCTTTATAACAGTTTTAATCACATTGTATATCAATTAGTGATCTATAGTAGTCATACTTTTATTTAATAAAACATTTATTTTTATTCCTACTACTTTATTACATGTTATTGTAGTTGATTCCATCTTCTGATGTATTTTTTATTTTTTATTTGTGAATGCATTCTTTATTTTATGGATATGGTTACGGAATATGCTGATACGACAACATAGTATATCAATTAGTGATTTATAATAGTTATACTTTTATTTAATAAAGCCTTTATTTTTATTCCTGCTACCCTATTACACGTCAATGTACAGTAATTGATTCCAACTTGCAATGTATTTTTATTCTTTGTTTATGAATTGCATTCTTTATTTTATGGATATGGTTACGGAATACGCTGATACGACAAATATTCAAACCCCAATGCAAACAAGTCTCTAACCATAACGCAGAAAAAATAAACGCACTTCACAGAAAAAGCGGGCATGAAGATTCAGGAGTTTTTTTTTCACTGCTTTTTTACCAGAAAATTGTTCAAACTAGCTAAAAAAGGATAATTTTTTAATCTCAGACGTTTGGCTTTATATGTTAAATCACGGTCTATAACAACCATCTGGGGATCTAGCTCAAATGGTAGAGCGCTCGCTTAGCATGCGAGAGGCACTGGGATCAATGCCCAGGTTCTCCAATTGATTTTTTTTTTTACTGATCTTGAAGTTCTATTTTTATCTCGAGGTATAATTGGTAGATATGATGGCTGTTTTTTTTTTTTTTTTTTTTTTTTTTGTAATCCGTTGGGTGATTTTTTGGTTTATAGGTTCAAAATTGAAAAAGTAATCAGGATGATTGAAAGTTAATAATGAATATAGTGAGCACCAGTACTTGATTACGCAAGCACACGTATAAGTAAAGAAATAAAATAAAACAAAAAGTAAAGTAAAGAAAAATAAAGTCTTGTTCCAAATTTGGAAAGTAGAAGTAGAGTAAAATTGTTCTGACTTTAAATATAGAACAAAGTGAGCCAATCAAAATAGATAATCCACAATACAATCAAGTAGGGATGAAAAGTAAAGATTTATTTAAAAAAATATATTGATGATTAACTAACTATCAAAAAAAAAAAAAGGAAAAGAAGGGGTATTTATATTATTTGGAATTTAAGGTTAAAAAAATATAATATGAAAAAGAAAATGAATACGAAAAGAATAAGTGAAATAAAAAATAGGAAGGAAGGTAAAAAACGGAGGTATAAATGAAAATAATTTTTTTTTTTTTTATATTATTTTTTTTTTTTTATATATAATTTTTTTTTTTTTTTTCATTCAACAGTATTTTAATCATATCAAAATGATACTATTGTTATGGACTTTTTTGTTGCTTGGTAGATGATTGATTAATAGAATAGATAGGTGATATTATTAAATAATAATAATATCTATGATGATTGATTTGTAGTGAGTACCAGTTTCTTTTATAAAAAGAACAAAATAATATAAGGTAAATTTAAATATACGTTCCAAATATGGAAATGAATGTCTTGATGATATGATCACTCAATAAAATTAAAAGAACTTGAAAATAAAAGCTTGTTGATTGCTTGAGAAGAACAAAATAATAATAAAACTTAGGATGATTGACTCCTTAAGGGTGGCCAAGATGATTTGATTAGATCTTTTAAAGTTTATTAAGAAAAAAAATTAAAGATCTATTTGACCAAGCAAAAAATAATCATAATAACTAGGTGCTATTTTATAATAATAATAATAATAATAAAAATAATAAAAAAAAAAAAAACCAAGTTGAACCGATAAAAAAAATATATATATAATGTGAGAATTGGCAAAATGACAGAAAAAAGAAATAATTCTTTTTTTTTTTTTATGTTCAGCTGGTCAATGTAAATTTCATTGCCAACACACTATTATAATAATAATATTGATGATGATTGTGTAGTAGCTCTAAATAAATAGAACAAAAAAAAAAAAAAGACACTTTAAATAGTCAAAAAAGAAAATGCGTATGATCACTCTTGATGATGAGCGAAAAATAAAGTTAACTTGAAAAAAAAAAATAAGCTTGATGATTACATTGAATATAAAGATAAAAACTTGGGATGATTGACTTCCTTCATGACAAAGTGATTTGATTTAATGAAAATCTTTCGAATGGTACTATACTGGTAAATCCGAAAAGAGTAACTTCCCAATAGAGTATGATTGGTTCTGTGAATGAGTGGTTTCTAAATGAAAATATATGCCTCAAATGTGAAAAAAAAGCCTCATCCTTTTTTTTTTTTTTTTTTTTTTTTTTTTTGATTGGACGGACAATCATCAATGAATAATAAAAATAAATAATAAAAAAAAAAGATATCTTTTTTTTTTCTTTATTATCTTTTTTTGATTATTTTATTTTTATTATTATTGCCACTAATGTCATATAGTAGTAATCATCATCATGAATACTGAGGATCATCGGCCTTCATCTATTTTATCTTTTTGGTCAGATAAGACAGTTGTAGATCAAGATTTGACAGAAACAACTGATCATCATTCGTCAAGTGTATTTGATCTTACTACTACTAATCATCATCATCATCGTCGTCGTCAATGCTTGATTGTCAAACATATAACTCGAAGACAATCCGAAACTCATCGTGCTTTCCTCAAACGCGTCAGTAATGAATATTGTATCACCTCAGTATTATCTCATCAAAATGTAGTGGGTAGTCTTGATTTATTGATGGAGAATTATCGTTTTTGTATGGTGATGAATTTGGTATTTAAAAAAAAAAAAAAAAAAAAGAAACTATTTTCAAATTAGGAACATCCTTCCACATCAAGATTTACTTTTATTTTTATTTTTATTTTTTTTATTTTTTTTTTATTTTTTTTTTTTATTTTTTTTTTTTTTAAAAAAAAAGACGGAGATGGGCGATCCTTTATTATCATTGATTCGTACTGGTAGTGCATTCAACTCTAAAGTCGTAAAGAAATACATACGGCAACTAGGACAAGCTGTTCATTATATTCATACATTAGGTATCGCACATCGAGATATACGGCCAAGTAATCTATTGGTGATGCCTGATGGTGTACTCAAGCTGACAGGATTTCACGATGCTCATGTATTTCAATCACCTAGTCAACATCATCGTCTGAAAAGTCAAGGTAAATGTGGTGAGCTTCCTTATCAATCACCTGAAGTTCTTTTTTGGTGGGATCATGATCACACATCATCATCATCTGTTAAAAAAAAGAAAAATACGTGTCAACAAATGTCATCTTTATCTCATACTGATGATGATCATCTGTTTTATTGGGCTACTGCACTAGATATATGGTCTATTGGTATCAATCTACTTTACTTCATTCGTGGTGAAATCCCATGGTCTGTCGCCTGTATTCATCATAGTGCTCGTTATTCAGATTATATACTACATCGTCAATCATCTATCATGCCACCTCTTCCCCATTCTTTTGAACATTTTCTTCATCGTATCCTTGATCCTGATCCCTCCAGTCGAATGAATATCGAACAATTGATAAATGATCCATGGTTGATGATGCCTTAGTATTCTCTATACCCCTGATTTTTTTTTATTTTTGTTTTCAATAAATATACTACAAAACAAAACTATCTAATTCTATCTACATGTTAAAATCCTAAATAACTGTATTCGCCAAGATGTTCTGGAGATGCATAATCATTGTCAGCATAATAAGGGGGTGCTGCAGTTCGTATAGCTTCAAAAGTATGATCGGCTGTGTGTTGATCTAGAATTGTCAATAGAAAAAAAAAAATTAGTTGTTTCATCCTTTAGATAATTGAGATTTCTTTTGTTATTACCATTAGTAAACGTTCCAATTGCCATACACTTGCTACATAGATCCACCTCTTCAGTTTCATCACATACGGTACATTTGTAAAGAACACCTACAATAGGTTCAACACTACAAGAATCACACTAATAAATAAATTTGAAAATCAGTAAATACATTATGAGATATATGGTAAACTTACGGCAAATCCTTCATGAATGACGGTCTCTGTTCCACTAGTAGACAAATCATTGTCCGAAGTAGGTTTGGCTACACGAAGCATTGTTTGTTTCACTTTATCATCCACTTGTTCATCGTCAGACATATATACCGTTGGCAATACCGCAGAGCTATAATATCCACCAGATACCCTACAATAAAATAAAAAAAAAAAAAAGAATAAATCGATATAATTAATATCATTTTCTTTTACAATAAAGAAAAAAAAAATAGGTCATCGTATGTTTTCCTAACTTACTTGTGATGTGTGAGACCTCCAGATATAATAGAGTTATAGCCCATGCCTGATGTTCTTTGTCTACTGCTGACACCTTTGATTTTCGAACGACGACCTCTGATTCTACTTCGACCACCACGTGTTCCTTTGGTTCCAGATGAAGAAGTTGTTGACTAGATTTAGTTGATCATAAGTAAATGTAAATAAATACATATTATCCATTTTTTTTTTTTTTTTTTTTTGGTTATTGTTACTTTGTATGACTTACAGAAAGATTAAGGCGTCCAGGAATAGGTAATCCCATCTTATTCAACTTGATAAAGTATTTCTGTATTCGACTTGCAACTTGACGTGGCGTTCGAGTACCTAAAGCCTTTGCAATTTTATTGAAGCGTTGAGCCTGAACCGGTTCATCAGGGTATATTTCTAAAAGTTGTTCAAGATGTCGCTATCAATAAAAAAAAAGTATCATCTTGTTAGATTTATTCATATCCTATAAATTCTTATTTCATTGCTTACCTGTTCTTCATCAGTCCACGGTGCATTGAAATTTGGTAACTAAGAGAGACAAAAATATATATATGCGATATTAATATCATTCTTGGAATAAGATTATATTCATCTTCTTTCCTGTACCTCATGTTCCGGGATTTCCGATTGGATTTTGTTACTACTGCTACTACTACTACCATCACAAGGTGATGAAGATCTAAAATAAAATAAAAATAAGATATTTTCAGAATAAGCATACCATTTTCTTCTTATATATATTTCCAATGATTTATTTACCTTTCTAATGTTGACGATGATGATGATAATCCTACAGGAGTATATTTGCCCGCCATACCAGTTTGTGAAGAGACTCTTCGTTTACCTTTTCCATTCGGATAGCCAGAAGGTTGATCATCATCAGAATCAGATGCTTCAGATACAGCTGCTGAACCAGCACGCGAAGGAATTTGTCCTACAGCCTCCATTCCTTTTGCTAATTCACGTTGTAATTCCTTGACTTCTGCCGATGTGTTTCTTTGTGTTGATTTATTGATAGGACGATCTGATGTCATTGGTGTATCGAGAATAGTCTATAAAAAAGGAATATTTTTAAAAAGATAATTCAAACTATATGTAAAAAAAATTAAAATTATTACCTTGTACATTCCAGATCGATTATAAGCATTAGTATATTGTTGTGTCAAAGCTGCAAGTGAAGCTATATGTTGATAGAATGAGTCAATTCATCTTTTTTTTTTTTTTTTTTTTTTTTTTTTTTTGCATTACCTGCTTGTTTAGCAAATCGACTCTCGGGCATAAATCGATACTTTGTCCAATCCAATTCTGGTACACTAAGCACTTTTTGTAGACGAGGGGCCCGTTTCAACTTTTTCTAATAAATATAAATAAATAAATAAAATAAATAAATGAAAATATAATAAAAAAAAAGTCGAATACATGATTTACCTTTGATTTCAAATCAAGTACAAAACCAAATGGGTCTTCCATAGCATCCTTTTTTAGTTGAGTCAAAGTTTCAATATCCTTGGTGGCACGATTAAGTTGATGTTTGAGTACATTTAATACTTTAGTCACAGCTTGATAACTACCGAGAATGAAATAGAATATATATAAATATATTTTCAGTATATGAAGCAAATGATTCCACTTACTCTTCGTTGGATTCAATAGCATCGCGAGTTTGATCAATAGATTTATCAATTTGATCAGTTTCTTCTTTCTGTTCAGAGTTTGGTGTCGTAATTGTTGTTGTTGCTGTTATTGAAGAGGAAGATTCGTTGTTGTTCTTGTTTGTATCCTTTTCCAGAGGTGGAGTTGATTGAGGAGTCAAAGTGGAAATAGACTGCTTTTCTGGTGTTTTAGTAAATACATTATCTTGATCTGATATTTGTGTTGGCATGATACTATAAGATAAAGCATATGAAAGAATACTTTTATTATTATTATTATTTTAATAGAAAAACAAAAAGAAAAACAACAAAAAGCCATTTCAAATGTTCTCTTTTTGTCAATGATATTAAAACACCGCAGACACTTTTTTTTTTTTTTTTTTTTTGAAACTCGAAACACTCATTCCCTTAACAATTTTTTCTTGTTCTTTTTTCTCTCTTTTATTTTCTATTTTCATACATGATAAACTCATTATTTGTCATTAATCCGCAAGGGTAAATAATAAAAAAAATACTATAATAAACCATATGTCTTATACTTTTCTTCTTTTGTCTTTGTTAGAAAGATTATTATTGAAAAACATTGGCGTGGCATTATATCGCGACAAATAGTGGACGTATTCAATGATGAAAGCTTCAAATTTATGAACTCACCTCCAGGAACATTGGATAAGAATGACCTCGGTACGAGTGGAAAAGAATCCTTTTTTACTAAACAAGATATCCCTCCTGTATTGGAATCTAACAAGTTTTGGCTTCTCAACGTTTTCAGAGATGACTTGACATGGTTATGTCCTGTGGATAAAGAAGGTAAAATAATATATATATATATATTGAACTTTTCCTTTTTCTTATATATCATTATATATCATTATATATATATATATATTTTACATTATAGTTGATCCTATGCTGGTATTTGAATTCCTTCATCGTATTATTGATGTTCTCACAGATTATCTAGGTGATATTTCTGAAGCTTCTATCCGTGAAAATTTTGTTACTGTATATCAAGTAAGAAATAAAAAAAAAAAAAAAAATAAAGATATGTTAGAATGATAAATGATACTGATTATCTTTTTTTTTTTTTTTTTTTTTTTGTAATAGTTACTAGAAGAGATGATGGATTATGGCTATCCTTTGACGACGGAACCAAATGCATTGAAGGAAATCATCATGCCACCTACGATGATCAATAAAGTAATGACTACTGTTGGAGCTGCTGCTGGGTAAAAGAAAAAAAAAAATAGGATCTTTGATTTATTTTTGAATTGTTTTTTTTTCTTACTTTCCTTTTTTTTTAATGCTATATCAATAAGTGTGGCTCCCAAATTCCCACAAAATATGTCCAATATCCCATGGAGAAAAGCAGGTGTCAAATATACACAAAATGAAATTTACTTTGATATTATAGAAGAAATTGATGCCACTGTTGCAGCGTAAGTGAAAGGGAACTTGGTATTAGAAAAAAAAAAAAGAGGTGATTTCTAAATTTTGGATATATAATTAGGAATGGTACAGTTGTCTCTTGTGAAGCTCATGGTACTGTGGTGGCTAATAGTCGATTGTCTGGGATGCCTGATTTGACTCTTAGCTTTACGAATCCTAGATTGATTGATGATGAAAGTTTTCATCCTTGTGTCCGATATCGTAAATGGGAAAGTGAAAAAGTTTTATCCTTTGTACCTCCAGATGGTCATTTCAAATTAATGTCTTACAGGTAAAAAAAAAAAAAAAAAAAAAAAAAAAAAAAAAAAAAAAAAAAAAAAAAAAAAAAAAAAAAAAAAAAAAAAGTAATATGAAAATAGAAAAATCTCCAACATTTTTTTTTTTATTTTATTTATTTATACAGGGTTGCATTATCACCTCATCAAGCAATGCCATTACAAGTCAAACCACAAATCCTTCCTACCAAGAATGGTGGTAAATTCGACATATCAGTACTTCCACGATCTACTGATGGCAAACCTATTGAACGGATCGCCATATCTTTACCTATGCCAAAATCAACGACTAGTGTTAATGCAACTTGCAATGTTGGAAATTATATGTATGATCCAGTGACAAAGGTAAGTAAAAAAAAAAAAAAAAAAATCTTGGAGGGAATGAATTGATATTTTCATAATTGGGATAAAGAGAATATTGAGAGGAACTGATTCTATTTTTTTTCTTTATTTGGATTTTTTTTTTTTTAAAAAAAAAAAAAGACTATCAACTGGGAAATTGGAAAATTACAGCAACGGGAAAGAGCTCCTATGTTATCTGGTACTTTCAATACAAGGTAAAGCAAAAAAAAAAAAAAAAAAAAAAATGTATCGATTAATTGATTGATTTTCTTTATGATATTGAATTCAAAGTGACGCACAACCTGAAGTAAGTCTGACTGTTGGTGTGGATTTCCAAATTAGCATGTATTCTGTATCAGGATTGAAAGTCGATAGTCTGCGTTTATTCCATGAAGGCTACAAACCATACAAAGGAGTGCGGAGTATGACCAAGGCTGGGAAATTCCAAGTACGTGCATAGTTTGACTGTTAATTAGTTAGTTAGTTATTGTAGATCTCATCTGTTTATTTTATCCCTTCATATAATAAAAATGATCTTTGTTTTTATACCATAGACTTTAGCTAAATTCATCATCATCAATCATTGTCATCATCAAACGCTATCAATAAAAACAATTCAGGGCCGAATTATTTTATTATTATTATTTTTTTTTTTTCAAATACAACAATCAACATTATTATTCTAAAAAAAAAAAAAAAAAAAAAAAAAAAATT
Organism: Halteromyces radiatus; assembly: GCF_025201355.1. Taxonomy (NCBI): domain Eukaryota; kingdom Fungi; phylum Mucoromycota; class Mucoromycetes; order Mucorales; family Cunninghamellaceae; genus Halteromyces; species Halteromyces radiatus. The sequence goes on along the minus strand of NW_026251698.1, from coordinate 75,553 downwards.
AAGACTAGATAACTGAAAAAAAAAAAAAAATCAACTAACTAAACCTAACTGATACGTATTGCCAAAAATGGAAAAGCATGAATCACTTTACTTTTGTAAGGTATTGGTGGTATTTGAGTAAATCATTGATGACGCGATCCTTGAGATTTCCAGTTGCTAAAGACACTTCAAAATCATTGATCAATTTCCGAAATGTTTGAAGACCCATATCTAAAGTAGAGGGAGGTGAAGAGGCTAAGGATGTGAAGAAAGAAAGCCAAAGGGATTGATTCCAGTATCGTTTGGGTTGATTATGCTTTGCATTGACCATGGGACCAGAAAAGAGAAGTGAATGAGCACAATTGGCAATACCCCAATAATCCAGTTGGTAAGGTAACCAAGGTAAACCGGCAACAATAGAAGGCATATCATTTTTCACTCTTGGTTTCCAGACTGCTTTTGCTAAGATTGGTGTTCTTGTTGCATTGTTGAATAGATCCAGATTCAACGCTAACCCGAAATCGATGACCTTGATGGAAATATTTTGCCAGAAAGGATGGGACGAAGTGTAAGCTGGAACGGGACCCAAAAAAGTATTATTGTTGTGGTTGTTTTGTTGAGTTGGCGCCATACCAGGGAGAGAATAATCCATCAAGAGATTATCTAACTTTAGATCCAAATGAACAATATGAGCTTCATGTAATACATAGATGGCTTGAAGAATCCGCAATACCAGTAATTGAACAAGAGCTTCAGGCACAGCTCTTTCATCCAGTTGACGAAAGACATTTAGACATTTCAAAAGAGTTCCTTGAGAAGCATAATCCATGATACTGTAACTGTGGTGATGATCTAAATAAAGTGCATGAGAACGAAGGAAGAACCGATCAGCCTGTGGACATTGTTGATAAATAAATTGATGCATATAATGCTCCCACCGGTCAACCTGTTTATGTATCTTGAGAGCCATAGGACGATTTCTCCATTTCACCACGTATACTGTTCCATATTTCCCTTCATCCAAATATCCATGAACATCGATCATTTCTTGTCCCAAAGAAAATGGTAAACCTTGACTAGTGAATGGAATCAATGGTTTGCGTTTGAGAATTCGAAGAGAATTTTGAGAGACAGAGTTCACCAGATCATAAGTTGTATCGTTCATCAACTGAGATACAACCAAACTCTGCTTGTCCTCGTAAGCCAATGGTACGGAAATGATGATCGGTTCTTGTTCACGTGTATCAATGTTTTCTTGTTGTTCTAGTTCAAATCGTTCCAAAGATTGTATCATAGATCGATGTTCCAATGGTTTTGAATGAGTCTGTTGATTGATCACAGGGGATTCTTGCAGAAAAAGAAGATCTTGTTGAGAAATATCTTGATATTGGTCAGGTTGAATTATAGACTGATGACGAGGAGGCTCCTGATGATCATATTTCCGGTCAAGTTCTTGTTTGATGGCAACTAGATTTTCTAAAATAAACAAAAAAAAAAAAAGACAGAGAGGTATTAGGTGATTGTGAATTATACACTATATTATTTATTCGTATTACCACTTTCAGTCACTCGTGGAACGTGTAATAAAGCACGACATTCTTCAAAAGATAAGTCATAATGTTGACAATAGCGTAAAGTAGCCATTCGAGAAGTTTGACGAATATAAGCTTTCATTGCATCCAACATTCCAAAGATACCATTAGATTCAAGACTGATAGCCAAAACTTGTTGTTGTTGTTGTTTAGGGAAGACACATTTGATAGAAGGAGGAGAGATATATATTGAGTGTGGTCTATTAAGATTCAATAAAGCATGTTGTAGGTCCTCCTGAGGTTTAGCATTGTGAGTGATACCTAATAATAGTATTTTTTGAGCCTCGTCTTTTCTAATAATAATAATAATAATAATAATAGTAATGAAAAGTATGAGAATAGTTGACGATAGGTAAAAAGATATGAGTTACCTTCCAAAGTGAGCATGATAATAAGCGATATCTTGATAAAGTAAAGCAAAAGAGGTACCGATATGGTTATCAAGGAGATACTGATAGATAGATAAAGGAGACTTGACCAAAATAGCTAGATAAAGCCAAAGTCGTAGGTAACGTAATGTTTTATATTCATTTCTACATACTTGAGTTGCTTCTTTCAATAAAGTTTTCACTTGATAAATAGAGGCGTCTTGTCGAATAAGATATTTTAACTTTTTTTCATAATCAACCACTGTTTTGGATAGAAGCATGAAGACTATTTCTGTAGTAAAACATGTATTAAAAAACAAAGAGAGATTTTATTCAACAATGAAAAAAAAGAAGAAAGAGGAGAATCAAAAAGATATGCACGAAAATGGAGATAATGATAGAGAGAGAGAGAGAGAGAGAGAAAAAAAAAAGAAGAAAAGAGGCGGGTAATGAAATAATGAAAGGGTAAAAAAAAATGGTTTAATGCAAAAATAAAGTGTAATTATTATTTGTTATCCAAGAATTGATAACCAGTATTAGCATCCCATAAAGAATCATTCACAGTTTCATCTTCAATTGAAGAATCTAAACTATCACTACTTGTAGTGGAAGTACGACGTTTTTGATTAGCCAAAAGTTTTGAGAATTCAGACCAAGGTAAATCCATAAAACTTGAATTCTTTGGTGTAGTAATACTTGGATCTTCATTAATAAGATTAGGAATAGTTTTAATATGTTCAAGAAGCTTGTAACCAGGATCCATCTTTTTTTTTTTGTGATAATTATTATTAAATAAGTAAAGAAACAAAAAAAAAAAGAAAAAAAAAAGAAACCCTTCTTATTTATTTTGAAAAAAAAATTCAAACCTTTTTGTCCTAAAATGAATATGCGTGAGATATTTATGCCCAATTAAGTATAGTCAGTTGATTCTCAACACGTTTTTTTTAGTACCAGCTGTTTGTTACCCATTGTTTTCCCATTGGAGAAAAAAAAAAAAAGTGTATTCCCCTAGCTCTCGACTAAAAATAAGTCAACTCCGAATGTTAGTATTTAAAATAACTTTTATTATTGAAATAATTTTATATATATATATATTTATCATCAATATATATATATATATATATATTATGCAGTCTACATAACGTATGTTTTTTAATGAAGATGGCACTAGTTATTTGTTTATTTTTTTTTATTGAATAACGAAAAGGAGACAAGCATGAGATTCCGCGGAACATATTTATTGGTTGAAAATATAAATATGGTAACCGGACATTGAATGATGACTCACTTACTTTTCACTCGACTGGATAAAACCATTATCCAATTTTCTTTTTTCCTATTGAAATCAAAAAAAAAAAAAATAATAATTCAGGAACAATGTAAATAATCATCCATCTTACTTGTCATTCATAATAATAATAATAATAATAATGATGATGATGATGATAACTATGTATAAATATTGATAAAGTTGATAAACAATGAACAATCAAAGTTAAATGACTATCTTTTGTTTTAGTTGACCATTCATTTTTTTTTTTTAATCTTTGAAACCTGAATCATTCAGAGACTTATCACAATTTTATTTGATTTTATCCATAATGTAAGAAAAGTAGGTTTTTTTTCTTTCTTTCCTTTTTTTTTGGGATTGTTGACAAGAGCCAAGTTTTTTTTTTTGCTTGGTCAAGTAAGAAAAGAAAGAAAGAAAGAAAAAAAAGGGAGACAATTTGATTGGCTGATCACTCACTGGGTTCTATTTTTACTTTTTGCAACCCAAAGCGTACCTCATATTTTTTTTTTCTTCTTTTCTTTTCCCTTTTTTTTTTTTTTTCTCTTTTCAATCGACGACGCCAAGCAAAACTCAAATACTTCTTTTAATATCAATAATCTTGGATCATTATCAATCTTTTCTTGTTTCTTCTTCTTCTTCATTTTATTCTACGAAACATTTTTTTTGTACGATCAATTTATCTTTTAGACTACACTGGAATATTACAACAATAATATCATGGCCTCTAGGGTAGAAACCATGACACCTCGTTTTGCTGATGCTTTCTGGGTAAAATAATAATAATAATAATAATATGTCATATAATAACTCCTTTTTTTTTTATTATTATTATTATTTATCTTAGGACGAACATCATTATGGAGTTAGTGCTATAGATCAAAGACTTATCAATGCAAAACAAACTTGTGAAGAGATCAAAAAACTTTATGAAATCAGGCAAGTATATTGAGGAACTCAACTTTTTTTTTTATTTTATTTTTTATTTTTTTTTATTTATATACTTGTGTTACATTTTTTTTAAGAAAAACTGTTATTGATTTTTGTGTTTGATTTTATAGATCACAAATGGAAGGTGATTATGGTGATCAACTTTTGAAATTATCTCAACTTATAGTAGGTCAGGATGAGGATGGTACTTTAGCTGAATCTTTATCACATATTCCAAGTGCACTTGAAACTACAGCTAGAGCTCATATGGATTTAGCTCAGCAGCTTCAACATCATCTACAATCTCCTCTTGACAACTTTATTAAAGAACAAAGTGATTTATATACTGGAGTAAGTATATAAATTATTATGATTTTTCTTTTATAATTAATTTAATTTATCATTTAGAAACAAAAACATATTCAAGATATCATTAAGACAAGAACTGAAGCTCATGAACGTATGATTCAGGTAAAATTCACCCCATCAAACTTCATTTTATATATAATAAACATTTATTTTGTTTTTTCATATAGTTGAAAGGTGCTTATACAAGTGAATGTGTCAAACTTGGTGAAATCTATCGCTATTTAGAAGAATCTACAATATCAGCTGATGATCGAACACAGGTAAATGAACATTTTATATATATATATATATATATGTAAATGCTAATTAAAATTTTCATTCCAGGCTGAAAAGGATCGTGATGCTTGCATAAAGAATATCGATGTGGCAGAACAAGAATACAGACAATCTATCGACAATTATAACAATAACACCATGATTTGGATGGATGAATGGAGAGCTACATGTGACACTTATCAACAATTGGAAGAAAAACGTATTCGATTTGTACGAAGTAGTTTATGGGCGTAAGTGTATATACATGCAAATATTATTCCAAACCGATGACTTATTCTTTTTTTTTTTTTTTAGATTCGCCAATATGATGTCTAGTGTCTATATAGTCGATGATCAGTGTTGTGAAAGGATTCGCACAGCTTTGGAATTGACGGATGTTGACAAAGATATATATGCATTTGTGGATAAGCATGGTACTGGAAAGGTGTTACCTGGTAAGGAAAAAAAAAGGCTATTCTTTTATATACATATCTTTTTTTTTTTCACTTTTCACTCATGATCCATTAATGTATATCTTTTTTTTTTTATGGACCAGAATTTGCTGAATTTGAAGACGCGTTACCTCATTTCTCACCTCCTCCCACTGCATTACATACGATGGATTCGGATAATGAACGTCAAAGTAATATTGAAATCAAGGCCTTGCCTTCTGATCCTCCTGCAATGAATCTCAACGGTGAACAACATTCTCCTCAACAACAACAATCAGAATCGAATCCCAGCATACATGATCAACAGGAAATGCGCTCAATTTCATCTCATCAACCTCAACAATCTGAAGCTATGGTGTTTGCTATGCAGGCCGTGGAGAATATGTTGCAAGACGATACTATGATGAATACTGAAAATCATGACCCACCAGTTACTTTATCGGAACATAAGTTATCACCTCAGCAATTACCAGCAATTCAATCTTATGACAACACTCTAGAAACTTCCAAACCACCAACTACACCTCAACCTGCAGTTTTGGCAACTTTAGCTGATACCAAACGTCCATCCTCTGTCCAATCTATAGACTCTAATCAAATTCGATTCAAACCTGTTCCCAATCCGGCTTTTTCACGCAAGAATGATTCTACTGTTCTTAACGATCCACCTGCTACCGACAATTCTATCAAGAAAGAACAACAACAACAAATCTCCTCATCTGACGACAATGATCATCAATTAGCCGAACTGATATCAACAGCAGCTTTGGTGGCTGCAGGAAATGATGATGACAATCAACAATCAGATATAGCAAAGAAAGAGGATGATGCTATCAAAGACGAAGTTGTCAACAACAAAAATATTACGAAAAGCAATGATGACCCAATCAATTTGACGGATGATGAATCAGAAGATAGTTACAAACTCCCTGTACGAACTCCTCCCAAAGACGAAAAATGGGTAATATCATCTATTCGACGCCCTCAGATGGTGCCTGTACGATCTACGAACGCCCGTGTATATGATGGAACAACAAATTCTCGTGGAAGTATGATTCGATCTAGCGCTATCATTGATGCCAACGTAGAACAAACACAACAATCTACTAGTGATCAACATTTACCACAGCAACAACAACAACAACAACCATCACCGGAAGCCAATGTGACAGGAAAGTTGAATCGACCTCATCCCCCTCTCAAAATCGATATTCCCAACAAAAATGAAACCAAAGCAGCTGCACAAGAAGCCATTGCAGCAGGTCGCGCACACACTCAACATCATTCTCAATCTGCATCTCAACAAAACCATACTCAATCTTCTAATTTTCAACACCATTCTCAACAGCAACAACAACAACAACAACAACAACAACAAGAACAACAACAACAACATCATCATATGCGGGATGATACTGTAGGAATAAGACCACCCCCATGGCAACAAGAAGGCTCATCCGCAAATCAACCTAACTACAGTCAATATGATACACCCAGCTATAGTCTACGATACTCGCAACAACAACCCATGTACAGCCAACAACAACAACAACAACAGCAACAACAACCTGAAGGTGGATTACATCGTTATGGAAGTGTATCTGGTCCTAGAGTGGCTCCTGATATTATCGCATCAGGTATAGATACTGATATTGGTGGAAAAAATAGCAGCAAAAATGGAAAGGATTTCAGCAAATTCATGAAGGGTGTACTCAAATCTAACGATGGTCGACCATTTTCAAGTGACGTTACAATGAACAACAAATTCAACTCATCACAAGATCCAAGTCAAAATAGCAACAAGAAGGAAAAAGGTGGTCGATTCTCTCTGGGTATTTTTGGCAACAAAAAGGATAAGAAGAGCAACAAGGAAAGTCGTGATTCTCTTCAGCGTCTTACTTCAAATGATATATTAATCAGTGGGCCTCCTGGTGGAGGACCTGTTGTCATGGATGGTAGTGCGAATCCCTATGTCAATAATAATAATAATATCAATACAAACAACAGCAATCCTAATGGCATGGCGACATCATCATCCAAATCATCTTCCATTATCCCAACTAGTCAACCTATTATGGATACCAGTATACCAAATGCATCAAATTATCCTCAACAATCGAATAATAATGACACAACTACAAAACAGTCCGATGTTGCCTATGGTTATTCTGAAACTTCTAATCAATTATCTGATGGTACTCCAATCATGCATTATGCACGTGCAGTATGGTCATTTACAGCTACGGTAAGGAATTATATTAAAAAAAAAAAAAAAAAAAGAAAAATAAAATGATTGATTTTGTATATTATATAGATTCCTTTGGAAATGTCATTCTCTGCTGGTGATCGATTGGCTATTGTGAAGAAACAAGCTGATGGATGGTGGGATGCTGAATTACAGGGTCCAAAGAAAACTCGTGGCTTAGTACCTGGAAACTATATGGAAACTGAATAATATGTAGCATCTCTTTTTATATATATATATTTTATATACTTTTTATTATTATTATTATTATTATTATTATTTTGCGCGGGGTGTCTTTTTTTTTTTTTTTTTCTTTCTTTTATTCTACTTGACCAGTGCCGTTTTACTTAATAAAGTTTTTGTTCAATTTTTTTTTCTTCTCTTTTTCCTTTCTTTCTTCCTCCTTTTTTTTTTTTTTTTTTTTTTTTTTTTTTTTTTTTTTAGACCATGAAAATATTATTGTTTTTAACCATCTTTGCTTTTATTTCTGAATGTTATTCACATGTGGTGCAACTAACAGATGACAACTTTGACCAGTTAGTAAAGAAGCAAGATCAATGGGTTTTAGATTTGTAAGTTTAAATATAGAAATAATGAATTGTCTCTCACCTCTTATTATCTAGCTATGCCGATTGGTGTGGTTATTGTCGTCAATTTGCGCCTAGATTTGATGCAGCAGAACAAGTCATCCGCACGTCTCATTATCAACCCATTTATTTTGGCAAAGTCAACATTGAGGAGAATCCTGCATTGGCTGCTCGGTTCTTTGTTTCTCGTTTACCTACACTATTCCATATTGATCGACGTCAAGTACGCGCTTTACCTATACCTAAAGATGTCCCCAGTTTTGTTTCGACATTGAGTAATGAAGAATGGCGAACTATTCAACCTATTGGTGGTTGGCGATCTCCCTTTGGACTTTTGTAAGATATAAATAAACTTGTAAAAGATGAACAACTGAACTTATTTTTTTTTTTAAAGAGGTACTATTGTAGGTTATGTGGGTTATTTTGTGAAGAAATTATCTACTGTATCTCCTTGGCTTGTAGTGGGATTATTATCAGGACTTTTGGTATGTACCATGGGATTGACCGCTTACTTTTCTCGTCCATCTACTACTACTATTGATGATGCTGATGATACTGTGACCCAATCCACCTCTACTGCTATCAATAAAAAGTCTCCTTCTACCCAAAAACGACGATCCAAACTTATCAAGTAAAAAAAAAAAAAAAAGGATTCATGTTTGTAGTTCCAGTTTATATATATATATATATATATTGTTTTGTTTTATATTTTTTTTTTTGAAATAAAATACATTCATTTTTTTTTTAACTTTATGCCTTTATTTTATATCGATGCTCATCATAATGGAAATGAGAGGAAGATTATCCATAGAATTGATCAAGTAGTACTTCATTGAATATTGGATTGCGCAGGATAGATTATGCTACTTGACGTGTTACCCATTACTGGTCGCTCTCATAGTGACTTTTAAACCTCACTCAACATTGCCCATATATAGGCAATACTGGAAATAGTCAAATTGTAACACAAGTTCTTTCCTTTTTGAATAAAATGCTAGTCTACCCCCCCTCAGTATAATGGAATTTAGCAAAAAAAAAAAAAAAAGAAAAGAAAAAAAACGGCGACAGTTTAGAACAAAATATTGTACCACTAACCTGATTAAGTAAAAGCAACAAATCTGAGGGGTCAAATTTGGGCCCTCAGATTTTTACGTGGTATTGCCTATATATGGGCAATGTTGAGTGAGGTTTAAAAGTCACTATGAGAGCGACCACTGTTTGGCGGAATGTGAAGTTTTGAAATCATTCCATTTGTAAAGAACATTAAACGTATTCATAGTGTTTTTCCCCTTTTTGATGATGATGATTATAGATGATAAATATATATATATATATATGGTTTCCATAATGATGATAACTGACAGTGACTGATGATGATGACTGGTTTGAAGACGGTGGATGATAGCTAATGGTAGAAAATGATGATGAATAAAAATAGTCATTGGTTCCTTTTTTTTTTTTAACATAAGTAATCATCCATGTTCTTACCAAGAGTACTGTGAAAGTGCCCTTTTCCATTCCATGTATATACAGGCTTAATGATTTATTTTTCTCAGAAATAAATAAATAAATAAAACATAAAACATATATCTCTTTTGCTCTTGATCCACATATTTTCAGAAAGAAGAAACGAATATATTGGTTGTTCATTTGATATATTGGCTTTCCAAGTAATCATTCTTCATTTGAATTTAATAGTGATACTGTGAAATAGTTCGATTAAGAAGTTCTTACACAATCTCAAAAAAGTAAGTATCGATGATTTTCATGCAAGGTTCTCTCTCATTTTAAAGCTAATCATTGTTGATGATATCAAGGTTAAATTCTATTTCCTAAAAAAAAAAAAAAAGAAAAAAGATGTTGAGTGCTCATCCAACAACGCTGTGTTTCAATTGCCAAGTCTTGGTATTTTTCTTTTTTTTTTTTTCTTTTGGAGAATCCAAGCTTTTTTCGTTCTTTTTTTTCTTTTTCCTCTTTTTTTATTTATTTTTATTTAACAATTAGTTTTACATAACATGTCTATGGCAGTAAGTGCTTATATTTAATAGAATAAATAAATGAACTTTTTTTTTGTTTATTTTTATTTTCTATTACCACTTTCTTGGTTACTATTTTTAGAGTCTTTTTGGTCTTTCAACACCTGTGGATATACAAGTGGCATTCACTGGCGAGAATGAACGAAAACATGTGGAAGTCAAAGTGGATAAAGATCAACGAGAGAGTTTACCTGTGTATCTTGATGGTGAAACTGTTAGTGGCACGGTAAGGAACTATATATAGGATAGAATGAGCCATCAACTCTCATTATCATCTTGTATTTCTCTTATTCATCCAGGCGACTATTAGACTAAAGGATGGAAAACGATTTGAACACAATGGTATCAAGGTCGAATTTGTTGGTAGTATAGGTAAAAAAAAAAAAAAAAAAAAAAAAAAAGGAAGGATGACTTTTTTGTGTTTATTAATATCCTGTTTTAAACCATTTTTATAGAACTTTTCTATGATCGTGGCAAGTCTCATGAATTTCTTACTCTCTCTCAAGAATTGGCAGCTCCTGGAGAATTACGTCAAAGTGCTACTTTTGACTTTGAATTTAAAAATGTGGAAAAGCAATACGAATGTTACAATGGTATCAATGTCAAACTACGGTAAGAGAAAATAAGTTACATACAAAATATCCTATTTTAACTTTTTTATTATATAGATACTATGTTCGTGTTACTGTTGCTCGACGTATGGCAGATTTGATTCGAGAAAAGGATATGTGGGTATACTCGTATCGTATGCCTACCGAAGTCAGCAATTCGATCAAAATGGAAGTGGGTATTGAAGATTGTCTACATATTGAATTTGAATATAACAAATCCAAGTAAGATGACAAGAAAAACTGGAAAACAGATCTGGATGCTAAAAAAAAATCTTTTGTTTTAGATACTATTTGAAAGATGTCATTGTTGGGAAAATCTACTTTTTGTTGGTTCGAATCAAGATCAAGACTATGGAATTATCTATCATTCGTAGAGAAACTACTGGAGCTAGTAAGAACAATTCAAATATAATGGAAAAGTAAGTTATTAACTATATTTTTCTAGTGCCTAATGTATACAATGAAAGCGAAACAGTGACACGATTTGAAATTATGGATGGTGCTCCTGTGAGAGGTAAAAAAAAAAAAAAAAAAAAGAAAAAAAAAAGGGTATTGATTCTACTTTGCTATTCTTCTTAGGCGAAACTATCCCAATTCGATTGTTCTTGGGTGGATTTGAATTGGCTCCTACATTTAGAGGTATGATATTTTTTGAATAGAAAAATATCACTTGTCTATTTTTTAATGAAATCTCTCTATTTATATTTGATTTCTATAGATGTGAATAAGAAATTCTCCACAAGATATTATTTGAACCTTGTACTGATCGATGAAGAAAACCGTCGCTATTTCAAACAACAAGAAATCACCATGTTCCGACGTAAAAGTAAGTTTGAACACAAATTATGCTGATCATCATTGGATCTTATATCCTTTTTTTTTTTTTTATCATTATATAGTTGATGATGGTTACCCTCCCGATGAAGAATAGGATACATGATGATTTGGAATCTTATACGATATATCCCCCCTCTCCTTTAGTTTTAGATATTGTTTATTACTCTCATCGTATTCCCACTCTGACAATCCCTCTTGTTCCGTCTTATTCATATTACTGAATCAAATAAATAAATAAATAAATAAAATAAATAAAAAAAAGACAATTGTATCAAAAAAAAAAAAAATAAAAAATAAAAAGATTTATTTTGAAATTTGCACAGTTTGGAAACTAAACAAAAATAATAGTATTCTAAAAAGAATTTGTTCCAATGTTTAAGCATCAGCTTCAAGCACATTGCGTTCAGAGACGTAGATACCATCCAAGAACTTACGGATATCCTTCTTCTTGACCAAACAGGATTGTTGAATATCAGCAGCAGATTGAGAGACGGCTTCCAAATCGTTACCAGTCAAAGTCAATTCATCCTTTTGGTTGGCAGAGGTAGCAACAGTGACACCTTCACGCATTTGGACACGGAACACGACCTTTTGACCCAAGAAGTTACGGATTTCAACGTCCTTGCCATCGTTGTTGATGATACAGTTGATGGGAAAATGCGCATAGACGTAACGCATCTTGTATTGGAATCCTTTGGTGACACCGGTGATCATGTTGTTGACGAGAGAACGAACAGTACGGATACAGGCAACATGCTTACGACCGCCATGGTGAACAACAAACTTGAGCTTGTCCTTACCAGCAAACTTGATTTCAATGTTCAAATGACGCAAGTTCTTCTTCAAGGTACCACGGGGTCCGGTCACAGTGACATCGCGAGCCTTGATGGCAACCTTGACACCTTCGGGGATGATGAGTTCGTCGGCTTGGTAGATATCCTATAGTAAAAACAAAAAAAAAAAAAAAGGAAATCAATGTTATTTTGTTCTTGTCAATGTGGAAATATTATGTTACCTTCATGTTGTCAAATGGAGCTATAAATCCCTAATGAGAGTAAAAAAAAAAAAAATATGAATGAGTATATTCAATGTCATTCATGATATATTCTCCCATCCCATCCCATCCATCCATCCATCCATCCATCCATCCATCTATTCGTTTATCCCATCCATCTATCACATTCCATATATAGCATCCGAATAGAATGATCCTTTCGTTCGATTCATATTTTTTTTTGTAACCTTACGTTGAGTTAAGGACGTTATGCAAAAGAGAAGGAATCAAATCGTTACTGGTAATTCAGTCTTTTTTTTTTCCTTGCCAAACCGATCCACCACCAGATTTCTATCGGGACTCAAAACCTTTTTTTTTTTTTTTTTTTTTGGATGATCAGGACATTTGCATATCAAGAACCATTTTCGTTCACCATTATACAATAATAAAAATAGAGTGATTTTTGTTTATTAATGATCCAAAAAAAAGAAAGTGAGACCAAATCTGTATATTATCCTATACTGAGTATTTGAATAAATAATCATAATGATGATTAAAGACAACCAATATTTAAAACAAAAAAAAAAAAAAAAAAAGAAAAGAAAAGAAAAAGCCTTTCTTTATGAATCTTGTGAGATGGATTTTTGACAGCTTGAGGTGGTGACAGTATCCAAAATGGCCGGTGCGGCATAAACATGAGAGGAAAGGTGAACACCAGAGTAAGCATGGTTTCCAGGAGACACACCTAATTTTGGAGAGTGAGAGATAGAATGTGATGATACTGTAGGTGATGGTTGTATTCTTTCTATGGGAATACGAATCGTCGGCTGAAGTGTCAAATGATGTTCTCCATGTTGGTCTATTCCTTTTTGTTCTTGATGTTTTCCATTGGTTGATGATCCATTATTGTTACCATCAGATCGATCTTTTCCCTGTGCATAAGATGATATTGATAACACCGATAATGACGTTGGTCCGGAAGTCACTGATGTTGTCAAAACGGCTTGTATAAAGTAGTGAATATTTGGTAACGTATGTCGCAAATCCATGACAATCAATCCATAAGCATTCATCATCTAAAAAAAAAAAAAAAAAAAAAAAAAAAAAAATCGAGAAAATAAGTTCAACGTATTTTTCTCTTTTTTTTTTTAAAAAAAAAAATTACCTGTTCAATGTTTTTGTTCAATAAAAACACACCAAATTCAAATCGATATCTATCAGTGCCTTTACCATAAAGAGGAAAACTAGTAAAACAAAAAAGTGATCAGTAAATAATAATATTACATCCGTTCCTTTTAAAGAAAAAAAAACTTACATGCGAGATCCATGAATCAGAGAGACAGGATCATAGATAGTTGCTCTTGAACCCATAGGATTAATTGGATATCGTAATGGAATAGACAAATAAAAGGCTAGCATGGAAACCAAGTGAGCAGTAAAACCAAGGGCAATGGCAATAGATTCTTCATTACAGCCAGTATATACCGAGTTTGGAAGATAAACACCACGGATTCGAAACTGCGTGAAATCGTCAAAAGACTAAGTTTTTTACACAATCAATCCCAAAAAAACAATACACAAATTCATTTGTACATCTCTTTTTATTGCTTTTTTTTTACCTGTTCAATGGGGTATATAGAGAATAAATCAGCAATCAGTTCCTTCTTTCGTTCTGTTAGTTTGGTGAAGGTATCATTATGCATTTTGATATTTTTCTCCAATTGGGTATCATTGTTTTCCAAATCATCCTTTCCGTGTTGAAATCGTTCTTGAGATCTTTTTAGTTCTAGTTTTCGTTTGTCAAGTGATTGTCGAAGATCATTCACTTGTTTCCGGTCTACCAAAAAAAAAAAAAAAAGAGTCAAATTCTATATGCTCTCATCCTCTTTTCTTTTGCTTCTTTACCATAATCAACCTGTGCTTGTTGTTCTTGAATCGAGGTTTCCAATTCCTTTAGTCGCGTTTCTTTTTGTGCCCTTTCTCGTATCTAGCAAAAAACATAAAAATAAATGATCAATCCAGTTATGATTTCCTCTTTCTCAAATCGACCTACCAAGCGAAATTTGTTTTTATCCTTTTCGAGTATTTCATTGATATTGAATTGAATTTCGTCTGCAGATACTTGTGCATCATATATACATTCTTTGAGAGTATTCAGTCTACATTTTTTTTTTTTTTAAAAAAAAAGAGAAGCAAGATGAATACTGGCCATCTATATATCAAGTATTTTGAAAATCTTACTTCATAATATGATGATATGTATATGATCGTTTTGTCTATCAATGAATAAGAAACAAAAATTAGTATCAATTATTCATAATCAGTTATTCTATTCACTTACTCTAGGAGAATAAACCGACTCAATACTAGCACTATCTAAATCTAATTGCATATCCTGATGACTTGATCGCTTATGTTGGGTAAATGCAAAAGCCTAATGATAACCAAAATAGTTAGTGGCACTAATATTAAAAAAAAATGCAAAAACTTAAAACTTACAACAATATCTGGAGCAGTATAATATCCATCATCAAGTTCAAATAGTAGTGTATTGGTTGGCCATTTGTATATATCATGTAACTATATATCAGAAAAAAAGAAAGGTCAATATCAAATAGTCTAAGCATCATTCATTCATTTTTTTTTTTTTTACCGATTTCCCAATAAAGATAAGTTCATTCAAATCCACTGACCATTCGATCAATAAACGATATGGGTGTTGAATAGCATTATGAGATATTTCAGTTGTAATAACCGAGTGGTTGCCTTGAGCATGCACAGGATCTGATCTTCTTGCCAATGCTGCAGATTCAGGTTGAGAATGTTTTGCCCATAATCTGACCACTACTATATTCTGAACGCCGTCATACCAATCTATCAAGGACATATCTGTGCGAAACACCGGGTTGGTAGAGTTGGGTATTGTTTCGCTGGTATAAAATAATAATTGTTGTTCCATCGTTGTTGTATTTTTGGTATACTTTGATGATGTAAAAACACTTTCACTACCACCATCATCATTATCATCATTATCATTTTTGTTATTCTTGGAGTTGTCATGGTCGCTATCCATACCATTTCTTAGTTTTGGCAAGGACATGGTCAAGTATGTATCCAAAAGACCCTTTTCTTTCCATGATAAAAGATCTTCATCATTCTCCAGAGATAATCGTCTTGAATTATTATCTTGTAGTGTTTTGGTATTTGCCAATATATTGTTGTTGTTGTCACTGTAATTACTAGTTGTTGTCACGTCTGGTGTTTTTGACTTTCGCTTATATGCATTTTTTGTCAAGGATGAATCCGCTATTGTATGGGTAACCAAGTTGTTGCTGACAACAAAAGCAG
The DNA here is from genome assembly GCF_025201355.1 of Halteromyces radiatus. Classification (NCBI taxonomy): domain Eukaryota; kingdom Fungi; phylum Mucoromycota; class Mucoromycetes; order Mucorales; family Cunninghamellaceae; genus Halteromyces; species Halteromyces radiatus. The sequence goes on along the minus strand of NW_026251698.1, from coordinate 59,662 downwards.
AAACACTTTCGGATCTTCGCATGGCTGTTTGACGAGTTGGCTTGTCTTCCAATAGAGGTGCAGATGAATAAGAAGAGGAATAATAGAGTTGAGGACTAGTGCGAGGGATGTTCTCATTTTTGCTGCTACTGGTACTACTACTACTACTACTGCTGCTGGGTTGATGATGAAACAATTGTAGAGATTGACTTGCTTGTGGTGCAGTGGAGAGAGGAGGTGGGGATGAGGAAGACGAGGATAAACTGGGAATGTGGAAGTGTGGTGTCTTTGGAAAAGATAATGAAGGAGAAGGAGAAGATGTTCGAGAAGCTGTCCGACTGCTGTCCACGCTAAAAGGTAGGTTACGTATTTGTTCAGAAGAATCAAGAGAATCATTTGTGTTCCATCCAATATTCCGACCTACAATCGCTTTGATGTGTCGTATGCGTCGCTGTCGTTATATATATATATATGTATATATGTATATAAAGATAAAAAAAAAGTAATATCAATTAAATCAAAAGATCTATCCGTAGTATATTTGACATCATTGTTTAAACTTACCTGTTTTCCAACATGCATGTATTTAAGGTAATAAAAAGAAGAAGCTGATAAAAAGGGAAGAAAGAAAGAGACGAAGAAAGAAATAAGGAAAAAAAAAAATAAAGTCGGTGAGCGGAAACAAAAACACCTATTTGTCACACATACAAAAAAAAAAAAAGATATATCTTTTATTTTCAAAGAGCAATACAGTATACAATAATAAAAAAAAAAAAAAAAGAGAAGAAACTATGTAAAATATAAATGAATAAACTACACTAGATCACTTGAAGATGTTGGTTTGATTCCATGCAATATCTGACCAGTCCATAGATGATGGTATGCCAAAGAAAGGATTGTTTGGATTATAACGGAATGCAGTATTGCCATCTTGATTGTTATTTTCCATAGGGGCTACAGTAGTCATAGGTGATACTAGTTGAATCACTGATGAAGGATTATTTGAATTGGTCATTGTTGATTGTGATGGATAAATACCATAGTTTGTTGTTGATGATGCTGCTGATGATGATGATGTTGTTGTAGTTGTTGTTGATGGATGTGATGCTGACGATGATTGATGTAAATGTTCTTGTTCTTGTGGCTGTTGATCAAATAATGGCAAATTGCGTGAAACTTCCGATTGTCCTAATTGTGATGATGATCCATTTAGTACAGGTTGTGGTTGTTGATCAGATTGATATCCAGGCATTGGTGGTAAATAGTTCATCCTTGAGAATGCAGATACATCTTGCATAGTGAAATCTAGTTGGTTAGGATCTCCCGGAGTATCAAATCCAAATTGTTTCAAACTAAATGCTTCCGTAAGTGAGGTTGGTGATGGAGAAGTAGACATTGCTAAATAATATTAATAAACGATATTAGTATACAATCAATAAAATAACATAAATAAATAAAAATAAAAATAAAAAAAATAAGAAATATGTATTTTGATGATCTTACATGGTATATCAGCAAGTGAACCCATTTCCAAAGATTGTTGAAATAAAAGAGGCGTTGTGAAATTCTGCATAACAGGAGGTGATGATCCAGTAGTTTGAGATGTCCGTGAAAATCGTTGCTGATCTTGTAATGTTGGCGATCCTTTTGGTGAAGATCCTAAAGGCATCATACCTCTACCTACATCAGAAATTCGAGATGGTACTATATTTTTGTTGTGCGTGTTTGTTGCTGTTGTTGTTTTTGGTGATGTTCGCTGTGATGAATCCATATCATGATTCTGATTCAATATGATACTGTTGTTTTCCATGATCGTTTCCAAGAGACTATGTAACTTGTTGGCATTATGAGACATTTTTTTCAATCGATTGATCAAATTAAGACCAGTAGCCAAATCCACCTTTGCTGGTCCAGCGATTCTAGTGTCTGGGTTTTTGGTGTTGTACATATGAATCAAGCAACATTGCAAGACAGGGTATAAACTGAAAGCATAAGGAAACATCAAAAAGTCACGAGGTTCCATTTGAGAGGCAATTCTAATTCCACGAGTAGCTGCACTACTTCCAATTCTAAAGGATGAATATGAGGGTGTTGCTTTTGATTTTCCAGTTCCAGCACGTTCAATAAAAGGTCGATGAAGAAGTACTAATAAGCCATAATAGCAGATAAGTATGGTAGCTAATCAAAAAAAAAAAAAATAAAAATAAAAAATAAAAAAAATAAAAAATATAATAGTAGTTAGTATATATCATGAAATTTTACATATAATTATTACCTATGACAGGAGACAAGTAACCAGTATTTTCATCAAAGTCGCCAAAATTTGTTCGTTGTAATGCCTTGGGGAATCCAAACCGCCATTCAGTCAATTCATGATCCAATCTTGTAACAATAGCATCGCTACCTTGTTCATGACTAAGTCGTTGTGCTTTTGGTGTATATAACCCCTGTAAAATCCGTCCAAGTATTTCAGATAACTTGACCAATTGAATAAATAATTGATATATTTCCACTTTTTCAGTAGCATTTTCGGGTTTGTGAGTTGCAGAAGGAAACCTTGGTCCATCACAATCTTCATCATCATCAGGTTCATCCATTACTTCTTTCCAAGTGGTTGATGCATCAGGGTAACCAGCATCTGTATCTTCATCACGAATACTGATAGGACGACCAAGTGAAGCAGAATGGAATCTATCTGTCACATAAAGTGCCCACCATACACGTTTACGAGTTTCCTTTTCACTATCAGGTATATCCCATTCTTCACAATCACGATATAATCCAAGACCTTGAGCCTATAATAAAGAAATATAAATATAAGAATATATATATATATATATATATATATATATATATATATATATATTTGTTATAATAGTATGAACTTACCAGACGTACAGCCTTGAAAATAAAAAAATAAATAATATACAGATGAGTGATCTATATTCATCAAAATTATAAATTAACACTTACCAAACCACCTAAAAGCCAACAAGCCGATGATTTTGAATCCAAATTGCCACTATGATTATGAATCAGAATAATAGATTGTACCTTTGAAAGTGTAGCCAGAGTAGAAGTTTGAGTGATAAAGGCTTGAGATTGTTCAAAAAAGTGATCAGACCAACCAAGCGGTACATCCCATACCATATCAGGAGGCTGAAATTGATTATGATCGCGATATTGAGATTCACACTCCACAAATCTTGCTGCAGCACCAAACATAGCATTCAATAAATCTGGTGCAGGATAAGAATCACACTGATCTCGATATTGTTTCAAAAAGTTTGTTTTATTGACCACAGGAAGAACTGGATGTACATTTGCAAAATAACTATATAAAAAGAGAAAAAGAATAATCAGTCATGTTTTTTTTTTTTTTTTTTTTTGAGATAGTTTGTAATTTACATTTTAAGTAATCGATCACTTGTATGATTATCAACACCAGAAACAGAATATATCCAATTGTTAATATCTTTTCCAGGAAAAAGAGTTTTGATTTTGGGTACAGGAACCATATATTGACCAACTTCATTAGCATTTAATTGAGATGTTTCCATATCACCTACTAATACGACTTGTTTTCCAAATTTACGTATACGTTGACCTTTCCAAATCTTTTCAGAACCATCCAGCTTAATTTTATTGGAGAAGAATTGAAAACTTGATAGATCACCCAAATATTGTACACTATCTGATTGACCACCAGCTGCTGTCTTTTTATGAACTGGAATCGATGCATCTTGTTGAAACTCATTGACTGTTGTTTGGTTTGATATCGAAGGTGTAGATTTGTTATTGGGCATAGAAGTAAGAGCTGATTCAATTTGTCGTATTCGTTTTTCTAAAGCTTCGATATATCCTTTCGGTGGACCTCGTTTTTTTGCTCTATATATTAAAAAAAAAAAATTAGCTTAGTAAGTTCATTTAATTTATATTTGTATAGAATCTTTCTTTTTTTTTTTTTTTTTACCCATCATTGAATTCACAAGTGATACCATAAGATACACAATTTGTACATGCCTTTCCGGGAGTGAAGTAACATTTCACTTTTTTCTTTCTACAAAAATCACTATAAAAAAATAAAATAACTTGTCAGATAAAACTATAAACTATATCGTGAAACCTTACCAAGCTCTTGTTATCCGAAGTCTCTTTTTGTCTTTAGCTTCTTCCGATAAATTGGTTTCTTCAATATGATCGTCTTCCGAAGTTGTATATTGTTGTTCTCTTTTCATGATTATAGACATTGAAGTGCATAACCATAAATAAAAAAAGAAATAAAAAAAAAAATAAAAAAAAATAAATAACATTGAATGGAAAGCTGGAAAAACTATTTTGCATGGCCTGCCTTAAAAATTGAGAAGAGTGAGCCAATCAGATATCTATAATGATACTAACAAAAAAAAAAAAAAAAAACTATATTCACTTTGTAATCTGTCAATCAAATCCTCCCTCACCCACAGAAAAATAATAAAAAAAAATAATATTAACTGTAATCAAGTTCAAAATGAACAATGAACCCTTAATAAATAGATGTAAAATAGTAACAATTTACTTGTTACAACTGCAGCGGGTATTGAATTCTATAATGACTGCAAAATCAAATAATAAAAAAAAAAAGTTTCTTGTCTCCCTTTTTTTTTTTTTGACCCTTTCTTTTTTTTTTTTTTCTTTTTCTTTTTTTGTATTCTTAGAATTCTTATACTTGTTTGTAGTTGGACACTTTTTTTTTTCTTTTTTTTTTTTTTCATCTAATGCAACAAGTGAATGGAGTTCAAGTATATAATTCTGATCCTTCACTATTATATGAAGGTTTAGATAAAGAACCTACTTGGTTTAGTGCTCAAGGTGGTGTATATCAATGCTATGAACGATCAAGTCGCCGACCTATTGCCATCAAAAAATATTTGGTAGAAGACAACAATAAACATCCTGATATGTTTGTTATGCCTCAAGAATTAGTAGAAAACGAAATTTATACAATGACAAAGTGCAACCATACCAATATTCTTAAACTTTTATCTGTTCACCTTCATCAAGAATATGTTTATCTTATTATGCCTCTTTGTGGAGGTGGTTCTTTACAACAATATGTATTTGAACATCATCTCAATTATGGACAATTGGCTCATATTGTTGCTTCGGTAAGTCTCCTTTTTTTTTAATTTATTCCCTTTCAATTTTTATTGTTTATATGACAATGGTTGCACTAACTTGAACTACTTCTTTTTTATATATTCATTGTTTAGATTGCAGCTGGATTAGAGGAAATCCATCGTCACGGGTACATTCACCGGGATATCAAATGTGATAATATATTTTTAGATGATCAGGCAAATCAAGTTGTTATTGGTATGTTATTAATGAAAAAAAAGAAGTATAAAACAATTCTTTGATCTTTTTTTTTCTTTTTTTTCTCTTTGGGACCGTGTGATCTTTTTTTTTCTGTAGGTGATTTTGGCGTGGTTTCTATTACTCCTGCAGCTGATTCAAGCTTGGAAGAGGCAGGTGTTGTTCTATTCTGGGCTCCTGAACTTGTGCAAGGCAAATTGGTTAATCGAAAAATTGATATTTGGGCTCTTGGAATTGTCATTTTAGAAATCATCAATGGTGGTCGTGCACCTTATGAAGATGAAAAATTGGATGAAGAAGAGGTAAATCATTGAAATAATAGATTATTGTCTTTTTATTTGTTTGTTTGTTTGTTTATTTTGTTCTCTAATGATACATTTTTTTTAATAGATTAAACAACGTATTTTGACAATTGGAAAACCAGCATATCCTGAAGGTTTACCCTCTCGATTATTAGATTTATTGGATTGTTGTTTGAATCCTGACCCACGTGCTCGAGCATCTGCATCTGACATTCTGAAGGTAAAAAAAAAAAAAAAAAAAAAAATGAAACAATGCTTTTTCTGATCATATTATCTTTCTTCTCATAATATTAGCATCCATTTCTCCTTGATTATGATCATGAACCATTATTTGCAACAGCAGCATCAACGACAACAACAACAGCTACAGAAAGTGATGACTACTCAGTGTTGTGTTCTATCGATCCTAATGCAGTAGATGAAGGTTCAATGCTTAATGCTCTCAAGACACTTCAAGACATGAAACCTATGGATGAATTGGACCTCAATTTGGAATCTACAGTTCCTGATCTCTCTGATACTTCTGATTCACTCTCTTCTTCACAATCTCATCGCATCGATCCTATAACATCACCAGTACCACGACGACAACATGTACCATCTCGTAAATGTCGGTTACCCGTAGCATCTTTTGTTTTGAATGATGATTATGTTGATTCCATTCCTGCAAAAGACAAGATTGCTCATGTACGACAAAAGCGACAATCATTGACTGAAGAACATCGTAACCAAGGATCTCGTTTACCTATGCTGAAAATCATTTTGGCTGTACCTACTTCACCCTCACCTCCACCAACCCCGGGAAAGAAACTTAGAAAGGCTAAATCGGTCCGACTTTGTGCAACTTCACCTGTTACACCTCAAGCATCCAACAACCGTATTCAACAAAAACCTGAAAGAAAACCATTACTACGATCTCAAACTCTTCCAACACAACCTAAACGAGCTTCACCTTCCTCTTTACCCAAGAGCACCGAGCATCATCGACAAACGACAACAACAACAACAGCAACAGCAACTCGTCTACCATCTCTAGGAAAACCATCGACACCTGTTGCTGCTACTCCTGGGAAAAAGAAATCATCACTCACTCCACCAACTCAACCGCTAGCTTACCGACAAAAAAGATTACCGGAAAGTCGAACTGCTCGTTTGATGATGGGTATCAGTACCACTGGTCGACGAACATCCAAGGCAGATACTGCTACATTATCACCACCTACTCCAGAAGTCACCAAAACAACATCAAAACGTCTATCATCCGCACTCGCAGCATCTTTGTCAAGCAAAAAAAGATCTCAAGAAACAAAACAGCGGCCATTATCATTCTCTGGACCAAAGTCAACCACGTCAGCGGTAGCCATGTCATCATTCAGTACCCATCGACGAGAATATCCATTACCGCCCCCTTTACCTGCTTTACCACAATCCTATGGACGATATCATCAAAAAGACGACGAGCAGTATCAAAAATCAGCATTGACACCTCCTGTTAGTCCGGCCAAACTGCGTCGGCGAGTATCAGCACCATCATCAAAACATGAACCAACATCACCAACATCACCAACATCAGGCAGTTCTTTTGGAAAAAGCAACAATCTCAAAGGGATGAAGGTTTTACGAGCTTATTGACGTTACTTCTTCTTCTTTATACCCTATTTATTTTTAGTTTCTATATACTCATTATAACTTATGATATTTTTATGATTCCATTATCTATTATCTATTTCTTCCTCCCATTCCATTTTACTTTTTTATTACTATTATTATTATTATTATTTATCTCTTCATCACTATTATACATTGATTTTCCTCGTTATTTATACAACACAATAAAAATCACATCTTTCTACATTCCAATCCATTTTTTTTTTTTTTGGATTAGAAAGGGGATACCATCATCATCATTATCTCCTTATCCTTTATATATATATCCTTCAAACTTTTGACTTCTCATCTTAGTATTATTCGATTGATAATTTGGAATAGTGAAAAATCTTAATAAAAAAGAACATATTCTTTAATCATCATCATCATCATCATCATCATCATCATCATCATCATCATCATCATCATCATCATCATCATCATCATCATCATCACGATAGGAATAGTCAACTAAGTATAAAAATATCATTATTTTTTTTTTTTATCGTGGACATTGTTATTTAAATCATCAAAGGTAAATAAATAAAAAAATTTAATAATGACAATGATAGTAATAAAGACAACTAATCTAAAGGGGCTGACTATCTACGGAATGAATCCTTTTTTCCTTGCCAATACACCAGCTTCACGTTCAATGTCTAACAAAAAGTCATCCAGCGAATACTTTGGAGACCAACCGATAGCTCTGCACTTGTCTGCACTGACACGAGTGTTCCCGCCATAGGCAAACTTGAAAGCCAACATCTTGTATACACGAATGAATTCATCATCGGAACGGATGATGATTGGGAGTGGAGAAGGGATGGCACCCAGAGCATGAAGAGTTTTCGCCATGACTTGATAAGCTTGCTGCCATTCATAGAATCCAGACTCAGGAAAGAAATAACCAAAATGATCAAGTTGTCCATCCAGCCATTGATCGATCACCAAACCATACAGATCCACCAAATCATCAATATGCACCAAACTCCAAGTATTTTTACCATCACCCACTTGATGAACAGCACCATGTTGAAGAGAGACTGAGATTGCCCAAGGGATTTGCATCGAATGAGGATTAACACCTAGGGTGGTGGATGGTTTGCCAAAGATGGTAGGTGGGCCTATCAACACCAGATCAAACGTATTAGATTGAGCCATCAAGAATGTATCAACATGACGATGAGGTTGTGTATCGGGTAATGCATTCAACCTAGCTGTATCAAGATCACTAAATACATTATTCTCTTCTTTCATTGCATGTCCATCTGAGAGTGTCGTCGTTACTACACCTGACCCTGTCGTTTGCACCAATAATCCACGTTGTCCCAAGTCATGTTTACGTTGCATGCCTTTCACCACCGCCTGAGCTTCCGTCAAAGAATCGCAATTGGCTGCCGTGATCGTCACATCATGTTCAAACACCAAATCTTCTATCAGTTTACTGTCTTCTAGACTTCCTATCACTGTCCGGATACCAGCTTGTTCTAATGCAATGGCTTTGTCTTGACTTCGCACCAGTGCCGTTAATTTGTATTTTTTCTTGCTGGCCAATAACTTGGAAACCACCGCACCACCAATGTAACCTGTCACTCCAGAGATATAGATGGAAGTTGGCATTAACAGAAAAAAAGGTAGATCAATTGGATAATACCATTAGTGTATCAGGGAAAAAAAAAAGAAAGGTATAAATACAAAAAAAAAAAAAAAAAAAAAAAAAAAAAAAAAAAAAAAAAAAAAGGCACTGGCATTGATTACCAAGCGAAGGAGTTTGGAAATTGGATTTGTAAGTCAATGATAAGGACGTGCGAATATCGTATGATCAAAATCAAGTTGTATATCTAATAGAAACGATGATATTAATCTGATGAAAATAAAAAATAATTTTTTCCCAGGAAATTTTTTAAAGAAATTTTTTATTTTAAATAGTTGAACATTGAAAAAAAAAGGACGAAAAGAGAGGAAAAAGAAAAATTAAGATGGATCATCAAACAAAATTGATTTAAATAAACTAGATAAATGTATACATAATGGTAATAGCCATGGCGAAGAATGAACCAACACCAGAAGAGTAATCCTTAATAAAGACAGCCGATGATTCATCACCAAATGAGCCTTTTCCATTTCGAATACCAGATTTAGGTTTTGCCACTGAAGATTTACAAGCAAAAGAGTTCCCTTTAATGACACCTTTTTTCAAACTATTGATTTTATCGCATGTAAATTGATTACTTGATGTTTGTACATTGAGTCCTCCACGTACCTATAAAAGATATGATGATGATGATGATTATTATACAAAATAAAAAAAAAAAAAAAGAGTACTTACATCAGCTAATGCAGGTAGATCCACTTCATCAAAATTGCCTACGATATCCAAAGTACCATCCACTTCATCCAATTTAGGAAATGCATTCACAGAGATTAGTTCAGTATTTCCAGAGATAGAAAGAGCTCCTCCAAGACGACTCAAAGAAGGAAGGGACAAACTGTTCAATCGGATATTGTCAGCAATGGTTAGAGTACCAGCGATTCCAGTGACAGAAGGTAGTTCCAATGCAGTAAATGTATTTGTAATAAAAGATATGTCACCAGCCACTTGACGTAATTCTTTCAATGAGATACTTGCCAAGTTTCTAAAGGTAGCTACGTTCACTGCTTGAATGGATGACAACTAATACAAAAAAAAAAAAAAAAAAAAAAAAAAAAAAAAAAAAAACTAAATGATTATCTCTTTTTTTTTTTTTTTTTTTGATACTTACATCAGCGTTCAATACAGGAGAATTGGCAGAAAGGGTCAAGTCACCAGTGATACGAGTCAAATTGCCAACAGTCAATTGTTTCAAATAAATATTGTTGGTTATAGTCAGATCCTTGAGAGTAGATACTTTCAAACCTTCAATACGAACGACAGTTGTATCGGCAACGAGGAATTGTTCAACTTGATTCAGACCAGCAGGGAATTTCACCTCATTGAGTGCAGGATGAACAGATAGTTCAAACATACGTAAAGCGGAAAGAGCAGGCATTTCCAATGAGTTGAGGGCTCTGTTATTGAGTAATCGAAGTTGGCCATTAACAGCTTGTAATTCCGGGAAAGAGACACGTTGAAGAGCATCATTACTTGAAATGACAAGATCACCTTCTAATAATGCCACGCCAGGGAGTTTCAATTCCGTCATGCCTGTTTGTTCTACCACAATGTTGCCACCATATGTCTTACATGTCTTGAGACCATCTAAATCTTGTTTTGATTTGACATGCACATCACCACGGCAAGACGATCCTTGTACATCTTTCTTCATCATCATCATCGCCACACCGATCGTCAACACAAAGTGCTTCAATAACATACTATCAAATCTATGCTAGCAATCAATATAAGAGAGAGAGAGAGATAAAAGAAAAAAAAAAGAAGATAAGGAAGGAAGGTAAAGGAAAATAAATAATAATAATAATAAAGAAAGAAAGAAAAAAAAAAAGAGGATGAAAAAAAAAAAGTAGAGACAAACGTTTATTTTCAGGGTAAATCCAAAAACAAAACATAACAGTGAATAAGAGAGTAAATCTAGCTAGGTGGAAGGAATAGGAATACAAATAATAATCAAAAAAAAAAAAAGTAACAATAATAAAAATTCAAATATAAACCACCAGATCCATCCGATCACCATATCTAGTATTTGCCGTCATCATTGAAGAATAGTCCGAATAAGGTAAAAAAAAAAAAAAAAAAAAAAAAAACCGTGCTATTAAAATGGAAGAGTTGTTTGTACGCAACTTGATTGTCGATCAAATTGTTGTAAAGCTGATTTAAATTGATGCGTTGTCACACCTTTTGCTGGATCCACCAATACAAAATGTACACCTAACTTTTGGACTTCTTTATTGCGTAGTTCATCATCAAAAAACAACATATCTTCACATTGAATCCCTGAAGATTGTTCCAATTCTGTCAAATGTTGTATTTTGCGTCCAGGATAGATTTCCATATAGTCTATCAGATCATACATACTGCATCCAAGTTCAGGTACTTGAAAATATTTTAATGCCATTCGCGCCCTATCCATAGATAAAAAAAAATAAAAATAAAAATATTGATTATATTATGCTTTATGTTAACTTTACCAGTCAGGTGTACCGGTTCTTGAAGCAATGCCAATCTTGGTATCAGGAAAACTTCGAATCATTGTCAATACTTCAGTGATATTCTTGAATAGTTTCAACTTTTCGCCTTTCCTATATAAAAAAAAAATAAAAAAAGAGAGAGAATTGGGCTTTTGTTCGAAGAAGAAGAAAAAAGGGGGAAGTCGTTACTTGTCAGTCAGGGAATTGGTTTCTTCATGATATACAAAAGGAGGCCCTAAAAAAAATAATAAATAAATGAGGTTAGATAAAGAGAAGCATATACTTGCTATGTCATCCTTTTTTTTTTTTTTTTTTTTACCATAGGTATAGTCAATCTAATGCAATTAGAAAAAAGCAAGTTTGAATAAGTTTAAGAGTAAGATTTTTTTTTTTTTCCTTTTTTACCCAAGGTGTCCAAAGAGTACAGTCCAGATCGAATACAATAAGCTTGGGCAATCGCTTAGGCAATTCAAACTCTTCAGTCTTCACCATGTTGACTGCGGGAATAAGAGTGAAAGAAAAAGTGTCAAAAAGAAAAGGAAAAGAAAAGACCGCCCTAGAAATATATATATAAAAAGAGAGGGGGGAATATCAGCAAAATGGTGGCCAATCATATTTCGATGGTTGTTTAACGCCAAGTCATCCAAATGTGGTATACAAAAAAAAAAAAAAAAAAGATACAGTGTTTTCAAAGTTTTTTGTCGGGTCACAAGAAAATGGTTTTCGTGATGTTATAAAATAAAAAATCGTACTTTCCCAAAATGAATGTCGCATTACCACTTTTTTAGATATCGCTTTAGAGATGTTGGTAGAGTATGTCATTGATTGATGATTGATGATTGATGACTGATTGTTAGCTGATTCTTTTCAACAGGCCATATTTGGAAAAAAAAAAGAACTATATTTTTTATATTGTATCATCATCATATTCACAGTTAAGACAGGGGTATACTAATGTAATATTCATATCTTGTGATGTTGATGTGAATTTGCATAATAGTTCTTTTTTCTTTTTTTTTTAAAAAAAAAATCATTTACTGGGGTCTTCTTTGTTTATTTTCATTAACTGAGACATTCGATCGATCGATAACGAATGTAAATTTGCATAATAGTTCTTTTTTTTTCTTATGAGATATTTTTGCTGGGTTTATTTTATTCTTTGATCAAGTGAGAGATATAAAAAAGTGCTATTTTATTTTTCTTTTTTTTTCTGTTTCTTCTTTCTCTTTTTTTTCCTTTTTTTTTTCTTTTTCTTTTAATTTCTTTATCTATTTTGATATCAATTTTTAAACCAATTTACAAACTACAAGACCTTCATATACATCCATACCAAATACAAGTTTATTTTTTTTTTCTGGACTACAACTCTATCATAATCAAGACGGGCCTTTAGGTCCATTTGCTTTTTTTTTTTTTATATATATACTTATTGGACTTCCTTCTCTCTGTACCTTGCTTAATAGTAAGTTTCTTTTAATAATAATAATAATAATAATAATGATACAGTATATTAATCATTCTCTTTTTCTTTTTCTTTTTGAAATCTCTTTTGGTGTTTCCAATTTCAAAGTGAATATCAAACCTGTAAACAGCAACATATAAAAATATGTTATCACCTCTTCGGAGGATGTATTTAATGCTTTCCTACAGGTAAGTTAAAATAAATAAATATAAAAAAAAATGGATATGTTGACTAAATAATATTTTATTTTCTGTTATTCAAAATACTCAATGGAACTACTACCACTCCTTTTCTTCTTGTTCTTTTTCTTCTTATATTCTCTATTTGATTATGCGACAATTATATTTTTATTCTTCTGTCATTTATTTTCTATCCTTACGATATTTTATTTCCTATTTTTGCGCCATCTTATTCTTTGAATTCCGTCAATTATTATTGAATAAAGTGTACTGGTTTATTTATCTCCAATTAATAGAACAGGGTAATACAGAGAAGGAGAAAGATAACCGCAGTTTTCTTTTTTTGGGGTTCAAAGTGCATATTGCTGCGTAAAGTAGTCCAAGTCATTAATGAGTAGAATGGGCAGTTGCAGATGACCACAATTGGACCAAGACATTCGCATTGATATCAGACTCTTCAACGTTATCCTTGTAGGTTAAGATCCCTATTCATAAAAAGGGATGATTTTTTTATTTCAAAATAATAATAATAATAATAATATAACTATCTAACTATCTCTACTAGTATCTTGACTTTGCCGAGATTCAGCATTTCGTAGTTGATGTTCACGATATTGTTGGGTATTTCGTTTTTGGGAGAATTCAAAGACCTCGGTCACGGCCTCTTTGAAGCATTGGAAGTTGTAATCGATCAATCCATGTTTTTCAAAATTATCTTGTCGTAAAAGACAAATCAGTACCAATAATCTAACGCAGTCAGATCAAAAAAAAAAAAAAAAAAAAAAAAAAAATGAAATGATTCAGTATCCAAAAATAATCATCATCATCATCATCCATCTTTTACCTGTTTACTTCACGCATATACAAGACATCCCCATTATCCAATCTGATCAAACTAGAAGCTTCATTTTCAGTATCAGGTTCTTGTGGTTGATTATCAGTTTCCAATTCACCATTGTTATTCATTTCATTATCGTTCCCATTGAATGTGCCCTCCAAATCATCCGTCGACTGAGGTGATTGTACTAGAGATCCTTTTCCCTTTCCATCCGCACCATCCGTCAATAACTGTAAGTCGTTGGGTGTAGAGTTTTGTGTTCGATCTGCGATCCTAATATAGATAAAATAAAAAAATAAAATAAAATGTTAGTAAGGTTGCTATATAATCAAACATGTTCACTTTACCCATAAATGCATTCGATATCAATCGCTACATCAATCATATCACTACATAATTCATAAGATTGCATATCTACAGGTGAACTATCAGTAGCAATATATATCTTGGTCAAAGTATCAAATAAATAAGCCTTGTCAATTCCAGAATTCTGTAATAATAATAATAATAATAAAACGATCAGCAATTTTATAATCATTATCATCATCCACTTACAGAACATAAAACATTAAGTAAGTTTTCCAAAGTGGGTAATTCTCGAATGAGTTTTTGTATGATTTTACTAAATGCTTCATAAATTGAATGATCGTAAATACTGGTAAGGTAGTAGGTCAAATGGATATGATCAGATTCCGCATCTTGTAAAGCATCACTCATTCGTTGTTGTACATCCCGTTGTGTATCTAAGGGATAAAAGAATGAATAAGATATAAACAGTTATATATGTAAATTTCCTTACCAATCTTGTAATCATCAGATAAACCATCCACCTTGTGTAATAACACTTCAAAAGTAATGTTTGGATTCACCTTGTACGCACTTGTCACAGTATAAAAAAGTCGATTGAGAGCCTCACTATAATCATCTTGAGCATCAATCACAAATATCAACGCACCCACAGATTCAAAAATATCAAGGGAATCATAAGTTGGATCAAAAAAATTGATTTGCCCGGGAAAATCCCATATTTGAAAGTCTATGAAAGAACGCCTATACATATATATATGTATATATAAAGAATGATTTCGATAAAAAAAAAACATTGTTCTTTTAACTTACGTAATGTCTTCCTTTTGAATCTTGGTTGTGCTTTCTAGATAAAGTGTATCATTAGGTGGCATTTTTCCAAACACCACACGTTGGATACTAGACTTGCCACTTCTAAAAGAAAGAAAGTAAAGGTATTGTCAAAATGTATGTGTGAGTATAAAAAAAAGAAAAATAAAAGACAACAATAATGAATGGTTTTGGTTCACTACAACTTGTGCTTTTTTTTTTTTCTTTACCTCTGTAGCCCCATCAAAAGAATACGTGGTTTGTCAGATCCAATTGTATCCTCGATAATGTCTCTACAAGAAATAAAAAGAGTTTGTTGTTTCAGTCTTTGTCTTTCTACTAAATAAAAAAACCTACCCAGTATCATATTCAGACGGATGTGTATAGTCAAACTAACCAAAAAGAAAATACAAATGTAAGATATCAACCCAAGTTTCATGACATTATTATTATTTTATAAAAGATATCTTACGTCCATCTATAGATATATATATATAAAAGAAGAAAAAGAAAAAGAAAAAAGACAACACGGAAAAAAAGACGTAAAAAAAAAAAAAAAAAAAGATAGGCTTTATTTGATTTCCCGAAAATCCAAACTAATACAAAAACTTTATATTTACATAAATATATGATCTACTATTCTTTTTGTTCTTCTTCATCCTGTTCTTCTGGAAGATCATATTCAAAAGCTACATCCCAACGAGAACCTGGAGCACGTGCACTGACATACTTGATAAACCGCATAACACCTTCATCCCGTAGTACCAAAGCCAATTCATTTTCACCAGCAGGCATGGTCAATAAAGCTCCTTCTTCATCAGCAGCCTTATACACAGCAGCATCTTCTTCTTCATCATGTGGAGCCATATAACATTCATATCCACCATATTCACCACCATCCCATTTCTCTTGAGCTTCATCAGAAGGCATAGACGCCATACAAAACGTCACATCCAAAACACCTTGACCACGAGTATTTGTTGTTGCCAATGTATAATCATGACCAGGTCTAAATCGTCTTGCATCGCCACGGTACCCAAGAGGCAAAAGTTGTGTCACTACAGCTAACCAATGTCGGAAAGGTTCATCAGAGAATTTATGCTTAAGATCACCTAATAAAGATGAACTTGATTCTTGTTGTTTTTTGTTGTCAGAATTCACCACCATATAACGATGTCGATGAGGAGGTCCTTGACATTCCCAATTTCCACGTTGTGTCCCCGTACCATGTGCCATCATCCTTTCCTTGCCAAATCCATCTTGTTCATCTGCTTCCAAGGTGGCTTGTTTGATCTTGTCATACCATTCCTTGTTGAGGATATCCTTGCATTGTACTGCCGATTCTTCCAAAAATTGTTCTGACATTTTGCTTAGAATTGTCATGTTCAAATAATGAGGGTTCATCCATTCTGCCAATGATATTAAATCTTCTTCCGTCAATCCTTCCGTTGCATCGTCTTCTAATGGTGTTTTGTATTGAGCAAATTTGGTACTAGAGTCTGACTAAATTGACAAAAAAAAAAAAAAATAGAACAAATATACTGTCAATGGATGATCTTTCTTTTTTTTTTTTTTTTTAATAATGATAATTTAAATTTAATATTTACCTCTTCTTGAAGTTGTTCTAATGATGATTTTGCTTGACCTTCTTCTACTAGAGCATTATAACCAGGTTCACCTTTTTGAGGAATATGGAACCATCCAGAGATAGACAGACGAGGTTTACCTTGAGGAACCACTTCTTCCACCGAATGAAAAGAATGACCAGGTTGGACGGTAAACATAACAAATTGATTCCATTGAGGAGGAATGATCACAGTAGGTTCCACCGCCGGAATACCTTTTTCAATCACAGGGTAAAGTTCCAGTGCGCCACCATCTTGAGGGTCCCAGCGTTGATCAGGGTCAGTGAGATAAAGAATAAATGAGACACGGCGAGTACCAATCACATCGTCATGATTCAACAAGTGGCAACCTTCATTATAACTATTGATACTCATATCCGTCTTGGTACCAGAGAGAGGACCACAATTGGTGACAGAAGAGATAAAGTCGCGGAAATCTTGAGAATAGAGAGCATTACGAAGTTTGAACAAGTGAGAAAGTTTTGCCAGTTCGTCTTCAGGTAAGCCATCCAAATTGGCCAAGTCACCTGTTTGCCATACTTTATAGATATCGGTTTCCTTGACAGTAAAATGAAGATTTTCTTGGATTTCCTTACGGACTGAACGAAGAAGACTATCATTCATCAATTGATCGATCTTGCAATGAAGGTAAGGTTGAGATGTTTGGAAAGCTTTGTGGATCTTTTCAATCGTAGTTTCCTCTAGTAAACCAGGGTGAAAGTTTTCCTTTTGTGATTGAAGTCTAGAACGTTTGAACGAACGTTCTTCTTCGTTTTCTTGTTGTGTTGACATGATTTATATATTGTATGAACAGTAAACAAAAAAAAAAAAAAGGAAAGTGCAAATTTTTTTTTATACTGTCAACCCTTTTATTTTTTTATATCTCCGCCAATAATCCGTTTCGAGGCACCAATTTATGCATATCACTCTCTCTTTTTGATCAATCCTAATCAAAGATGACCTTTTTTTTTTAATTTTATTTTGTTTTCATCAAAAAGATGATACAACATTTTTTTTTTTTTTGAGAACAGGATTTATTCAAGTATAAATAATCCCACTATAGTTAAAAATGAATGTTCTTTTTTTTCACATGTTTACCACTGATTTTTCCATCATCATCGTCATCATCGATTTATTACTCGTTTACTACCCGTTAGACGAAATGTTACCTAACAATAATAAACACTCATTTCATGTGCATGTTGAAACAATCTCTTGTATATTTCAATCAATTGATTGATAATAAAGATACAACTTTAGATAATAATACATCCAATCCTTTTTTTTTTTTTTTTTTAATACATACATACAAACTTATTCTTACTCTCAGAAATGACAAATTATGAAGATTTTTCTATGTTGTTTCCGATTTGGCCATTGGTAGTGATTGACAATACAATGGACGAAGGAACTATACAAACAAATGACTTGACTTTAGTATCTGAGAATCATCAATGCTATGATGATGAATTAAATTTTTTGATCAAGCAGTACTGTCCTCAAACTAGCTCTATGTTGGATGTGCCCGCTTCAATGCCAGATTATTTTTGTATGGTTCCCTCATCATCATCATCATCATCATCATCATCATCGACGTTTATATTGGAAAGTCAACACCATCCAACGCCTAGTACACCCCCTGTCAAAAAACGTAACACGAGAGTGGGTTATTGTGAACATCCGAAACATGTTTTTTACCGCCAATACCCCCATCAAAGAAAAGAAGAAGATAAAAAATGGGATGGAGTGATGAGAACACCACGTCGTGGAAGACCTCCTAAAGGCACAACATCAACTGATTGTCATTTATCCTTATATCAAATTGCCATGACCACCCGTCCTCTTCCTAAACGATTGGAAGCTGTTGTAGGATATTCGAATATTCATGTCTGTTTGACTTGTTTAAAACGATCCGATATGGATTTGGATTATTTGATGCATCCTGCTTATATAGGTCCTCAAACTACACGTAAAACAAACCCACACTAGTTAATTAAATAAATAAATAATAAAAAACTTTTTATGATTAAAAAAAAAAAAAAAAAAAAAAGGAGAGGAAAAGACCAATGACAAGAGAGAGAGACCTACTTTTGGTAACATCATTGGTCCTTCGTTACCCAAAAAAAGAAAAAAAAATCAATTCACTTTTTTTTTTCCCAGATTCTTTTCCCTTTGTTGTTATTGAATCCTTTCCCATCATTAGCTGATCATCATGGGTTCAATATAATAATCCAAAAAAAAAAAAAAAAAGCAGATAGTAAAAAAAAGAAAAATAGTTTATTAAAAAGAACAATATGTAACTATAAAAATAGAAATCCAAAGATTGAACCGAGTTCTGGCATCCAATTTCGATAGAGATATATGATGATGATGATGATGATGATGAGTTGTCCCGAATAAATAATTTCTACAAATCGGATGATGATGATGATGATGATGATGATGATGAGTGAATTGTTGTTTTAGCTATAGAGTCATCTTGATCAACCATTCCATTCCGGTATTGTTGTAATCCATGCCTACTACTATTGCCATTATTATTATTATTATTATTATTATTATTATTATTATTTTCATTGTTGTCACTACTATTGTCGTCCATGTTTGATTGGATAGGAAGTGCCAATATTTTTCTTTTTTTAGTTTCAGTCTGTGGATATAAATGCATATGATGATCCTTTTTCGCCTTTTCTGTGGTATGCCTTGTTCTGTCCAAAATATCCCGTATGCCAGTTTTTATTGTGTCAATGTCGTAATCATAAACTTGGGTATCAATGGTTCCATCTTTACTACTGAGATGACCGTGATGATGATGATGATGATAATGGTGATGATAAAAGTGATGGTATTGTTGTTCTTGTTGTCGTCGTTCATCTTGATGCCTATGTTCACTAGGATCTATATCATTATGATTATCATTCACCATTGCAATCACTGTATCTCCGATAAAAGAACAAACAAAAAGAAGGGGGGGATGAGAAGTGATTAATAAAATAAGATTATTTGTTAAAGTTTTATATTCATGTCAACTTACAATGATCATCAGGAGTCCTAGTTTGTCCCGCGGTTTGTAAGGGTTGAAAAGCTAAAATAAAAATTTAATCTTGAATATGATTGTTTCTAAAAAAAAAAAAAAAAAAAAAAAAAAAAAAAAAAAAAAAAAAAAAAATAGCTTTTTTTTTTTTACATATATTCTTACCATGATCTGAATTGATGTTGGAGATTCTGGTAAGCATTTGTAATAATTCTACAACAGACTTTCAACATTAAAAAAAAACAAAGTCAATAGTAATGCACTGCACTGTTAGAATGTGACACTTTTTTTTTTCATTCTTTTTGGGTCCTTTTTCCCATCCCTTTTTTTTCCCATCCTTCCTCCTTTTTTTTTTTTTTTCTGTTCCTTAGTTACCTGTTGTTGTTTGGCCACATGTTGCTTCAAATGAGTAATTTCAGTGTTCAAATTGGATGTTTTTGCTTGTAATTGACCAAGTTCACGTCTAAGTAACATATATGATTCAGATCCATTCCGCCTTTCGTCCATAGTTTCATTAGTTTGATATTGATTGGATTGAGAATAATAATCATCGTTGTTATTACTTGTGTCGCTGATGTCAGTTGTACTTGTAATGTCTGCTGTTGGCGGGTCATAAAATGAGGTTGTATCTTCGTCATTATAGTCATCATCATTCGAGGATAATAGAGAGGATATTGGCATGGATGATTTGGTAGAAGAGGAAGTGGAAGGTGGATTTAATATCTGAAGTTGTTGGTGTTTTTGTTCTTGATGATGTAATGGATCCTGCTGTGGATGATATTGATATTGTTGTAGATAATGATCTCTTTCTTGTTTCTGTTGTAATTGATCCTGTTCCTGTTGTTGTATTTGACGTGGAGAATGGTGCAAGAAGGGATCTGTATTGGTAGAAATTGATTTCCTAGAATTTCGTCGTATCTTTCGTAAAGCATTCCGTCCATTTCGGTAAAACATGGGATGGTGGAATTCGCAAATCAATTGTCCATGTCTTGTACTAAAGTTGTCGTTGACCTTATGAAATCCATACACTAAAAAAAAAAAAAAAAATTAATGTTCCATTTTATTTATGTTTTCTTATATGAATGAACATACTATTGAGTTGCCTAACAAAACTTGGCCAGTTGCTATGCTTAAAGTATTGAGGAAGTACCACTTTGGAAAAACCAGGAATATCAAAGACACAAAACCGTTCTCCATCTTCAGACCATGAGATCATTTCTTGTACAGTTTGATCGTTCACCATCCTAGAATAAAGTAAAAAAAGATAAGAAGAGTTAATTACAATACATTATAATAAATATTTTTTTAACTTGCATGCAGAGTTTTGTAATGAATACTGGAACAGAAGTAGGTTCAACACGAAAAGTGAAAGTTTCAGCAGAAGACGAAGCTTGGTTTTGGTCAGCATGTTTAATAGTTGGTTCGTATTGAAACGCCATAAGAAGTCCCGTCGAGACTTTTGGTTAAGAGAATAAGTAAGATAAAATGTATATAATAATAATAATAAAAATAAAAAAAAAAAGGAACACCTATTTTTTTTTCTTTTTAATCTAAAAAAACAAAATAACCATGTATGGCTATATTGTATATAAATTGAATAGAATAAAAATAAAAAAAAAAAAAAGGAATTGGATAACAAAGAGAATTGAAAAAAAAGGGTAGTACTAAAACTAGTATATATGGAAAAAAACTGAGACGAAAAAAGCAAAAAAGGTATAGAAAAGGAAAAGAAGAAGAAGGATTAAAAAATCGCCAACACCTTTCTTTGAAAGTTTTAAGGCTCAGATTTATCCATTAACAAACAAAAAAAAAAAAACTACTAACAAAACCAATAAGGATAAACCCAAGCGTATGGAGATTCATCTTCCGTCTCCTATACATAAAAAAATCAGGGGTTTGATCAAAATCGGAAACTATTTATAGTAAAAAAAAGTTTTCATTCATCAATGATTCTTTTACTTCTCTTTTTTTTTTTTTTAATATAAATCATAAACAAATATGACTCTTTATTATACAATTGTCTTTGTTATATTAGTTATAGAGGTAATATGAAAGAACCAAAAAAAAAAGAAAAAGAGAATCATCCATCGGGCTTATATTTTATTGTTACACTTTCCTTATGCTAACTGAAGAACTTCTAATTTTTTTTTTTTTTGTTTGATGCCATTTGACATGTATATCTTTTTCTTGGGTGATGATGGTTAACTTTTAGATTATACTTTTTTTCTTATTAATGGTAATAATAACAAAGTATTATTATTAACTAACTAAATAACATTTTGTGGGTAAACTTTTATTGGACCAATAGTTGCCGTTACCATTGAAATACCAAAAAAACTTATTTCATTGGTGGTCTACTTCTCTAATGGTAAGATAAAAGAAAAAGAAAAAAATTGTTCGGATAGACCTAAATTCAGATCAATGATTAATATATATATGTTCAGATGAAATATATCAAATATGTTACCAAAATAAGTGACACGTAAGTAAATCATCATTATATATAATACTTTTTTTTTAAAAAAAAATAACAAAAAAAAGAATCTAGTTTTATTTTCATCTTATTATTAGGTAAAAAAAAAAAAAAAAAAAATACTGATTATGGTGAATGAAATTTCTTTTTATGTTACACATGGATCATACTTTTTTTTTTTTATGTCAGATGCCATCTCAAGAATTTATGTGGGGAAACAAGGAGTAGATGATGAAGAATCTTATATAAATCCAATGATATCTCATGATATGGATACTATTCTGTTTGCCAGGAAATTTTATGCTCAACGGAATGTGTAAAGAAAAAAAGAAAATAATATTTTATTTTAACCTTATAAAACTAAACTATTTTCTATCTAGATATTTATGTGGATCCACATTGTTTTTAGATTTGTAAAAAAAGAAAAAAAAAAGAAAGATGTTCTTATTATACAAAATAGGATATACTAACATACCCTTTTTCTTTTTTTTTTTTTAGAATCTTACGCCGCATCTATTTCCTTTTAAGAGAGAAAGTAGCTTTGACTGAAGAGATTATTAAGTTGGAACAAGTAAAAAAAAAAAAAAAGAAAAGAAAAAAAATCCGTCATCTATTACATATCATATTAACCAATCATATTATTACCATTTTAGATGAATCATCCATTCAAGAAAAAAACATAAAAAAAAAAATTATAATCTTACAGATTGATATGAAGGAAATAAAAAAAAAATCATTCTATACATTGCATTATTCTTATTGGATTAAATGATGATGATGATGGTATAATAATAGTAATTAGTTATATAAAAGGCATATGATGGATGATCATCGTATAACAAATCATGACTTGAATCCATTATGATGATAGGGAGAAGGATGACTCTAAATACAAATGATAATCTATGAGTGACTTTTAGGTATATTCTGGTTAAACCTTTTGGTACGATGATGATCATGATTTTTGAGAGAAATACAAAAGTATAAAAGGGATGTCTAATGTGAGCATAATGTAGAGGCATTACGCGTCAAATATTTCTCGCTATGGAATTAAACTAACCAATGAAGAGTTCATTGTTAAGCTACTTTAACAGAACAAAACACAATGGTTCGAATTTTTTAAATGGCATTTTCTCACTATGGAGCAAACTAACCAATGAAAAAGTCATTATATATGCTTAAGTGCTTTTTTTAATAGTCCAGCCAAAAAAAAAAAAAAAAAATTCCATCCCATTTTTTTTTTTTTTTTTTTTTTTTTTGGATTTCACAGCCAAAATTTTCCAACTCCCCAGCCAAACTTTAGCTGTAAAAATAAATCGTCGAGGGGTCATCAGGCAAAGTTTGGAAAAATCGATATTTATTTATTGTATATTAGCTCGCAAGATAAGTGATGAAATGGTATTAGATGATATTAAACTACTTTTTTAAGAGGAATCCAATGGTGGTAGTTTTATTGAATGATGATCATTATTGGACGAGGGATGATTGAATTGATTCTTATTTTTTAATTTTACTCTACAAACTGAGAGGTAAGGTATAAACTGTTATTAATGCAAGTGGAAGAGAACGTTTTCAGGTATGTTCAATTCAAATTCGGATGATGATGGTCGTTTGTAAGAGTGTTAAAAAGGTATAAAGATGTATACCCCATATGATGGTACAGTGCAAAAAAGACAGGTAAGATTTTTTTTAAAAAAAAAAAAGGTTTTTTGTAATTGTTATGATGATGTTGGTTGTTACGACGGCTGTGACACGAGCATGGTGGAACCGGAGTTCCTGATGGTCCCTTCTTTTTTTTTTATATTATAATTTATATGTTTTAGAGTTGCGTAGCTACTTAATTTAGTTGACAATATTTAACTATATGAAATAAAACATACCAAGTTTATTTATACTATCTCTTTTTTTTTTTTATTTTCATCAGTGTCAATAAAAAAAAAAAAGTCTCTCAGAAATACATATAGGTTATTTTAGTGATAATCGCCAAGAAAAAGAGACAAAATAAATCTTCCTTTTTGAGAATATAAAATCAACTAAAAAAGAGACAAATAGTTTCGGTTAGTCAAATGAAAAAGGTTACCTACCAATGAATGGTTACACGACTTGACGATGTTTTCATATACTTATATATAAGGTTGTTCCTTTCTCTTTTTTTTTTTTTTCTTTCTCACTTTATTATTGATAGATACATAAAATGACTATTGAAGAAGTTCAAGTAGTGTCTGATAACAATGATTTCGAAATTAACTCCGTCTTGGAGGAACATATTTCCACCAAAAATCACGAGGAGCTTATGAAGGTATCTCTTTCTCTCCCACCTCTTTTTTTTTTTTTTTTTTATAAATCCTTTTTTTTTTTTTTTATCATGTCGATAGGCTTTATCAGTGTCTGTTGAAGAAAGTGGAAAGGGCAACTGTAAGTTTTTTTAATAATAGTAATAATAATAATAATAAAACTAGGTGATAAACTGAATACCATTGTTATTTCTCTAGTTCATCAAGGTATTCATACACCATCAGCCAAAGCGCCTAGTCACTGGTATCGACGCAAACTCACAGGTTGGCTCCATCATCATCTTGTACCTGAACATTTCCGATTGGCAGTAGAAAAGAAATTCGGCGTGTTTATTGTTCTTCGCGACACGAATGAATACCATTATGAAGAAATGCCTATTTATACTCGTATTGGTATGCACTTGTTATTTGTCGGTCATCACTATCACGAAAAGTTTGTTGACAGTTCCATGATGCACCGTCTCTTCCTTCACGAAAGCTTGAAACAAGGCACTTATTTTACTGATCCCAAATCCGTCTCACAAATCCCTTCATTCATCAACCACTACTCGATCGACATGACTGACTATGTTCAACAAGACATATCCGCTTATGCCAACTTTAATGAATTCTTCATCAGAGCCATACGTCCCGAGGTTCGTCCTATTGCTGATCCAAACAATTTGGATGTTCTTGTCTCTGCTGCTGACTGTCGTTTGAATGTTTTCCATCATATCACTGAAGCTACTGAATATTGGTAATGATATATTTTTGGGATTAGATTCTTTTTTTTTTTCTAATTTTTTTTTTTTTTTGTGAAAAGGATCAAGGGTAAGAAATTTACTTTGGCTAATCTATTTCAAAATGAAGATTTGGCCAAATCATTGGATGGTGGGTCATTAGCCATTTTCCGTTTAGCCCCTCAAGATTATCACCGATTCCATAGTCCTACTCGAGGTACTGTCCAATCTATTTCAAACATCGAAGGCACTTACTTTACTGGTAACTTTAAAAAAAATAGATCTTTTTGTGATCATCCATTGACTTTTTTTTTTGTTCTATAGTCAACCCATGTACTGTTCGTGAAGAATTGGATGTTTTTACGGAAAATCACAGACAAATCATTCAAATGAAGGATTATAAGGATCGTCCTTTTGCCGTGGTAGCAGTAGGTGCTTTACTTGTTGGCTCAATTCAACTCACCAATGCAAAGAATGAAGGCGCGACGCTAGACAAGGGTGAAGAAATGGGTTATTTCCAATATGGTGGGTCTACTGTGATCTGTGTGTTTGGCAAGGATACTGTACACTGGGATCAAGATCTTACCAAGAATTCTACTCTTTCCTTTGAAACCTATGTGCGCATGGGTGAACGTATTGGTACTTTTATTTAAAAAAAAAAATAGTCTGTTCTCTTGTCCACGTGGAATAAAATAAAATCATCTATTTATTTATTTATTTATCTACAAATATACATATATATACAATATCAACCTAAACTATAATTGTTTTTGTTTTTTATGGAGGATTTTGCCAAGACTTGTCAAAAGAGAATGTACTAAGATGAAACAACGGAGAAAAATCAGTATCTATGGTAAATTTTATTTTATCTTTTTTTTTTTTTTTTTTTTTGTACCTTGATCATGATTGCTATGCCAGGTCATGCCGATAATATCAGATGCCATTTTTAATGCAGCTAGAATTTGTATATAAACACCATCTTCTTCATGATCAAGAAGAACAGGATATACATCAAGGACTTGTTTCATCAATGAGATGGCTTCCATCAAAACAATTTTCCTATATGATTTTCCATTAAAAACCTTGTCAATTTTTTTTTTTTTTTTTTTTTTTTTTTGCTTACGATTCTTCAATGGGGACAGATTCAAAAGGAGGTTGCATACCTTCTTGAATACGTAAACATTCATTATTGAGGATATAAATGGCAGACATAAGAACCAAATTGAGTGTATTGTCCAAAGAAAGAGGAGTTGGATGAACTGACATGATCTTGCTATATATCCCCATCGATACTGATCTGATATCATACCACTATAAAAAAAAAACTCAATTATGAGTATCATGTATTTTCTTTGTTCCCCCCCCCCCCTTTTTTTAAAAAAAAATATACCTCTAATTCAAGTTGATAACAGGGTCTTGGAGAAGTCATAAGGGCTGATATGTTTTTCAATAAAGGTTTGTATTTCTCTTGATATAGCCAACTTGTGTTCCCTAGAGCAAAAAAAAATCATCAATCACGAATATTCTTATCATCAGCGATATTCATACCATCCAGAAGTAGAGCATGTATTACTAAGAGAGCTTCGTTAGCTGTAGCAAGTGGTTTTCGAGTAGTAATGATATCCATGAAGCCCTTTTCATCCAATAGAAATAAGAATCTATCAAAATATAAACGAATCAGTACAACTAACTTTCTATATTTTTTTTTAAAAAAAAATACCTTTTTGCTGATTGAGAGTCTTCTATAAACTTTTTCCCACCATTGTTACATAGGTAAAAGATCACATGAGTGAATAATTTCAGAATGTTTGAAGTTGTTTCTTGTGCTTGAGAGGAGGTGACACCTGTCAATAACATTTGAGCATCAGAAGGTCCGAGCGTATAGTCTTGTAAAAGATTCTTGATTTTGTGGTACTCCATTTGGTTCATATCCGGTAATCTCTGCAGAAAAATAGACTCGCAAAGTCCTTCATCCGCATTTCTAAGTGGTAATAGTACTAATCCTTTGGCCAGATATTGAAGTGTAGATTGATCACCAGCTAAAATAAACAGGAATAATCAATTCAGCCCTTCATTGATATATATATATATATATTGATTGTATACTTACCCCCAAGCATTTCTTGAAGAAGGTGTGTAATGATATGATCAGAATATTGCATCACTAACACACATAAAAGATCCGCCGCCCGTAAAAACAACATATGCTAAACAAAGGAAAAAAGGAGGAAAAAAAAAGTAAAATAGATGAATAAGTGTATAATCGTATTCTTTTTTTTTCCTTTTTTGATAATTACCTTTTCTTCTTGAACACAGAGTTTGGTATAAAAACGCAAGATCACAAGGAGCTGGGATAATGTTGGTTTGACGCCTGTCTCATTCACCCGAGAAACACATCCAGATATATCATAGGCAAGACCTGTCAAACTGGCGTCCGTTTCTGTAATCATTTGAGGTGGCCTAAGACATTGAATAAGACGATCTTGTATCTCTTGAATTCCCAAATGAACCTGTCGTCCTGGTTCTTCACGTTGTACCTGTAAGACCGTCAGTTCGTTCAAACATCTGATGAAATCCTGTATCAACAACAACAAAAAAAAAATTTTTTTTTGTCAGTTTGCAAGTTTACAAAGCATATATGTTATTTATTACATCTGGCATATCTTGATCTTTTTTGGTTATCTGTGGTACTTCAGTATTGACAGCTCTATCGATTGATTGTTGGTTCTTTTCACGTCGTCGCTTTGTTTCCACTTGGGAGAGATGTGTTGCCACAGGTTGTGACACTTGTGATGATATAGTGAATTTGGGAGATGTTGAAGTTGGTTCAATCTTCACTGATGTTGTTGATGCAGGTGATGGAGATGTTGATAATCGTGGTCGCTTTAACCCAAAAAGTCGATTATTCAAGGAAGGGAAACTTGAATCTAAAAATAATTAAATATATATATATCAATATTTAATGATTTTTTTTTTTTTACTATTATTATCATCCATCTACTTACATCGTTTGTTTTGGTTGTTCATGTTGCTACTTTCTGATTCCGATCCAGGGTCCATAATAGTGGTACTAGTAGTAGGATTGGTAACTGGTTTTGTCGGTTGATCTACATCCATCCAATCCTTTTGAGATGCTTGTTGTAATTTTTGTTTGGCTTCCCTCAGTCCTGCTTTTGTAGTTTCTAATTCTTGTTCCTATAATGATTTCTATTAATATCTAGATCAAATAGAAGAAGAAAAAAAATTACCTTGAAGGCCAGCTCGGCACGAAGTCGGTCTGCGTTTCGTAGTGCCGTTTCCAATTCTAATTCTTGCATTCGTTTGTATTGTAATTGTTGCGACTGTTGAAAAGTTGTGTCCATCTTTCCTGTTGTACTTGTATGAGTCTAAATAAAGAAAAAGAAGAATCAGACGATAGCCTAGCAATGAAAAACAATTTTTTTTTTTTTACCGGTGCATCATTAGTAAAGTAATTTAAAGTTTCACTGGGTTCCCAGTTCGATCTTGATCCTTCATCGATTACACGTTTCTGATCGATAGTAGTCGCGTGTTGTTCGTTGCAAGTATCTTTGTATAAAGAGATTTGGTCGGTATTCGTAGTATTGGCATAGACTTGGTGTCTTTGTTGCAATTGTCGTTGTTGTTGTTGTGTGTTGCTGTATTCTACCTCTGCTTGTTCTAAAATCCTTAATAGGTCAATGTCGTCATTGAAATGCTCCTCGTCCTCTTCCATAATGGAGTGAAGAGGGAAAGAAAAAAAAAAAGAGCGTAAATCCTAATTGATTGGCAAAATGGGAAAGGAATTGAAAAAAAGAAAAGCGTGACTCGAACAAAATAAACTCTGATTGGATGTTACCCAATCCAAAATGGGAAGTCAGCTCCGTTCGATATTTTTTTTTCCTCTCTTTGTTCTTTTCTTCTTCCTCTTTTCTTCTTTAACTTTCTTGCTGTCGTTTTGTGTCAACTTTTTTTTACCATTTACCCTTTTATTATTATATCCAGAGAAGTGACCAAAGCAAGCTTGAATCAAAAACCATCATGTAAGGAAACGATATGAAGAATCAATAACAACCAACAAAAAGTTGTACCTTTATGGAAAGATCTATATCTACTGATGACTACTATATCCATTTCTAACTTTATTTACTCTTTATATATATATATGTACTTTACTTGTTGAATAGATCATTTTTATTATTTTTTGAACATTTACTCATTTTGAACGAATTCACTTGTACAGGGTAGTTTAGTCTTCCAAGGACTATGGTAAGAATGAAAGGAAGAAGGGGTGACAGAAAAAAAAGGAGGGATATATCATGGAATAGAATTGACTCTATTTTTTTTTTTTAATGGATACTTTTAGGTAGATCCCAGTCTTGATATCAAAATTACATGTCAAAGCAGTATCAACCCTGGTGCAGCAGCTATTGATGGTCATCCATGGCGAAATTGGAAAATACGATTAGTGGCAATGGAAGGAGGTAAAGAACATAAAGGAAAATTGACTCATGTATTGGATCGTGTGGAATATATATTACATCCTACTTTTGAAAATCCTCGTCGTGGTAAGTAATTAATTTGTCGTTTCATTGTACATCAACTTATCTTTTTTTTTTTTTTTTTTTTTTTTTTTTTTTTACTTCAAACTCTAATTTAGTGGCTAATTGTGAACCTTATATGCTACAAGAAAAAGGATGGGGTGAATTTGATTTACGTATTGTACTATACTTTAAGGATAATTTGGTATCTCCTGAAGTGATCTCGTTTGATTTGAATTTTCGAGCTTCCACTTATTCTGTGATTCATAAAAGGGTATGTAATGAATTGAAGTAGGAAAAGAAAAAAAAAAGGGGGGGGGGAAGGTTGTCATTATATTTAAATTTATATATTTATATTATATTGAATATAGTTTTTTCCAGATGCACCACCGGAATTCATGTCTTTACTATACAAGCAAACACTTTCACCTACTATCACAAATAAACGTTCAAGTCCATCTATGGGGGGTAGATCGATCAATAACACCAATGGCAGCAATATGAATAACAGTAACAACAACAATGTCAATACATATCATCGAAATAAAATCAGTACTGGTTTGGCGGCAGGACCGTCATCGTCCTCCGCAATTACAACAACTTCAAATTCTTCATCACAGCAAGCATCACCATCATATCATACGTCTATAACGTCATATGATTCACATCAACAACAACAACAACAATTGGATTCATCATATGATCGCTCGAAAAGAGGAAGATACGCACGGACAGCAAATGTTACAAACAATGACACAGCGTTTTTCAACAAAGCAACAGGAAAACGGAGAGATGGTTTGATTGTGGACGATGTATATACTGAACAAGACCTGGAACATGTACATCCTATTCATCGATCAAAACTAGAACAGTCAACAAGACAAGCTTGGGGCATTCCTATGGATTTGGATATGATAGAATTAGCTACTCGACTTAGTAGAATGACAGATGATCAAGTAGATGAATTCCAATCCATCATTCAAAAGACGATGACGAAGGATATGACAATTGAAGAAACAGATGGTAAAAATAATAGAAAGAGAAACATATATATACATATATATATGGGAACTTTATGATACTGATTTTTTTTTTCTTTTTTATTTATTTCCTTGGTATCAAAAAAAAACAGAAGAAATCATGGTAGATTTATATTCTCTAGGACCGCAATTACTGAACTCTCTATGGCAATACACTGAAAAATTCGATTCCTCTCCGTCAATGACATCAAGTACTTCCAAAGAAGCTGACAATAATATGAATGGCTATAACGGGCTCTTGGATACATGATTGTGTTTTTATTCTTGTTATTTCTTACTATATATATTTTTTATATTATATATATTTCATTAGTTTACTATTTATACATACACATCTTTAGTTTTGTTTTATCCATTTTTTTTTTATCTCTTTTGATTATATCCCTACTCATTTTTACTTTATCATTTTTTTTTTTTGTATAATAAACCCATTCTCCTGATATCGATGACAAACAGTTATCGAATAATAAAAATTGAAAAAAAAAGTAATGATTGAAACGAATGACATGGAATTAGACAAGTAGATGGATGATGGTATGATGATTTATAATGTGTTGATATGCTTACATGACGTGATGATATGGGACGTTGGATGTTACATTTAAAAAAAAAAAAAAAAAAAAAAAAAAAAAAAAAAAAAGAAGACAATATTTATTTCAAATACAAGTAAAATGGTGAACTAACTAATGAAAAAAAAAAAAAAAAGAATATCAGGTAATCATGTCAGGATTGGGATAAAACACAATACTATTAGGATCAGGGAGACGAGGGGCCAAAACACCTTTGATAGGATCAAAAAAATAGATAAGGATGTTAAAGGCGATCCCGGCGACCAAGAGACAAGACCATACAACGACAGGAAGGGATTGCTTGACTTGACACCATAAGATATTTTCACGCTTTCGTTCAGAAGCAGATCTAGCGCTCGTACCCCAACCCACATCCCATAGAGAAATCAAGGCCCACAGTTTGGCAGGAACCAAGCCGATGAGGTAATAAATAGAATAGAATGGGAAAGCAAGAAACCGTAGCGATCGAGACACCATCACAGAGTAGACCATCTTGATCATGGCAACCATCACCAAGGATACCAACCAAATCAAAAGTACCCAAGGAGAGTGCGCCCATAAAATATAAAAAATGGAGAACATCAGAACAAATGGATACATCCCTTGATAAAACAATTCTGCCGCCATCCATGGACTATGTTTATGTAGACTACGTGCATTCCATAATAATTCTCTATAAAAGCTTTTGGACCATCTTGTCTGTTGTTTGAACCATCGAATAAAAGTGACAGGTGTTTCCGTTTCACAAAACGCCATATGATTGTAAACCACCTTTTTTCCATGAAGAAGAACTCTATTTGTCAAATGTCTAAAAAAAAAAAAAAAAAAAAAAAAAAAAAAAAAAAAAAAGAAATCAATGGATCATCAAATTTTATATTTTTTTTTTTTTTTTTTGGAAATACCTATCATCACCATAAGTACATTCTAGACCTAAAAACCTTTGAGTCACCCAATCATCCAAAATCTCACGCAAGACGGAAGCACGATAGATACCCATGGGACCAGAGACACAAGTGACAGCACGATTGAAACTTTGAGCAGCACGTTCGATATTAAAAGCCATCCAGTAGCGTAAAGAGGACATGAAAGACAAGGCACTATCCATAGTATTCCAAATGCGTACATCGCCAGCCGCCGCACCAATGGAAGGGAACCAGTGAAGAGCACGTTCAAGTTCCAAAACTGCACGAGGATCAAACTTGGTGTCTGAATCTGTGGACACAATAGATTCACAGCCTACTGCTAACAGGATACGAAACGCTGTATACATGGCTTGTCGTTTGCCACGATGAGGTTGCATATAACATACTATCCGGGTATTCGAAGGCAGGACGGTATAATAATGAAGAAACTTGTCAAGAGGATCCATTGTTGGTGTTGTTGGGCATGATTCAAGTTCATAATGTCGACCTTGCAACTTTTGACGTTGTCTTTCCTGAACAATAATTTCTATTTTGGATGGCTTTTTCTTCTTCTTCTTCTTATTGTTGTTGTTGTTGTTGATAACAATAGTGTCGTTTTCTCCTTTCACACTCCTGTCGGTAGTTATGATACTGATATTTTCCGAGTTATCCTCATGAGTTGATTGATTGGCAAGAGTAATTGATTGTGAGTAAGGTAAACCTAATTGTTTTTGAACAAGTTCCAATTGTTGAGGATGTCCAGTAAAGAGATCAGATAAAAGATGAGGAAGGGTCACGACAGGTTCTGTAGGAAATATTTTTTGGAACACCGCTGCCATTTCTGCATCTTGTGGATCGTTGCCATCGATCACCACGACCATGATGATAGGATCAGGATATTCTACATGACGAATGGATTCCAAACAAGCAGCAAACAAACCCGGTTCTTCACGATAACCAACTACAGCAAGGCCTAATTTGGATGCTTTACGTCTTTCGCATGATGATGATGATGATGACACGTTATTTTCATTTTTTTCAAATGATGAAGAAGAGGAGATAGGATCAGGTTGATTTCGTCTATAATAAGCGACCATACATCGATTCAAAGAGGCAAAGATCAATTGTAAAACAACAAATGAAAACACAACAAGACCATATACACCCAATGCCCAAAAGGAATGCCGAGTGAGCTGGACATGAAGTATGTAACCGATAATGGCTGGGGCAACGAAGATACAGGATATCACAAATGAATATATTATCTTTAGAGGTGTTGTCCATATCATTTCTTGCTAGTGATTAATTATCTATAAATAAATTAAAGAATACATTCAAGAAATACCGAGAAAGATTAACATCACTAGATTTCCCAGTTTTCGATTTTGTTCTTTTTTTTTTTTTTTTTTTTTTTTTTTTTTTTGCTACTACGTTCCGATATCAAACAATACTGTCTCACTCAATTGATTAAACTGTATATATGTATTCGGTGAAACGATCATCTTATACCATTAAAAATAAAAATAAATCATTTACCAAGTTGATCATAAAAGAAAAAACATCTCCGAGGTCAATAAATCAAACTTGTTAAAGAACGACAACAACCATAAGAAGTATAATAAAAATGATTTTATTTTGATACACGAAAGAAAATAACAATAATGAGGAGCGAAAGGAAAAAACAAAATAATGTATACAGTTGGTGTTGATTTCATACTGCTTAAGCCAATCCAGCTTCAACCATAGCCTAAATTAACAAAAAAAAAAAAAAAAAAAAAGAATTAATAGTGAACATCCGTTTTTCATTTTTCTATTTTCTATCTTTTTTTTTTTTTTTTAAGAAAGGACTTACTTCTTGAAGGGTAACACCCAACTTGGCAGGAGAAGGAGTAACACGGACACCAGCATTTTCAAGAGCCTTAATCTTATCTTGAGCACCACCCTTACCACCAGAAATAATAGCACCAGCATGACCTGAAAAAAAAAATTATATAAGTTCAACCTCTTTTTTTTTTTGGATGATTCTTCTTACCCATTCTACGACCAGGAGGAGCAGTGACACCAGCAATGAAGGAAACAACAGGTTTGGGCACAGCACGGGTTTGATTGTATTGTTTAAGGAAATCAGCAGCAGCTTCTTCAGCTTCACCACCAATTTCACCAATCATGATGATACCTATATATTTTGAAATTAAAAAAAATAAATAATCAAAAATAGAATTATTATTTCTTTTTTTTTTTTTTGGTTTACCTTCGGTTTTATCATCTTCTAAAAAGACGCTAAGACAATCAATAAAGTTGGTGCCATTCAAAGGATCACCGCCAATACCAACACAGAGAGTTTGACCAAGACCAACATCAGTGGTTTGTTGCACAGCTTCATAAGTCAAAGTACCAGAACGAGAGACAATACCAATCTTACCCTTCTTCAAGATGCTACCAGGCATGATACCAATCTTGCATTCTTCGGCATAGATCATACCAGGACAGTTGGGACCAACCAAACGAGTTTTGGATTGAGTCAACAAGGCTTGCTTGACACGGACCATATCATGTTGAGGAATACCTTCAGTGATAGCAACAACCAAAGGAACTTCAGCTTCAATAGCTTCCAAAATGGCAGCAGCAGCACCAGGAGGAGGAACATAGATTACACTAGCATCAGCCTTGGTTTCTTGCACAGCCTATAAAAATGAAAATAATATATGCTTTTAGTTTCCTCCTATCTATGTATAATCCTGCTCCTTTTATCAGATACTTACTTCACGGACATTGGCAAATACAGGTAAACCCAAGTGAGTTTGACCAGCCTTCTTGGGAGACACACCACCAACCATATTGGTACCGTATTCGATAGCTTGTTGAGAATGGAAAGTACCCTATAAAAGAAGAAGAAAAAAAAGGTTAAAAAAGTGAACAAAGAAATAAATCCATCTATCATTTTCTTCTTTTCAAAAAAAAAAAAAAAAAAAACCAAAATGACTAACCATCCTTTCCAATCCATACTATCTCCCCCTTTCCTCTCATTTTTCATCTTTTCTCTTTTTTAATATTATAGTAGTTTACCTGTTTACCAGTGAAACCTTGACAGATAACCTTGGTGTTCTTTCCAATCATCAAGTTCTTGGCAGTGGATTCATAACCGGTGGTAGCAAAAGAACGACGAGCAACTAAAATGAAATAAAGAAAAGGTATAAAGTCATTAGAATAAAGATTTGATAGAAACACGATATAGAAACAAAAATAAGTAATTGTTTCTTTCTAATAATATAATAATAATAAAGTACTTGTTGTGAAGGGGGAGAAAAAAAATAAAAAAAACTTACCGGCGGCAGTGGATCGCAAAAGAGTAGAAGCGGATGGGAACATTATTGTATATGTCTAAAAGTGTTCCTAAAAAGAAGAAGGATTGGTGGAAAAAGGGAATAGAGAAAAAAAAAAAAAAAAGAGTGGAAAAGAACGGAAGAGGGAAGAAAAAAAAATTTTGTTATTGAGAAAAAAAAGTCGAATTCGGGATTTCAATATGAATTATGGGAAAGTCAGGGAAAAACAAGTTAAGATATTTAAAAAAAAAGAAGGTTTTTTTTTATTGATCAATAAAAGAAGTATGTAAACTACGTGATGATGAAATACCATTCAATTTTTTCATATGATTACTACTACTATTATTGTTACTATCCATTTCATCCAAATTTTCACTAGTACCAGTTTGTTCGGTTGTTGATGATGATGATGATGATGGTTGTGAAGTCGAGTTGTTAATCATATTGATTGAGGAAGAATGACCCATATTTGATGTTCCTACTAAATTAGAACATTGTCCACTATTACTATTTCCATTGTTACCACTATTACCATTCATGATCATCGATGTGTTGGAAGAACTAGACCTTCGTCGTTGATGATGGCGGGCCCAAATACTACTAGTGGATGCTGATGTTGAAGACAATGTTGTTCCGGAACTAGCCGATGCGTTGCCATGAAGAGCGGAACCTAAATCAAGTCGAGACAAGTCGCTACTGAGATTGCCTGTTTCACTGGATTGTTCACCATATAATAAAAGTGCATGTGTGGAATCTTCTGAAGATGGTATACTATTCGTTGGTGCATTTGGCTGTTTGGACGATGAAGAGGATGTTGACGAGGTCGATGTGGTTGATGAAGGGAATAAGATAGAGCTGGAAGGTTCCGTTAAAATACAGCCAGTGCTACTTGAACAGCCTTGTTGTTGGGAATCATCTTGGCTATAGTCAGTATCATCCAAATCTTCATCAAATGAAGCAGAAAATCTTTGTCGCTTGGCACTCATCAAGTCATTGCTTGAAATTCGTCGATGATGTTGATGATGATAACGTGAATGAGTTTGTTGCTGATTTGATTGGGGTGATAAGGTAGATGACGAGCCAGATGATGAAGTACCATTTTGTGAACTAGTTTGTGACATTTCCAATGAACGATCATCAAAATGAGATGTTGTACGATGAAGATGATGATGATGGCAATGATGATGGCGATGATGACGTACCAAATCGTCAGATGAACTATGATGATCCATTGTTTGTTCGTTATGATTAACAGTTGATGATGTTGTTGGTGTTATTGTAGTAATAGTAGTAGATGTAGAGGATGATGTTGCCGTTGATGATGATTTTGGTGACGTTGTTGTTGATGTTGTTGTTGTTGGTGTTGTCGTTGTTGACGATGACAATAATGATGATGATGACGATGATGATGATGATGATGGTGATGGTGACGGTGATGATGGTGTATCTGATATTATTGTCGATAAAGATGTTGTTGCTGTTGTTGTTGTTGTTGTTGCTGTTTGAGTATTACTGGTATCATCTAAATGATTTCGCCGCCTTCGTCTCCAATTCAATTTTGCACCGAGTGTTTCCCGTTCACGTCTAGCAGCTTCTTGTAACATGATACATTTCACCTTGTAATCGATATTGGCTTGACTTTGTAGGTACATGAAGAACTCTGATAACTTTGAAAAATCCCAACCATCTGTAAACGCTTGAAGAAATCGTTCTCGTTGATGTTTTTGAGCAGTAACATAAGGAGGAGTGGCAAGAATGGTGGTGATAAGAGTAGCAGTATATTGAGTTGCCCATGTTTGTGTCAGATGTCGTAAAAGTTGTGCTCGTCGCATGTCACCTAAGTCAAATGAGTATCAAAAATAAATAAATAAATAAATAAATAAAATCAATTATTTTAAATAATTAAGATTTTTACCTTGTTCATCACACCAACCAACAGTGATATGACGAACCAAAATGCTTGTACTTTCCCAACGCCAATCAGCCACTAACCATTTCACAGCATTGATGATACGATCCAGAGAATATTCATTGGCAATACGATGTAAATACATAGCGGTAACTAGAACATTATCTTCAGATTTCAACCAAGAATAAAAAGTAGCATCATATAATTGATCCATTTGCTTGATATTTCTATGTACGTCTTTCCAATCTTGATTCATTACCAAACAAGGTACTGTTCCTATATAAAAGAAGTATGTAAGTTTTATCATTTCTATTTTATTCCATTTCAGTATACTCCGCTAAGATATCCTTTCTCAATAAAAAAAATTCCTTCTTACTTTTGCTAGTTCTATCAGCCCATTCTGCCACAGATAGATCACGTTGATGGTTAAAAATATCAGTTGTAATTGTTGATAATGCATTAGTAGAAGTTCTATGTGTTTGTTGAGAATCTTGAGAAGTAGGCTGAGAAGTTATTGTTGTTGAAGAAGTAGGAATATCGATAAGACTTGTATGAAAAGATTCCATTAAAGAAGTCGATGATGTATGAGTAACAGTAGACGAACGAGGTGGAAGCATAATAACAGGAGTGTTTGTCATTATTTGCCAACAAGACGAACTGCTTGCTAGAAAACAAGCAAAAAAAAAAAAAAACAAATATGAAGAAAGAAAGAACAAAAAAAAAAAAAAAAGAAGGGGGAAAGGAGAAAAAAAAAAAAAAAGTGATGAGAGAAAAAAAAAAAAAAAACCTGTGACTCAATTGACTCTCCGCTATTTTTTGGTTAAGAAGGGGAAAAATTCAACTGGTAAGTTAATTCTCGGATTCAAATAAGCTTCTAATTTATTTTAATATGGTATCATTTTTAGATAAAACTAAGATAAAGATATATATTGAGAGAAGAAGGGTTCTAATACTAATTGTTGTCTAATTCTATCTATTTTTTCTAATTGCCAATCAATAGAAGGTTGATATTGTAACTCTTGTTTTTCTACAATCAAGCGTTGGGAGATACATTTAAGTAACCGATCCAGAATTTTCCAATTCCATCCACTATGAACCAATAATAATTGTTGACAAGTAGTTATAAATTCCATTGGATCCATATCAGTCTTGAGATTATCAATAGATCGTTCCACGTCTTGTAAATCCTTCACCATGGATTGATAACATTGTTCTATATTACATGCATTAAACCAATTGTGATTGATGGATATTGTTCCTCCAATATTTTCAACCTATATATATATATTAAAAAAAAAAAAAAAGGATTCATCAATCATTGACTGAAAAAAAATGATTAACCTTTTTTATTACCTGATGATACCATCCACTTGGTACAAATATTGTTTCACCATCTTTTTGATAAATCACCATACGTTCTGCTTTTGAGAAATTGGGAAAAGTTTCTGGAGATACATGTCGTATATCATATACCATATTTCCTAATTTGTCCTTGTATAGTTCTTCTTGGCCTGGAGGAAAAAGAGTCCATTTTTTGATCCCACAGATATTACTTGACCAAGAATAAGACCTAATATAGATAAGTTAATAAAATAAAAATATATAATTCCATAAAACTTATATTATTACCTATATACATCAGCATGGAAAGGAGTAAAACTACCATCACCACCCATATAAGAAAATCTATAATCATCCTCTGTTTCCTTTTGCCAATATTCGTTCATCCAATCATCTAAAATATAAATAATAAAAATAAAAAAAAAATGAATAAATAATAACATTTCTTTTTTTTTATTTATAAACTTACCTGCAAATATATCAGGTACTTTATACATAGTTTGATCGGGGAAAGCTTGAGCAAAGTGCCAATCCTTTAAATAATAATGAGAATGTTGATCAATCGTAGTATTTTGCCATAGATCCACAAAAGCATCAAAGGTCAATTCCGTACGTTTTTGATCCGTAAAGTCTCTTTGGTCACAATCAGCTACTTGTACAAGTGCCTTTCCAAATTTTTCACGAAGATAGTCATAATTGGGTTGTGATTGAGGTTGAGGTATATTGGGATCATGGGTGGTATAGTTGCTAATTGGTTTGATCCAAGTTTGTCGGGCCTCCCAATGATCTATAAGTCGAGGTCCAAATATTGCAGGTACATTAGGAATGAGATGATGCCGTAAAAAGTATTCATACGTTGGAGGATCAGTATAATATGGAATGGTAGTGTTTGTCATAAAAAAAAAAAATATATATTGGAAAAAAGAGATCAAATAGAACAAAGAAGAAAGATTGAACGTATTTATATATATATATATATATATATATATATATATATATAGCTTGAATCTGGGTTTCAAAAAAGAAACATTAGGTTGCCATAATTCGTTTCTTTTCCATTTCCCATTGGTCTTCCTTACCTTTTTTTTTTTTATGTCAAAAGATACCATTCATCGTTCAAGTAATCAAGGTAATGAAAAAGAGAAAACGCGTATTCATTCATTTTATTTAATACTAACAGTCATAATGCAAAATGTTTATGCGCATTTTCCTTCCAATTAGGTGATTCTCTACCTCTCAACGTTGAAGATCTCGATCCTACGACTATCATTGCTTTGGATGCTTTATCAGCCATTGCAAAACGAATGAATATTGACCAAGATAAATATAGTAGGTTCGTGTTATCTACGATACTAAGTTGATATATTGAATTGTTTTTTTTTCTTTACTCGGTTTTTATTATTATTGTTGTTGTTGTTGTTGTTAGCTACGAAACGGGACTTACACACACACTCATGACTACTATGGACTTAGAATTGGAACGCCAAGATTTAGAAGAATTGAGTTGGGTTGTTCAAAAACGTAAGATATTAGCTGAACGGGAACTTGCTGCGTTAAAAGAGTAAGTACAACAAAAAAAGAAAAGCAATAATAGAAAATGATCGTTATTCATATTTATCTAAATGATGATGGACAGACTTTGGAGTTGTATGCGACAACAAAGAGACGAAAAAGAGCAACCACAAGTACAACAATGGCAAAAAGAAACATCTACTATTAAAGCACAACTAGAACAGGATGCCCACGAATATGAAAAGGCCATGGTAAAAAAAAAAAAAAAAAAAAAAAAAAAAAAAAAAGGGAACTTCACATCTATGATTTACATCCTAACCAATATCTATTATCATCAAGGAACAAATCAAAAGTAGAAAAGACGATACTGATGTCACTGCCGTTAGCTTATTGGAACAACAAACATATCAACTTGAAAAGCAACTTGACAAAACAACACAACATCTTAGCCAATATAACAATCTTCCAGCGGTAATGCCAATAAAAAGATAAAATACAAAAATAACTAATTCGATTTTTTTTATATATATATTGATACATGTAGGATATGGATTTGGCGACAACTATGTTACAAGACAAACTAGATGACTCGGTAAGATAGAAAGAAAAAAAAAAGCACATATTGTTTTGTTGACAATAAAATGAATACTGATCAGATGATACCTTTTTATTAATGCATAGACAAAACTGGAAAGGACCCGGGATCGGTTACTAGCAGACATAGCAAGTAGCATGTATTGATAGTTAATAGTTATGTAGATAGATCAAAAATAGTACAATATAATAGTTTTGTTTTATTCTTTATTCGATATGATAAAGGGTTGTTGTATATATACAAATGGATGAATCAAAAAAACATAAGTATGTTACTATGAACTAAATATGTACGTTGGTACGAATGTGTACAAAAAAAAAAAAAAGATACAATGAGTGGGAAAAAAAAAATGCTAACTAACAAGATGTGGTCTCTAAATCGGATTTGGGGGTAAATAGCTGTTCAACAAGATCTTGAGGGGAAGGATCATCAGTAAAAAAAGGCTTGTTTCTACAAAATTGAGGCTAAAACAATAATATCAATATCAGATTATGTATAAATATATAAAAGAAAAACTTACAAGTGATAGAGTTGATTGAGATTTCAAAATTCCATTGGAGTGATGTTGCATGGAACGCTCCGATGTGCTACCAGATATTGAATGAGCTATATTATTATGGAGTTCGTTAGTAAAATCTAGACAAAAAAAAAAAAAAAAAAAAAAAAAAAAAAAAAAAAAGGATCACATGACGAAATATTACCTATGGAGCTATCTTCTTTTTTCTCGGAAGCAGTATTTGAGATCATAACTGATATATCCGTTTGTCGAGGTGGTTTAGTCAATGGAGGTCTAATAAAAAAAAAAATTTATGTCAATTGGCTTAGAATGATGTGTAACATTGATTTCCACTTACACAGAAAAAGGTTCATCAACGTTTGTGATTTGTTTCATTTCAATTGACAACTAAATAAAGAAGTTATTAGAAGGAGTTTATATATATATATATATATATATATATAACGGTATTATATTTACTTTGATGAAAGAATTGAATTTACATTCTTCCAATAAATAACGTTTTGTAATGAATCCAGAAGTAGCATATTCAGATAAGTTAATAGATAAAGAGCCCATTTGTTTCGCATTACTACCACCAACTTGTTGAAATATTTCCAGTTTCAGTTCACAAGGTGTTAATAAATGTTGTTTACTAATAACTAATTCTGCTGTTGTTGTCACAGGAAAAGACCATACTACACAATGTTCTTTAATATGTTCCCTATATTATATATATAATTTATGTATTTTGTTAGCCTATTTTAACTATATAGAATAATAAATACTTACTTTGTCGTAATACCAGTTGATTGACTTGCTTTTTGTAATTTCCATTTAACAAAATATGATCCACTAACAAGAGGTACATTGGTAATATCTTGTATAATAAAATTAATTTCAAAAGCTACCTTTCGATGCTTTGATACAAAAAAATTGGAAAGTGGCATTGAAATTGGAAAAATAGTAAGAAAAAGAAAAAAAAAAAAGTGAAAAAGAGAAAAGAAAAAAAAAAAGAAATAGAAACGGAATTGGTAATGAAGAGAAAAAAAAAAAAAAAAAGTCGGCATTTGAAAACTATCCCAATGGCCCTTTCTTTTTCTTTTGTCTCCCCATACTTAAAAAAAAAAAAAGAACGCTTTCTTTTTTTCTTTTTCTTTTTCTTTTTCTTTTTATTTTTTATGATTCCCTTTTTTCATCTTTTCACCAATTTCATGCCAACATTAACAGCCACACTTACAACAAATGCTTCCAATACTTCAAATACAACTATACCTTCTATTAAACCTCGAAAACGCAAACTAGTTATATCTTTTGTATATCATTATCTATCTTTAGTTTATGAATTCGTTTATACCTTTTTTATTATCAAACCAAAACAACACTTATTATACAAAAAACAGAAAACCAAAACAAAACTTAATCAAACAACAAATACACGAAATAACAATGCTTTACAATATTATAAAGGCAAAACTCTTGTGCTCGATTTGGATGAAACTTTGGTTCATTCTGTCCGTTTAGGTTCTCAAGAAGCTAATTATAATGTTAGTCCTTGTATCAAAAGAAAACAAATTGAAGTTCAAAATGAAAAACAATCCTTACTTTATCAAGTATATAAACGTCCTCATGTTGACTTTTTTTTGAAAACGGTAACTCCTTATATTTCTCCTTTACTTTTTATTATTATTGACTTTTTTTTTTTAATTTAATTTTTAGATTAGTCAATGGTACAAAGTGGTAATATTTACAGCATCCATGTCAGAATATGCTGATCCTGTTATTGATTGGTTGGATCAAGATCAAACAATGGTATCTCATCGATATTTTAGACAAGTAAAGATATGATAAATTACAATAATCAAAAAAAAAAAAAAAAAAAAAAAAAAAAGAGGGGATGGCGGAACAAAAAAAAAAACTGGGAAATCTCACGATCATCTTTACAACCTTTGGGGATCTCTTTTTTTGGGGAAACACTTTTTTTTTTTAATTCATTTTTTTCTTATTATTATTTATATATAGTCATGTATATCAAGAGAAGATGGTAATTATCTAAAGAATATCACTATGGCAGAACCCGATTTGTCAAAAGTATGTTTGGTAGACAATAGTCCTGTAGCATATGACTTATTTAAAGGTAACCACATTTGTCATCTATTGGATGAAATCAAAACTCGATTTAAACTTTTTTATTTATTATTATTATAGATAATGGAATCCCAATCACCAGTTGGCTTAACTCACCCAATGATGAAAGCTTATTAGACTTACTACCACTTTTGGATGCTCTTCGATTTACATCCGATGTACGGAGTATTTTACGATTACAACAATTTGGTTTATAATGAATGCATCAATTGAAAAATACCCTCACACTTTTTATTATTTTTATTATTATTATTCAATAAAATTTATATTGTGTTTATTATTACTATTATTATTATTGATATGTCTATCATGGGGTGTTACGCAGTAATCGTCATAAATCATTCTCTTTTTTTTCTTTGTTAACAATCACTATAAAATATTTGCCACATGGTGATTATGTTTTTTTTGTACTACAGATTTTCCACTTTGAGAGATTAAAAAAAAAGGGAAAAAAAAAAAGAAGCACCCTAGCCTTTATTATTATAAAATAGTAAAAGAAATACTTTCAACAGCCGATTCCTTTTGTCAATTACATTTTTTTTATTCTTCCAATGTCATCTTTC
This sequence comes from Halteromyces radiatus, assembly GCF_025201355.1. Taxonomy (NCBI): domain Eukaryota; kingdom Fungi; phylum Mucoromycota; class Mucoromycetes; order Mucorales; family Cunninghamellaceae; genus Halteromyces; species Halteromyces radiatus. The sequence goes on along the minus strand of NW_026251698.1, from coordinate 15,578 downwards.
AAGAATGAAAAGAAGATTAAATCAGAGAATATACATATAAATAGATTTCTTATTTGATGGAATAGAAAGGAGAAATCATCATCTAGATATGACCATAAGATACCTTAAAAGAAGATGTTGACTGCGAAAAAGAAAGTCGGTGATCAAAATAGTAAATGTCCAGTTCGCAGAAAAAAAAAAAAAAAAAACACTTCTTTCTTTCTTTCCTTCTCTCCCGACCCCTCTCCTTCTTATTAACATATTTACCTTTTTCTTTTGTACATTATTATAATTATATACAATTCACAATGTTCTCACGACAACTCTTTAACTCAAGTGTTAAGGTATTTTGAAAAAAAAAAAAATAATCCACTTGTTTGCCTATAACAATTCATATTCATTAAATGTTTTGTTTAACATGTATGTCTTTGAATTTCATCATAGACAATGACTAGATCTTCCTCTTTGAGATCTCCTGTGATAAGATCCTTTGGTCCAGCCATGGTAAGAGAAAAATAAAAAAGAAGATAGAATGAGCTGATTAATTATTGTACCCAACTCATTCGTTTCTTTTTTTTTTATTTATTTATTACAGTGTATAAAAGGAATCCGTTTTGCAAGTACCAATGAATCTACCACATCAGAATCTTCAACTATCAATCGTCCCACAGGTAGTAAATATAGTGAAGTAACGAAAAAATTAGTATACGGTATGGCGCATCTTCTCGGTTATTATTCCAAAGGCTCTACTGCCATTCGTGCCAGTCATCAACTTTATAATGTATGTGCTCAACAAATGGAACTCAACAAAGATTTTTATGTCAACAGTAAGTAGATGTTGGATGATAAAAAAAAAAAAAAAAAAAGCGGAGTAGAGGATCATGATCTTCCTAAACAAGAGCTCATGTTTTATTATTATTATTATTATTATTATTATTATTATTATTATTATTATTATTATTATTATTATTATTATTATTATTATTATTATTATTATTATTATTATTATTATTATTATTATTATTATTATTATTTTAGAATGCAATCTACCTGATAATTTTCAATCATGGTTCTCTGTGACTCAGTTACATGTTTGGATGTTGATGGTACATTTACGGGCTCATGATCAAGGCAAATTATATATTCAAGAAGTGGTCAATCGACTTTTTGAAGATTCTGAAGCTAGAATCCGAGAACATGGTGTAAGAATAAGAGAAAATATATAAATAGGAAATGTGATCTTCATCTTTTTTTTTTTTTTTTTTTTGAATAGATCTCACAACAAAGAATGGTAGATAGTTATATCAAGGATTTAGTGGCACAATTTCATGGTGGTGTGGTTGCTTATGATGAAGGCATGTGTAAGGATGATCCTGTTTTGGCAGCTGCTTTATGGAGGTAAAAAGTTGAACAATATATATATATATATATAATATAAAACTCAATTTATTTATGTATGATATATAGAAATTTATTTGCTCCTACTTCCAACAATGCAACCGATTTGGCCTATGTAGTTCAATTTATTCGTCAGGAATTGAAAGCCTTGGAAGCCTTTGATAGTGATAAATTAACTTCGGGTGTTGTACAATTTGGTAAACCTCAAGCTTCATTCAACTAGTTTATTTGTTACTCTTCCTCCCATCCCTTCCTTCTTTTATTAGTCTTTTTTTTTATATATATACATATATCATTCCCTATCCTATTCATCCAAATTATAGAAAGATTCAAAAATAAACAAAGAAATAATAAATTCATCATGTCAAAAAAAAAAAAAAAAAAGATAATATTTTGTAAACATATTCTATTAATCAGAAAAGAATAAAAATGATGGAATTCTTTTTTTTTAATAGTGTATTCTAATATTTTGCAGACAAACAATAGGAGATCAGAGTTTAAAAAAAAAAATGTATATATAAAATATGTATAACTGTATATATATATGGGCAAAAGTAGTGTAAGTATATAATGTAAGCGAGGAGGAAAGGTGGGGGGGGATATCTGGACTAATCGGGTAACATAGAGGCTTGCTAAAACTAAACCATTTCATTTCATTCATTGGTAGAGGCACCATTGCTGCTATTGGAATTCAGCGCACACATCCATATTCTTGTTTTATATGTTTTGAAAAGTTCTCGTACCAATTCACGAAAGTCAATACGTTGATCAGCCAAAAAATAAAATGTAAGTTTGCGTCGATCCCTATCAAAAAAAAAAAAAAAGAAAAGAAAAAAAAAAGAAAAAGTCGTAAAATGACGATATAGGTTCCACAGGTTCACCTTTTTTTTTTTCTTACCATTGATATTCTGCATTAACAACTTGCATCGGTAATTGCTTTTGCTGGATCTTTGTTTGACATACCAATAAAGCCTTTTCTTCATCCAATTGTTTGGTCGCCAGAGAAATCACTTCATCAGCATCAGCCAATCGGTAAAGTCTTTTGACATGACACTTTAAAGCAGCAGTAGTACGTGTCTCATCCTCTTTTTCTTCATCACCAGCAGAAGGTTTATCCAATATGTCAGTTGTTAAAATTGAGTCAGTGATGGCATCTACATCAGAAGTTATTCCAGTTTGTACATCCTTATCCATAGTATTATCATCAGTCACAGCTGTTGCATCACCTGTAACAGAAGAAGATGATCCTGTTGAACCAACTGTGGAATCACGATCAGTTGTTGTAGTTGCACGGTCTTGTTGATGATGATGTTTCATAATATCGTTTGCTGTTTGTATAGATGTCACTTTACCAATATCACGACCACGATCTGCTTCCACAATCACTAAATCACCCACCTGCGGTTCAATATTATCACCTTGCATGATATAACATATATCTGTACGTCCAGCCTTGAATTCTACAGTGTATAACATGGTATTGCTATCCAAAAAGTGATGTAATGGAATCCCCTTTCCCATAAGTACGGTAGAGCATCCAAAAGTAGCTGCATCTCCACCAGCAGTCATTGTCTTTCCATAATGTTGATTTGCAAGAGGTACTGTTGCCGGTGTAGGTCCATAAACATGTTGATATTGATAAGGATATTCATTAGATCGATAAAATGGATTTGTATTGGATCCATACACATCAGTCATTCGTCCAGCTTTTCCAGTACCACCACTACCACCAAAATATTCATCAATATGATCCAAAACACCCTTGTTCAAAATGAGTTGTTGTTGACGAGAATAAAGTGTGTTGGCATATAAATCATTTTCATCTATGGCTTTCATACGATGAGTAGTTGTCATTCCAGGATAAAATTGTTGTGTATTATCTTGTACCCATCCTTGCATATTGTTATTGGCATTATATAAAGTTGGTTTCTTCATAAAAGGACCTGCCACTGAATGTCGTCTTCCACTATTAAAAAAAAAAAAGAAGAAGAAGAAAAAAAAAAAAAAGGAATATTAGTTATGTGGCGTACTTTTTTGTATATTTTTCTTCTTTTTTTTTTTTCTTTTTACCTTTCTGCATCATGTTGAGTTTCAGATAAAAGGGAAGACCAAGGACTAGAGACAGGAAATTCAGATAAAGATGAACGTCGTTGATGAGATTCTTGTTGTTCTACTGGACCAGTTGACCAAATGTTACGTAAAGGATGACGTGGTTGTCCATCAGACCAATATGATGATTGATCTGGAGTATCATATTGATCCATCAAAGGTTGATATAAAGAAGAAGGACGACGAAATTGTTGTGATAATAAAGAAGAATGTTGATTTCTATAATCAGTAGAATTTGGTGAAGTTGGAAGAGTATTGTCCAAATAATAAGACCATACTGAGGAAGATGAATTTTCTTGACTGTTACTCCAAATAGAAGGTAAAGAAAGTCGAGAAGGTTTCATAGAAGATGAAGAAGAAGAAGATAAAGAAGTAATGGTTGAAAGAGAAGAACAAGGAGAAGTATTATTATTATTATTATCAGGAGTAGAATTGTTCATCATCGCCGTTGTTGTTGTTGTTGTTGTTGCTGCTGCTGTTGTTGTTGCTTTTGCTGTTTGTTGTTGATCTTTGTCAAAGTTCAAGTCATCCTGAAAAGGATGCAAAGGCATCACTGCTGTTGTAGCATCCGTATTCATGAATATTAAAAAAAAAAAAAGAAAGTAATATAAAGGAAAAATAAAAGAAAAAGAAAGAAAAAGAAAGAAAGAGAAAGAAAGGGAGAAAGCGAAAGAAAAAAAAATGGGCGTTTTTTTTTTTTGTGAAAAAATCGCTGGTGGGAAAAAAAATTAAACTACCCAATAGAGTAACACAAATCAACTGGTTAGCATAAACTTATGTTTGAAATATAAAAAAAAAAAAAAAAAAAAAAAAGAAACCTCTTTTTTTTTATACTTATATAAAATAGGTACGATATTATTTACATATATTTATAATTTATTACTTTATTAATAAAAAAAGAATAAAAAGTTCATTCTTGTTATATATATAACGATGATGAATATGCCAACTTGCATGATTTTGTGTGAGAGAAAAAAATGTTAAAATATTTTATCACATGATCCAAAAATAACCAATAATAATAAACAAAACGAATAGGCTTTCATTGATCAGCATAAAAGAAGAATAAAAATAAAAAATATAATATATATAAAAAATAAAAATAAAGAGTAACAGTATATTTTATATAAAAAAGAAATATATAAATCTAAACTAAAGATCCTTCTTATTACGAGTACCATAGAATTGACGTTTTTCCTTCAGGAGTTTGAGAACCGACAGTGACCTTGATGTGTCAATAAACTTGAGTGATACCCTTTCTTTTTTTTTTTTTTTTTGAGAACGTTTCGTATGTACAGTCATAGACTTGCGAAGACTTAAGTAGACCTTCAGTACAACTACCCTTGATCATCACAAAAGTCTTCATTCACCACACCATAACGAATAAATCCATCCATAGGAGTAATTGATTGCTCTGTCGCATCATATTCAGTAGATCCAGACTCGCTATCAGATCCCTTTGCAAATACGATATATCTTCTTGTTCAATTCAGTACGACGATGAAAACCATCAGCAATATATATGCACACTTGTTTTTTCATTGTTTCTACAAGATATATATATATTAGACGAATTGAATAGAACGATTCTTTTTGTTGATAATACTTACGATTCGATATATATTGAAATATATTCGGTACAAAGCTTTTTGAATTGATCTTGTCTACTATTATTCATTTGCCAATAGTTGAAAGCGTGTTCGTTGAATCTATCATGAGAAGTACATTTGTGTTGCTGCCATTGTCACAAGTCCACGCTACTTCTACATCCATATTCCAATGTCGTCACTATATGAAGAAATAATACAATTTGTCAAGTTAATTTTCATCTCTATTTGCTGAAATAAAAAAAAAAAAAAAAAAAAAGAAAAGTATATGGATTGTTGGATATAATTATATTTCTTCTGGAAAAAAAAAAATACTTACAACACTTCTACCATTAGGAAAGGACCATTCAATCATTACCATTACACAAAATACAGTAAAATAGAGCCAATGTAAATATACATATCAACGTATCGATAAGGATACATTTGTCCATTGGAGGGGAATAAATGTATAATAATAATAATAAAAAAAAAAAATAGAGATGTCAATAGTAAAACATGAGATAATAATATTGGTATCAAATGAATTGCATTTATATAAAGTGATAATAGATAAATAGATTAATAAAGTTTATGGAATGAAATAGTAAGAGATGTATAAATAAAAAAAGTAAGAAAGAAAAACATTAAGTGAATAATGAAACTAAAAAAAAAAAAAAAAAAAAAAAAAAAAAGGAAGGAAGAGGAAAGGAAAAAAAAACCAGCATAAAAAAATTCTCAAAAGTTTGTTCAAATTTGTTCAAACTACAGCTATTTGAATAAACTTTTTTAATCACCGACGTTTGGCTTTATAATAATGTTTTCAGCCCACATTTCCAGTGAGGAGCGGTGGCGTAATGGCAGCGCATCGGATTGCAGATCCGCAGGTCGGGGGTTCGAATCCCCCTCGCTCCTTCTATTTTTAGATTTTTTACCTTTTTTCCACTTAGAATTGAGACACTTTTTTTTTAAGTAATAAACGTTATGGTCAAATGTTTTATCTGATGATAACTTGGAAGATTATTTTTACTGGTTATCATCTCCTGTGTATGATGATCAATGTTTTTTTTATATGTAGTGATCATTCAGTTTTTATTTAATAGAATAAAAAAAAAAAAAAAAAAGAGAAAAAAGTATCTATGATGATCACAAAAGTGTTTCCAAAAATGGTAATAGATGGATTGAAATATGTGATCATACTTGATAATTCATCAAAAATAATAAAACAACTTAAAAAAAAAAAAAAAAGCTTGATGGTGAGCAAACTATCATGATTGATTGATAGCATAAATAAATTTCAAGCTATTTTTTCCAGGAAAGAAGATCAATCGTATTGATTTTTTTTTTTTGAGTAAAATATACTGTATGGTCGTGTTCCTTGATAATCAACTTTTTCATTCAATATATTTCATATTATTGTATCTAGTATCACGCCATCATCGTACTGTGATCATCACACACGTTAGTACAAGTGCAATACATTAAATAAAGTTTTATAAGCCATTGCCATTCATCCGGTATAATTAAATGCTCAAATAACAGTATTAAAGAGGTACTGGACTTTTTTATTATTTTTAATGAATGACATATCAAAAAAAAAAAAAAAAGAAGCTAGTTAATAATATTCAATTGAAATGATGGCTCACTCTGATCATTTACACATGTTAGCACTTCCCTTGAAATGAAATGTAGAAGAGGTATTTCATTGGCCGTGAATTTCTTGCAACTGTTTTTTTTTTTTTTTTTTTTTTTTTTTTTTTTTTTTTTTTTTTTTTTCTTTTCTTTTCTTTTCTTTTTTTCGTGTCTTTTTCTTTTCCCTTCTCTCTCTCTCTCTCTCTCCCTTTTTTTCTTTTTTTCTTTTTTTGTCCGTCACGTTCACTCAAATGTCTTATAGTGAGTACCTTGATATTTTATCGCCTACTTATGAACAATGGAATAAATGTATTTGTCGACTCCTATAGTAAACGTGGATATTACCTCTACAAATTCAACAACCATCGAACTTCGGCAAACTCCTTTAGTTCCATGGAATGACCGTTTTGAATGTTGAACATGATGCTGGTATTTGAAATGCTCGAGGTATTTCTTTTTTTTTTTTTTTTAAAAAAAAAGGAAAAAGAAAATAATTCATTAATCTACTTTATATATTTCTCTTAGTTATTATGATGGTAATCGCAATTCTAAGAACTACTATGATAATCACCTTTTGTGTTCAAAACTTCATCCTACATGATATTAACAACAACAACAACAACAACAACAACAACAACAACAAACTGCTTGGGCTTTCGATAATGACGTTCCTACTGCTGTGCCTGATGCTTGCAAAATGGATATCGCACTTACTTATTCTTCTCCTACACTAGCTGGAACAAAAAAATGGATGATCTTACTATGTGAAACAGGCAGTGATGACTTTGGTATGACTATTGAAACGCGACGACGATACTGTGACCTATTTAACCTTTGCACCTGCTGAAATAAGCTCGATAGATGGTGATGAAGATTCAAGAGATACGGATTGTACCTTTTACTGATATGGTTCAAACGCATCAATGGTTGTTTATTTTTTGGTGAACTTGATTCTTCTTCCATGGAAAAAGTAAGAATACTATCTCAAAAACGAATCAACACTATTGGAAGTAGTCAATCCTTTTGATCGTATGGCAATATTGGGTCATATCAATTATCAGATGTGGAATTTGTGCTACTTTTCTATTTTTATTTGTACCTTCGATCATTGTGCGATTAGAATTTTTTTTTTTTGGACACTTGTATTGGACATTATGCGTCATATCACCAACGGTTCTTCTCTCAATAATAGAATAGGAAGGCAAGTTGAAAAAAAAACTATTGTTTGTGTGTTTATTCTGTATTTTTAATTCTATTCCTTTTTTTTTTTTTATCGCTATTTCATCCATGCAACATCAACTATCGATTGTATTACCGTAAGATGTGTGAACTAGCTACAATATCACTATTAAGGTAGGTTCCAAAAAAAAAAAAAAAAGAACTACTACTGTGGTTGGTGCTTTTCAATGTTACTTTATTTCTTTTCTACACGAATAGTTTCAAACTTTATTATTTCATCCATCATTTATCATCTAACTCAAATAATATTTTTTTTTTTTCCAAAATCCTTCCTCGTTGGCGCTATAGACAGCTACTAGTACACAACGTAAGTCTAAAAAGAAAAAGAAAAGAAAAAAAAAAAAGACGAAGAAATATTGATCCATGCAAAATTACTCACCATGATTTTATACCCATAGAATATGACTAGATGATTATACAACAAGGTCAACGAAACGAATGGACGTACAACTCGATGAATATACGACAGGATCAATATACAGAAGGATCAATATACAGAAGGATCAATATACAGAAGGATCAATATACAGATGGATCAATATACAGATGGATCAGCTATTGGACAAAATCTCTCTTCTTGATTATCTCATGATTTTGGTTGGCTTCTCTGTCTCCTTCTTTTTTTATCATGGATGATTCTTTTACGGATAGTTACAATAATAGTAGTAGTAGCAGTCATAGATAGTGTTGTGCATAGTGTATCATCTTCTCAATAAAGCCTTACCCATAATCATCAATAATCTCAAGCATTGTCAGCAATTATCAGATAAAATAGAGCTAGACAATCAATGTATCTTTTTTTTTTTTTTTTTTTTTTTTTTTTTTTTTAAAAAAAGAAGATTGTACCATCATCGTCATCATCATTGGTGCAGTCGCTATAAATATAGATTTATAAACTCGCCATTATCATTACCAGAACAGCTTTAAATATTTAAAGTTACCCATTGTACCCCAGGTGACTCTTCAAAAATAGTGCCTATTTAAAGTCATTCTCATTACCAACGTCAATATGACTGAATGAAACAAATACATCATAAAAACAATCACCAAGGAAAAAAAATGACAAGTAGATGTTGAAAACAATGGTTTATACTTGCTTGGACATATTTTTTTTAAATAAAATCAACTGAATAAAAGAAAACAAGAATACGTTATTCTTTTTATTTTATTTTCTATAGTAAAAGGAGGAGGATGAAGGGTAGTGATGGTTCTGTTAGCATTGAGTACGTGTACATATATGAATAACAGTTCAACCAAGGTACAAAATCGGAATGCATTGATGCACTAATGATGGTTGGGAATAGATAATGATTGATGATAGATGATATCTGTTTGAGAAATAATAATTGATAATATTAGAATGACAATAAATAGTGATAACGAATATGATTTTATTAATAAAAATGTAAACTAAGTATGATGCTAAACTACGAGTAAAAAGAATCAGTAAAGATTCTTGCGAGAATAAGAGAAAAAGATCAAGAAGATACCTCCAATTGATTGTAAAGTCGGTTCCAGTTGAATCGTATAATATTATCTTGTTCATCCATGTTTTCCATCTTATCGTAGTACTATGTATTCATTTCATTTATTCCTGTAATCTACTGATTCTGTTGATCCTACTGTATGTTCATCCATTTTGTTGATCCTATTGTATATCCATCTCTATTTCATTGATCCTTCTGTATACCCATTATACTAATCCATATTATTTAGCCATTTTGCGTATTATTCTATTGATCCTAAATTTAAATGATCAGTTTTCGAGTATCTAGATTTTTTTTTTTTTTTTTTTAGACGTACGTTCAGTAGTAGTAGTAATAGTAATAGTGATTGTCCAGGATACCAGATAGGAAGTCTGAGAAGAAGAAAGAATGATAAGTCCTAGATGGATAGACGTTGCAGTAGAAAGTAAAAGAACAAGAAGAAATGCACCTTTTTTTTAAAACTTACCTCTAAATAATCGTAGATACTGGTAAAACTACAAAGACAAAATGAGAAGGATATAGTAAAGAGGTTGTAATCTATTAAAAAAAAAAGTAAGGTTAGAAAACACCAGAATCAATGTCTTTTTTTTTTTTTTTTTTTTGACTTACTTTAAACAATCGTAACTATATCTAGAATAAAGATTCAAATAAAAAAAAAAAATGAGATCCATATCATATAAAATTGATGATCTAATGAAATGGCCTTACCTTTTATCAAACATGAGCAACACATCATATAACATGCTGAAGATACTTGCGTTCGCTTGTTTTAACTAGAAGATATCGCACACCCGACAAAAGAAAAATGATTCCATTGGAGATGTAAGCAAAAGATTAAGAAGTACCATCAGAATTTCTACCAATAACGATAAGACCATATTTTCCAAGATGATTGCCAAAAGTGATCAAGCATATATGTATCTTCAGTTAAATCCGTATATCACATCAAAAGTTGTTGAGTGTATCCAGTAGTTACTTTCCATTGTCGTTTTTTGGATGATCATCAAACACGTCCTGATCGAATTTACTGCTGCATTTATGCTATGTAGATATATCCAACCGATTATATTATTTTCACCACTATCCTGGTTGTCGATATTGTTGCTATTGTTTATCCCGGAGTGTTGCCAGAGGACCAAAATATTTTGCATGTCGATACATTTCAAGTTGTGATGTAAATAACATTGCGATCGATTACCTTTTCCATCAACAAAATGTACCATGGTTTGAAAAGTAAGTGCACGCTGAAATCTGATATGGTCGTGATCACGTATATTTCGAGGATGATAATTGACCATGATGATGACGATAAGCAATGAGAAACAGGATGAGTATCGCGATAAATATCCTTTTCATAGTTTGCATGCTACCCTTGATTCATCGACGATATTTGTTAATATTAACAATGTTTCTTGAGTGATACTACTTGATGAGATTCAGATTTGATCATGGTGATTATTGAAAATAGCTTGATCCAGGAAAGTGATGCAGCCTCTTCTAATGTATCTATTACCAACAAGAAGAATCAGAGACATAATTCTAGATGGATAAATATTTTCCTTTTTTTTCTATTCCAAAATACCATTAAGTTCAGGCTATGTTGTAGGACGAGTAAGTGAAATAAAAGGATAATATGGTATAAGTATTGGTGATATCGATCAGATGTTGTGAAGGACAAATCATAGAGAGCAGTGTATACGGGTATGACCTCAACGAAGAAGGGACATTAGTATTATGAACTATGTATCTTTAGTGTACTAGTTACCTTGTATATTCACCCGCTGGTTTGTAGTATTGCTATGTTAAAGAGCATACTTTGAAAAAAAAGGTATAGATGAATTCTCATCTTTTCCATATCAACGCAAAGAGAAAAAGCATTCATTAGTAATTGCTCATGAAGACAGCTTCAATTTATATCAACACTTGCCTTTGGGGAGGGTAGCAGATAACGCGTTTCAGCAGTGGCAGTAGATATGACTACAATACTGATCCAGATAAAAAAAAAAAACATGAGATTAATATCCTTTAAGGTTTGTGGTATAGTTGTAATGAAATGGATTTACCTTATCAAACATGAACAACACGTCATATAACATGTTGAAGATACTTGCGTTTGTTTGTTTTAACTAGAAGATATTGCACACCGCGACAAAAAAGACAGAAGTGATTGAGTCAGTTTATGAATATAATGAATATGTATATGACGTCCTTTTCTATTTATTTTTATACCTTGACTGGATTTCTATACATATAAAAAAAAAAGAAGCATTAAAAAAAAACAATTGTGGAAAAAGAAAAGAAAAAAAAAAAATAAACAAAACACATTTTTTATTTCTTACAGCAGCCTTTTTTTTTTTTTTTTTTTTTTTCAGCGGCAAAAATCTAGGTCCTACAAATTAGGAAAAAAGGTACATGAAGTCTCCATTCCATTTTGTATTCATCAAAGATGAGTAAACAAGTGATATGCAATATGAATTAACATTTGAGTGTCAAAAAAATGATGATGATTTACATGATATACAAAATCACTCATCACTAGCTTGTATGATACGGTATAATTCATATGTATACGTCATGATGTGTCTTTTTCTAGAGTATTGAAATGAGAAAAATGTTTTCAAAGTTATAGGTATAATAACAAGACAAAGGCATATTGCTGTATCATTTGTTTGCCGTATTCTTCCCGTAGATATTGACAGCTGTGTCGTTCAGCAGTAAAAAAAAAAAAAAAAAAAAAAAAAAAAAGAAAAGATACGGTCAAATGAAAAGGTATACCTAGAATAAATAATGATTATTCACTGTCTCTAAAAAAAAAAAACTCCATGTAATATAGTGATTCATATTGGCTTATTACAGTATTAGTATATTGACGACATCCGCTGATGATAATGGGGACGACTTGAGAAAATAATCAACATATACGATAAATACAATGGTATAACATGCATACGATTTTATTGAAGAAGATGATATACTAAACATTGTAACACTACTGTACCTATAACTAAAGCAATCCATTCAAAGCGTCAAGTACGATAAGATCCAGAGTGAAAAATAAAAGCCTATAGCGTATCCATCCAGCTGATGTCGTTCTCCGTATTGTTCGCTCTACGATTATATGTATTCCTTTCCTCTTGACGGCCTGTCCATGTAATCCATCCGGTCGCATACCCATCCATCCAGCTATTCCCCTTGTTGATTCTGTTGTATATCCATCCGTCCAACTTATTCCCATTTACCTTCCGTCTGTTGAATCCTGTTGTACATCCATTCAACTTGTCCTGTTGTTTATTCATCCTAGTTGTAAGTCTATTTTTCTGTACAAATCGAAGTAGTAAGTATTTGTGTATCTAGATTTCCTCTTCGCCTTTTTTTTTTTTTTTTGCTTCCCGTATTTACCGTCAGTAGTAGTGGTTGTCCATATAATATCAAAAAAAAAGAAGAGGTCAAGAACCAATGATGTATATATACAATAAAAAAAAAAAAAGAGAAAAAAACAAAAGGAATAAAGTTAGAAAGAGAGAAAAAGTATTTTTGTAACAATTTTGCTTTTGACTACAGGGATTACTTGAAAGTTTGCAGGAACAACAGGAGGAGAGGACGTTGCAGTAAAGCTGTTGAAATAGATCGCATAAAAAAAAAAGGAATAGATTACAAGAAAGAAATCGGGAATGAGAGTAGTTATTGTTTTTATTTTCTTGGGCTTACTTTCATAGCGCTATCGTATCAAGCTGATATATTTCCAGAAGAACGAGAAGAAGACGAGAGAGATAGTATCAAACGATGCTGCAAGGTACTTTAAATTATTATGGTATTGTTCACAATGATGCTTGTTCGTTGCTGACACTGGTGGTGAAAGATGAAGAAAGTAGAGCAAGTCGCTTTATTGATACCGTTTATTGGTCCATACTAATGAGAGTTTACCTTTTTCGATTGTTGTGTTTTCATTGATTGACCAATTGCTTGATGGAGATACTTTATCCAGCTGTATAAGTGAGTACTCATTGACTAGAAAAGAAAAAGGAAGAAAGAAGCTTAAAAAAAGAAAGGAAGAGAAGAAAGAAATAAAAAAAAAAAAAAGAAGAAGAAAAGAAATAAATAAATAAATAAAAAAAAAGAAATAAAGAAATAAAAAAAAATTACCAAAAAATGATACGTGTGATGCTATGGCTTGAAGTGAGCTATCCTTCAAGGACTACTATAACGGTAATCACGTGTATAAACTTAAACAATAAAATAAAATAATAATATTACTTATCGATCCGTTGACAAGTAATCACAAACGTCAAAAAAATAATAAAAAAAATAACAAAACAAACAAAAACAAAAAAAGTGATCAATTCAGGACAAAGATGATTTATTAAAAAAACAGAGAAAAATAAAAATAATAAGGTGATCGTTCTAAAAATAGGAGACATGATGATTTGAGCTTCATATACAAGCTCACCTCATCACATTCCCCCCACCTTAACATAAACAATAATAAAATAAAAAATACAAAGATAAAAAAAATTCGTTTTTATCATAAAAAAAAAAATCATCAAAAGAGGAAAAATCTATACTAAAAAAAAAACGTCAAGTAAAATAAGAATAAAAAATAAAAAATTAATAAATCACCTTCTCGATCTTGCACAACAAAATGTTCAGGGCGTAATTTTCCACCAACACGTATCTTGACATTTTCACATACACCATTTGGTCTTGAATGTCGTCCATCGAGCTGTTCAATAGTCACTTCATCATCATTGATATACAATCCAAGAGATTTCGCTAAGGATGAATAAACCAAATGGAAAAAAAAAATCATCACAGCAGCTTGTTATAATCCTCCACATCCCGCAATCGTATCCTTTCCAAATATGTTTCCAATCTTGTTCCATGATTAGCGACTTGAGGAATCATTTGTTTCCTTTCTACATATGGCTTCAAAGAATCCCCGTTTACCACTTTGTCGATTCTTTTATTGTTGGGTCCAACCAATTTGTATGTACCGTTATCGTACGCTCGAGCTATAATAAAAGGTCCTATCCATTTGTCTCCGAGCTTTTTACCTTCCGTGTACCTTTCCATAAACAGCACTTTTGATCCAACCTCATATCGTTTAACCTGTACTTGTTTATCATAACGTTCCTTCGCTTTCTTTTGCTTGATTTTTGATCTGAGGACAGCTTCTTCTTTGACGCGTGACATAATACCAGAAATTTCTTCAATGCGTTCATCTAGTTGAGCTTGATAATCACCAACAACAAAGTCTTACCTAGGAGCTTGCCATAATGAGGGTGTTTTCATTTCATAACCAAAGAGCATCATTGAAGGAGATGTACCAGTTGATTCATTGGGCATAGTTCTAATGGCTAGTATTGCTTCGTCTAACAAATCATCCCAATTGCATTCATCACCAGAATCTCGCACTAGTTTTGATATAATCCTTGATGATACAATGGAATAAAAAATCAGCTGTCGTAATTTCATTAATGTTGGGTACTGCCGCTGCTACAGACCATCAAGTGAGATAGTCTACCGCCACTAATAAATACTTGTTTCCACGATTAGATTCCACCATTGTTTCAACTTCAATGCCACAACCTCAACAGATTCACGATTATCTTGTTTTAGATTATGGATATCTTGCCAAATGATAGCACTTGATTGTCGACAGAATTTTTGTTTGAAGAGTACTTTGAAATCCATCCATGATTTTACTTTGTCTTCATAAAATGACCACCATATTTCTGCCAATCCCTTCAAATGTGAACCAACAACCAATAACGCATCATCACCAGTTAATCCAGCACCTTTACGAATTCGATCCATTTTTCGTAACCATCCAACAGGGTCAATGGTATCCATCATATGTCAAACGCAAACGCCGCCATGTATTAGTGACATCAAAGTGACCTTCAGCATGTACTTTCGGTATGTCCACTTTCCTCCCTATAGAATATAAAACACAATAGCCCAAAAAAAAAAAAAAACATATAAGGCAAAGTTTCCAACAAGATGGTCTTTTTTTTTTTTATTACCCGGATGATTCGATCAACAATCTTTCCGTTTTGTCGTTGACAGTGGTTCGCCTGACTTGGATATCGTAAATAATCGCCCAGAGACTGACACGAACCTTCTCGCCATCGCACGCACCGATCGTTTT